>NC_057356.1:33462026-33827166 GCF_016509475.1 Prionailurus bengalensis | reverse complement strand
TTTGAGTTTCCTTCCAGTTCTGCTACAGTTATGTCTTCTTTTCATAATTTTCCAGAAATTGCATAGCACCCTGTATGCGCACAAATACACATGCATAAATAGATCATATATATGGGGATGTACAAATAAAAATTTTTCAAAAATGTTTATTTAGTTTTGAGAGAGAGACACAGTGCGAGCAGGGGAGGGGCAGAGAGAGAGGGAGGCAGAATCTGAAGCAGGCTCCAGGCTCTGAGCTGTCAGCACAGAGCCCGACGTGGGGCTCGAACCCACCAACCTTGAGATCATAACCTGAGCCGAAGTCGGACGCCCAATGGACTGAGCCACCCATGTGCCCCCTGTGGTGATGTACAAATAAAGTGATTACTGTTCTTTGTAACTGGCTACATGAAGGGGAATTCTTAGTAAGGAAGGGCAATTTTTACAGTGCATGGTCTTCATGCTCAATTGCACTATTCTGTTCCCCTCCCCACAGGGATGGGCAGCCCGAGTGCCACGGAGCAATCTTGGTGATGTTGCCGCACCAATACAGCTATGGGATCATCCCAACTCATCAATAAAGAAAAGACAAATGACTTGGTGTCCTTTTCCTCCCCATTAAGAAGGAAATGCATCAACTATTGGGGTGCTCCCTCTCACCACCCAGTCAAATTTAATCCACCCACAATATCCTGGTCCTGTCTTCACAGCTGCACATCCCTCAAGATTAGTTTTGGCAGTGTGCATTAGAGGCTGATAATTTTATAAAGGAGATAAGCATCTGTGTGCCTAATCATTTTCTTTAAATACAAAGTATTATTTGTAAAGCAGATTTTAATTCTGAAAGCTCAATTTATCACGTGATTAAAAGTTTGTAAGGTAGGGAAGAGAATACATCAGCCGCAACTTAACCACCAGGGCATCACCGCCGTGATATATGGCAGGAAATGTAGATTTCATTTGTTTTAATTTAAAAAGTAGGAATGTGTGTCCTTTTTCACTTAGGTTTTATCTTGAGAAATGTTCACGCCACGCAGAGTCTCTGCAATGACTATTTTGTATTATGAAAGACGCTGCTTGGAAAACATTCAGAAGACATAGCATGTAAATAAAATGAAAAGTGGTGGTCCCCTTCTCCCACGCCGACCGCCCTAGGGCAGCCGGTGCCTATCAAATTCACTTGATACATTTGCCATAACTTATTTAATGGTCCCTAGTTATGAAGCCCTCAGTGGCTTCCAGCTTTTACTAATGCAGAGAATGCCAGCACAAGCAAGGCCTGCATAGAGCTTTTCCAACATTTTGAATGACTCCCTTGATATAGATTCTCAGATTAGACCTACCCATCAAAGGGGTCAGTATCTACTACAATTAAAAAAAAATTAAAAATATGAAAGAGGACCTACATCTGTTAAGCTTACATTAAAATGTCCCGAATTACAATTACGTTTATTAACACATATCCAATGATACGGACATAATGGCTCAGAGTATCAAGGGGCCAGTGGCCTGAAATGCGCTGCGGACCCCTGGTAACCCCTGAAAAGTCCCTCCCACCACCACAGGCCATGACAGAGGAGTGAACAAAATGACAAGCAGTGAGCTCACCTTTCGTCTAGAAAGGTCTTCACAGAGATCTACTACATGCATTTACTTACAGTGTCCCTAGAAAAAGCTTTCATAAATTTATTAAACTTGGGCTGATCCATAACTTTCAACTGGCTTTGCTGTGCACTCATTGTGAAAATAGGCTGGAAAACAAAGAAACAAGGTGCCGTTAGCCCTCCAAGGCCCGTCTCTGCATCCTGGGTTCGAAGAACAATATTTCCGCCGTGTTATCGCCCCCCCCCCCCCCCCGGGTACCCGAGGGCAGCTGGCCTCAGAGATCTCTTTTTGAAGTGATTACCCAACCAGAACAAAACGATTCTTTCACTGTCCTCGGTGCTTTACTTATCTCATACATCACGTCTTTGCTGACCAGCCGAAATGTAGGGAGGAATCTGGAGCACCAAAGCTAACTCCACATCCTGTGGCTGTTTATCGGGAAAGGCGCCGGCAGGTGAGTGAGCCCTGGGGGAGGTGCACAGCGGTTACCTGGTACCCTCCCAGGGTGATTGTGACCGAGACGTCCAGGGGCTGGTTGATGACCCCCGCCACAGATTTGATCAAGGACATGAAGAGAAGGGGAAACCAGACAATGCAGATGAGCAGAACGATGATCATGCCTCCCATGCCATACTTGACCACTTTCTTCTTCTTCTGCCCCCGGGGCTGCGGGTATCTCTGCAACAGAGGGTCACACCGGGCTCAGGCTTCTGGCCCCGAGAAGCAGGCGGGGTCTGGGTCGGGGAGGAGGGGTGCGCGCTCTTGCCGCGGGACCCGACTGAGTCCTGATTCTGCTCAGTTCGCTCAGGTCACTCTAGGAAATTAAGTAGTGATGTGAAGCTCTAAGGAGCACCCAACACGTCCCCACGGCGGTGCCACGAGGGACCAATGGGACCCGAGGGACTTTCTCCTTAAAACTGTGTTGGTTTTGGCTGGTGATGAACCTATGGACTGATGGATCAAATACTGCTGAACAAAGCCTCTGCTTTCAAGGGATCATGCGGGAGAAAGACATTTTACTGCAAATTCCTGAATATTCCAAGCTGTGCCTATCAACCACCTGCTCTTGGTGGGTGGAAAAAAGATTTTCACTTCATTCATGACACACGTTGTCAGAAGGCAGTGTGGTTCAAGCCCTGCAATAAGATCTATACGATCAGAAGAGCCCTCTCTCTCGGCCGCCAGGACTCCACGCGGGTCCTCAGCGGGGGCTGTGCTGAACAGCAGGAAGTGGGGGTGGTGGCAGAAGTGTGCGTCACGTGAGGGACCTGCTCTCTCCTACAAAAGCAGTGCGTCTGGGAGGGATGGGATCACTTCCATCAGCTTTGTTAGGGACCCACCAAGCACGGCTCCTAAGCAAGGCGCAAGGAGCCAGCTTTGCTGTCCGGAATCAAAAGGGCTTCAGATATGCACGTGTAATCCTTGCTTAAATGTTGCTTCTCCGTGACCTTTTTGCCTTCCAGGGTCAGCCCCTGAAGCTGGGCTGCACACACAATATGGGGGTTACCCCCACTCCCCAGCCTGGCTGTGAGATTTATCCTGGGGGGCACAATCCCTCCGGAGGCAGCCATTCATTTCACTAGAGGTGAGGTAAGGAAAACTCATCCACATTCTGCCTGCAGGCGCTGAGCTCATGTGACAAGCGACCAACAAGGACAGAGGTCTGGGAGCCAGCACTGCTACAATGGCTCTATGGGCCCTGGCCGTCCGTGATTGCTGAAGTCAGGCCTGGAAGTATAGGGCGGGGGCTGGACGGGGGGGGCACGGGAGCCAATATGGGCAGCATTATGGATTCTGTGCTCAGGAGATAGTGCCTCTCAGTGGCTGTGCTCCGAGTTAGGGCACGATGTTCAGATCCAGCACTGTATTTCGGTATCTTTGCGCTGGAATTTGAGGCCACTGATTACAATTTTCTATTGCGAAAGAAAAACTGCAGTATTGGAGAATTTCAGATATATATTCACACACACACAGGCTTGCTTTTTCATCTTTTTCTCCGGGAGGCAAGTTGAGACAAGCGGCCTCTCATCCTCACGCAGGAGCGCTCAGGCATAAGGTGGCGAAGTGTTTTGTTGGTTCAAGACTTTTCTCCGCTAAGAACAGCCTGGGTCTCTTCTGACTGTAGTGGTGCCATATCGGTTCCTCTCCTGGAGGCCACCCTTTGAGGCTCACTGCTAAAATCCCCAGAACCTCCCCCTCCGCTCTCCCCCTTCTCCTGCTCAGCCCCGGGGCAGGACAGGGCCAGCACCTCTGGACCTCTCTCTAACTCTGAGGCTACTTCCCCCTTCACCTTTCAAAGGGACCGTCCCCTTCCTGTCCTGCACTGCCTGTCACCCCTTTCCTGGGTAAGTCAATGCTCTTCTGGGTCTCCCAGTTTGCATAACCTTCCAGGCTACATTTCCAATCAGCTTCCTAAAGTGTTTTGGGACGTGGCTGCCTGGAAACCATTGGAAACGAGGACTGGGACCGAGTGGCCTGCATTTGTGAGTGCTCCTATGCCAACACTCTGCCTTTTGGGAAATTGTTCTGGCTTCATAAAGTGTGTTCATAAAGCCCCTGGAACACAGCACATTCGACTTGGAAGAATCCCCAAGAAAATTACTTAATTTTTTTCTTTTAGCATTTATTTAATTTTGAGAGACAGAGTACGAGCAGGGGAGGGGAAGAGAGAGAGGGAGACACAGAATTTGAAGCAGGCTGCAGGCTCCGAGCCGTCGGCACAGAGCCCGACACGGGGCCCGAACTCACAAACCGCCAGATCATGACCTGAGCCGAAGTCGGACACTTAACCGAATGAGCCACCCAGGTGCCCCAAGAAAATTTACTTTTAAAAGCAGCTTCCTCTTCTGCTTTATACTGGACAAGAGACGGTCACTGGTAACGTTTCTGTCTCTGATGGGATGGAGTAAAAACGCGTACCAGATTCGCCTGGATTCCCCTGACACTGACGTCCCACACACCTAAGTTCCTTAGCAAATTGTACTACGTGTGATTTAAAAGGCTCTTATTCTGAAATAGCCAGCGACTGAGCATAAGATAGAAGTATATATTTAAGTAGAGGTGACGCATGTATCACCAAAGGTGATACATTGAGATGAGGCTTTTTGTTTCTTGAAGATAAAATGACAACAATAATCGTAAACCCTTTGTGGGGAGGAATGCTTCGTGTTCTAGGGCACAGCAAACCCTGTCCTTCACAAGGACGACGGGCAATGGCTGTGACTTCCTCACTATAGTATTAAGAAGGTTGTCGGGGCGCCTGGGTGGCTCAGTCAGTTAAGTGCCTGACTTCTGCTCAGGTCATGATCTCAGGGTTCCTGGGTTCCAGCCCCGTATTGGGCTCTGTGCGGACAGCTCGGAGCCTGGAGCCTGCTTCAGATTCTGTGTCTCCCTCTCTCTCTCTCTGCCCCTCCCCCGCTCACACTCTGGCTCTTCCTCTCTCTCAAAAATGAATAAACATTAAAAAAAAAAACTTGAAAAAAAAAGATGGTTGTCACCTGTTGGCTCAAAGGCAGTGAAAAGTTTGTAAGAGCTAACAAATGGGGCAGACACAGCTGCTCCCATGAAAGGTGGCCCCGTATCGATGTGGGACAGTAATGTGCCCTCTGATTCAGAAACCCCCACCTGAGGACTCCCCTCCCATTCATCCAGAGGAAGTAGTATCTCACGGTTTCCAGTGCTCAGTGGACAGGCTCTGGGTTTTAGGATGCCGACCTTCCCTCCTGCTGTCAACAGATAAGTTTGTCTACTTCATGTGGAAGCCAGGCTATGTGGTGTGCAGTTGGCTCACCACATCTTTCCCCAGCTTCCCGTAGGATGGCCACTCCTCTTTGCCACTACTCACTTATTCACCCACACCTCTGGTCCCACGCTTCCCGAGGCCCCCCACCCAGACCTTTATCCTTTGGCTTCGATGCTAAGAATTTTTTTTTCTTTTTTTCTACTCTTCTTTTCCTTACCATCTACAGAGGTTCAGATCCTCTCTATTCTGAAATTATCTTCTCCACTTGCCTGTCTCTTGAACCGCTTCTCTCTCGGGCCTTTCTCTGGCCTGTGCCTGCTCCCTCTGGAACAGCAGCCACAAGATGACCCTGGGCAAGTCTGTCCAGCGACATGCAGCCCAAACTGCCGACCCGCAGAATTGTGAGCAAAGAAAATGGTTGTGATTTTTTTAAGTTTATTTATTTTGAGAGACAGAGCATGAGCAGGGGAGGAGCAGAGAGAGCAGGGGACAGAGGACCTGAAGTGGGCTCTGTGCTGAGAGCAGGGAGCCCAATGTGGGGCTTGAACCCACATGACCTGAGCCGAAGTCAGAGGCTCAACCAACTGAGCCACCCAAGTGCCTCCAAAATGGTGGTTATTTTTAAACCACTAAGTTTGATGTAGTTTGATAAGCAGCAATAGACAACTGATATGATAAGCTGCTGAATGAATAGATCTAGGACCCACGCTTCCCAGCACAGAGGTTTCAGGATGTAAATTCTCCTCTGTGTGATGGTGTAGATGTGGACACCTCTGGGCAGCAGCCACCTCCTGAGGCAGCCAGTCTGTGATGGGGTAGCTTCGACTGTTAGGAAGTTCGTCAGATGCCACTGAAGCTTACTAGAGCTTTTGCCAACCTGTCTCAACTCTGTTATCTTGCGTCTTCTAGACAAATTCAAACTTTCCCCCTATTTCCCACTATTTCAAATAGTTAAAAGTGGCTATTGTCTTCGCCTCCTTCCATTTGTTTTTCTACTTCCGACAGAACAATTCTTGGTTCTTCCCGCTTTTCTTCATTGGTCACGATTTCTGGATGCTTTATCGCCATGACTGTTACCTTCAAAGTCCCTTTGGTAGAATATCTGCCATATTCTGTCATTTTATCAGCTTCTCTGCTCCTTACGAATGAGGACAAGCTAGCAGATTTTAAGTTTACTGCCAGCCCTGCCTCCTTTACTCTCACAAACCCCACGAATACAGGAGCCGCAGGTCAGTGGGACCCGTGATTATGAAACTGGAACTCCAAGAAGCAGCAGCAGAACATACTAGAAATTATATACACTGGAGGGAACTTTTTCAAGGAGGGTATTATCAAGAAGAGAAACAAAAAAGGGATACTTTCTACCACCTCAGCCAATGCTTGTTGAGCCACTGCCACTGCTGTTATGACTCCTGTTTCCGACGTTAAGCTTTTGCAAAAAATCCAATAAATAACAGTAATTGTAACCGTATTCAAACTTCAATATTCAACCTAACAGAATAAGCAAATATTTGCACTTCGATTTCCTTTGCACAAGGAACTTATATTGTCCCGTCGCTCATCAAAGAGTGAATCAGAGGGTGAGCCTGAGTCCAGGCCACCTGACCCCACTTTTCTCCATCCTACCACATTCCCTTCTGCTCCCAAATGAGCCATTTAAGAATTATGGGGTCACAGAGCAATATATCATTTCTTCTTTTAAAAATAACTACAATATAGGCTGGCCAAAAGAAGAACACATCTGGATGCCATTGCTGACTAAGGCAGCAGTGAGTCCAAAATTCCCAAGTCCACCGGGGTGGAAACCAATGGGACAGTCACAGGTCCTCACCCTTTTTGCCCCCTGCCTCCATGTATTTGGCCACAAAGCTTGCAGAGATTCACATGAATCTTATATACCAGCCTGGATGGAAGGGAAACGAAAAGGGGTAAGGCATTTTTATTGGCTTACTTTTTCAGACTCCCGCCAACACTTCAGGATGAATATGTGAGCGTAGATGTCCTCCACACAGATCCAGCTGGAGAGGCTCAAGGTCGTGTCTGTCCACACCCAGTCCATCACAGCCCTCAGCTCAGTCAGAAAGGGAACGAGGCGGAACCTGCCAGAAACCACATCTTGCTAGAGAGGCAGTTGTGGGGTGGCCCCCGTCATCCTCCCAACCCCGGGAGCTCATGTAGTTCCTTATTGTTTTAGCCCCTATGACTTGGGAAAAATTCTCAAGGTGACCCTTATGGTAAAATTAACTTGGAATACAACTGCTTCTCATCCTAAGTCAACGTATGAATTAGTATTTTCCATTCTTTTTTCTATTTTTTCTTTTTGCTGATGGTCTTAACAAATTAGGATTGCCTTTTAAATAAGTTTGAAGGTGTCCTCTCCCATGTCTCTCATCAAAGTCTTGTGGTTTTCATTGCCCAGATCTTTTCATTTCTTCGATTAAATTTATTTCTAAGTATTTCATTGTTTTTTGGTGCTATTATGAATGGGATAGTTTTCTTTTCTGATGTTTTGTTTTTAGCGTATGGAAACACCACTGATTTCTGCACGTTGGTTTTATATCCCGCAACTTTACGATGAATTCGTTGATTACTTACAACTGTGTTTCAGTTGATTCTTTAGGATTTTCTATATTTAAGGTAATATCTTCTGCAAAAAGACCCATCATTTTACATTTTAAAACGTGTATGTGTTTATGTTATGAGAATCTGTCGGTCGCGGGATTATTGAGTACTGGGGTTTTGCTGTTGAATGAGCTAGGAAAAGTTGTACACCTGATACGTGAAAGCTGAGGGGAGACGAGAGATGTCAGAGGGAGCAGGACATGGGGTTGGGGGCACACAGTAGACTTAGTAGAGGGTGGACTGAGTAGCTGCCTCAGGTTAATAAGATTCTGGCCTTACGTTCTCATATTTGGGAATGGGTTGGCGTGGGCTCCTCTATGGCCTAGGAACTATTCCCTGTTTCTTGACTAACACAGAGCTTCTCCCAGCTGGAGACCTAGGTTCACCCTAGGCTCTTCAGAGCAGCTTGGGTTATACTCGGAAATTCTCCCCTAGGCCACTCAGCTCTGCCAAGTGAACACTAATCCAGCCCATTGAAGAAATATCAGGCCATACACAGAGAACCCACTAAGTGACTGACCGAGCACACTCAACACCTCTTCTGTGACTAAGTCACCTGTCGCCAGGTCTGGTACAACCAAGGAGCCAGCGGTGCCATGAGCAGCCTCACCTTCCGGGCTGTGGTATGATCTTCATTGGAACAGAGAGGAGATACTACCAACGAAATTCTTACACGGAAGAGCCGATAGGCCTTGTCTAGTAGCTAACTTACTACCAGGGACAAGCAAGTCATGTGGCGTTCAGGTTGACGTTAGGTGGAATAAATGGCCCTCTTCAACGGAGGAACTCATTGTATGCAAAATTCCAAGGGGATCTTCAAATAGCACAAATGCCGAATTTCTGTTCCATTGTGCCCAGAAATACATTAATACCCAAGGATCGTGTATCCCTGGTTTTCATCCTGAAATGTTAGCACAGTAATTATGCAGGATCCAGTAATAGAAAATTAACCCATGTGGATAATTCTAGAACTCTATGCTGACCAGGTGTGTGGCAACTACACCTAGAAAGGCTATTTCAAGAGGCGTATCTGTCTTTTGCCAAAAGTCATAAGAGTTCTGTGATGATCTAAATTGCCACATCAGCCTTTTTTCACCTTCCTGTTTCTTCCCAAGGAAACAAGTACCTTTCTATTGCCAGCCTCCCCTCTGTGAGTGACTGTGACAACACAGAGTGTCCTTCCTTACCCTTGAAACAAGAAGAGGTTGACATAATTGTAGCTCTTGGTGAGGAAGTTTCCAAGGACTCGCGTTGGGTAGCCACAACGGATTTGGTAGGCAGACAACCCAAAGTAAACACATTTCACAAAGTACCAAAGCTGAGCAACCAGGTTCTGGCTGAATTTCCTAAAGCGCAAAAACATAAAAGTGAAATAATGGAATATTCTTCTGGTATAAGAGCATACCAGTTTAGGATTCAAAAAAAAAAAGAAGTCGAATTGCCCCTCTGGCATGTAGAGCCAGTTCAGTCAATTGTAAGGAATTCTCTGCACCTAGTAGTAGATCACTTCGAAGGCAAACAGCAGGGTAAGAAAGTCTCATAATTAAAAACAATTCTACAAATGGTGCCTCCAATGTGTTAGTGCATAATTCAGTTGTTTAGGCCATGAATAAACTAATTTATTTTTAAGCGAATTTACTAATGAACATTTTCTCACAATGTGAAAGATGCTGCTACCGTGATCCAAATTAAAGTTCATCAAAAAGATGTATTTTTTGTTTTTTACTTCAAAGGACCTGTAATTTGGAAGATGTAGGAGGAGGTATCCTGAGGAATGAATCCCCCCCTTTTTTGCTATCCATCTATAAAGGCAGGTCGTGGATTAACAAAGTTTCAACACCCTTGGTTCCAGTGGTATTTATAACCTATTGCGTTTGTTCCTCAAGCTATCATGCTCAAGACGTCTGTCTTCCTTTGAAGACTTTCCCTAGCTCTGAAAATCTATGATTCCATGATCTAACATTCTTTTCTCCAAGGACATCTTCAGCAGTCGAAATGGTAGTCCCTTTTGCCAAGACTTCTGTACCATCTTCCCTGTGTTTAAAGTTAAGAGCAACACTTAAAGCTTCCTGTTTATTCCTCTTTATGTTTCAGATTCGTCGTCTTAACTTTTAATTCTGACATTAGAAGAAGACATGTGTTATTTTTTTTTTTTAACTGAAAATACTATTTAGTTGACCAGATCTAAGAACCAGCCAGGGATGCACTGGCCCATGTATCTCAGGAACCTAGGGACCTCTACGTGGATCTCAACAACTGGAAATCTTAAAAGTATTTCTTAGAAGTGTCTTCCCCTGTAGAGAAACCAGCTTTGGTATTTCAGGTCCTAATGTGTTAAATACACTTGACCATGATCTAGCACTTGACAAGTTATTAATAAATATATCAGAACTTTACAGAGAGCCAAGATCAACTATTCCTTCCCTCTCCCTTTCTAGGGACTGTCTCTATTGGTGTAATAGTAAGAAAGAACATTCTTTCAGCTTTCCAGGGAAATGTCCTTGGATTTTACAAATAATTTATATGAAAACTGCATGAGGAAAAATTGTTGTCTATCAAAATTTTAATCAAAATTACAAAACTGTGGGGCGCCTAGGTGGCTGAGTTGGTTGAGCGTCCGACTTCGGCTCAGGTCATGATCTCACAGCTTGTGAGTTTGAGCCCCACATCGGGCTCTGTGCTGACGGCTCAGAGCCTGGAGCCTGCTTCGGATTCTGTGTCTCCCTCTCTCTCTGCCTCTAACCCGCTCGCATCCTGTCTCTGTCTCTCTTAAAAATATATAAACATTAAAAAAAAAAAAGGTTATAAAACTGTGTTGTCTTCTATCCCTTATAAAAGGACCAACCCATGTTGTGATGAGTACCGGGTGTTGTATGTAAATTTCAAAATCACTAAATCATACATTTGAAACTAATATTACACTGTATTTTATGCTAACTAACTGGAATTTAAATAAAAACTTGAAAAAATAAATGAACATTTCCCTTCCTTCAACCTTAAAGTGAATCAACTTGGAATAAGTTAATCAGTGGTTCCTGAAGTAATCCTGTTATATCTAATAGGAACATTAAGATTTTCCCACAGTGAAGGACTTTTTCTTTTGGTGGTCTCTCCATCCTTTATTACTAGCAGGTGGAGTTATGCCTTACTCACCAATCTGTCCCCCATGGCACCAGCCACACAGCACTTTGTAGACTATAGGCAACCACTGAAAGTTTGTGGACTAAATAAATCACGTGCCCACACACAGAAAAAATCACTTATCAGATGAATTATTTAAAATATTGGAGCTTCCTGGGGGCGCCTGGGTGGCGCAGTCGGTTAAGCGTCCAACTTCAGCCAGGTCACGATCTTGCGGTCCAGGAGTTCGAGCTCCGCGTCAGGCTCTGGGCTGATGGCTCGGAGCCTGGAGCCTGTTTCCGATTCTGTGTCTCCCTCTCTCTCTGCCCCTCCCCCGTTCATGCTCTGTCTCTCTCTGTCCCAAAAATAAATAAACATTGAAAAAAAAATTAAAAAAAAATAAAAAAAATATTGGAGCTTCCTGATGCTGAATATTATAACTGGTAGCCATAATTTTTTTTTCTGTGTAGTTTCAACTCCTAATCTGTTCCTTCTCTTATTCTTTTCCTGTTTTGAAAAGGATTTAGATAACATAACTATTAATGACTGCTTTCTTTTGCACAGTAATGAGTAAAATTTTTAGCAACAATATCTGGAGGAGGAAAAATGAATCTGGGATGTTAACAAGTGATGGCAGCATGGCTTGAAATGACATGAAATTATATTGTCACTGACATGCTGGCAATGTAGACTCAAGGCTCACCAATCCTAATATATCTTGAAATAAATGTCCAAAAATAAAGATAGGGTAATCCATTGCACTAGGAATGACCATTAGGTGAGGCTCAAAAGTGAGATCCAATGAGACAGAAATGATCTCTGTGGCCATTTTTTTTTTTTTTGGTAATATTTATAGAAGCTTTATTTGTAATTGCCAAAGAACTATAAACAACCCCAATGTCCTTCAACTTTTGTATATTTAAACACTCTTTGGTACATTTACATGATAGAATACTACTGACCAACAAAAAATAGTTAAGTACTGATACATGCAACAACATGGATGAATGTCAAATATATTATGCCAAGTGAAAAAATCCAGCCTTAAAAGCCATAGGACGTGTGATCCATTTAAGTGACATTCTGAGAAAGGCAAAATTGTAGGGACAGAAAATGGATGTACCAGAAGCTAGAGGTGAGGGATAAGCCTCTGTCTACAAAGGGCATAGGAGATTTTATATATAACATTATATAATATCTATAATATAATTATACTAATTATACTAATATAATATAACATTATATTAGTCTTAGGTGTGCAGCTATGGGCATAGTGTTAGTATTTATCATAGTGCCTCAATCTCTGGAATCCCATCATGTGGTCCTTCCCAGATGGGGATAGGTCTCTGCTTTATTCACGTTAGTGTTATGCCCCTTTTCACCTGGTCTACTGCCCTGGACATAGCAGGTACTCAATAAATGAGAAACTGAGTTGAAGTTTTCATTAATTCAGGTATTATAACAAACATTCCAGCTCTATTCGGTTTGCAAGGTATTGTTGCTTAATCCCCAGAACCTGTGAATATATTACCTTTCATTTTTAAAAAAAATTTTTTTGAGAGATTTATTTTTGAGAGACAGAACATGAGTAGGGGAGGGGCAGAGAGACAAGGAGACACAGAATCTGAGGCAGGCTCCAGGCTCTGAGCTGTCAGCACAGAGCCCGATGTGGGGCTCAAGCTCACGAACTGTGAGATGATGACCTGAGCTAAAGTAGGACACTTAACCAACTGAGCCACCCAGGTGCCCCTGTTAACTTTCAAAGAAAAAGAAGGCTTTATAGTTGAGATTAGATTAAGGACCTTGAAGTAGGGAGATCGCCTAGGTTATCCAGGTGGGCTGATTCTAATCAATGAGCTCTTAATGGAAGAAATCTTTCTCAGCTGCGGTCAGAGGGAACCATGATGGTGGAGGAAGGGAAAGAGTGAAGTAATGAGAAGAGGACTCCACTCACTGATGTTGGCTTTGAAGACTGAGGCCGGGCCATGAGCCAAGGCAGGCTAGCACCTCAAGAAGCTAGAAAAGGTGAGGAAAGGGATTCTCCCCTAGAGCCTTTAGAAAGGAATGCAGCCCTGCCTACCCCTTGATTTTAGTCCAGCGTAAGATGATAAATTCATTCTGTTTTAAGCCCTAAGTTTGTGGCAATTTGTTACAGCATCAATTGGAAACTCATACCAGCAGGAATAATCCAACTATTTGGTAATTTGATCCTGCTGAAGGATTCTCCATGGCTTCTCCATTGCCCTATTTCTGGAAACACCAGTCACTATGAACTTTTCTATCAGGACATGGCAACATCCATGCTCTGGAACTCTGTTCTGGGGATGGAAAAATCAAATCCTTTTCACAACTGCACAACGAATTGTAGGTTGTATTATTTCAAGAAATCTGCTTGGTAGTGAGCACCCCCCCATGGGAAGTGGGGTGTAGCATACAGTAGGGTCAAGAGGTCTGTGATTGGGATCTGGTCTCACCACTAGCCAACTGAGTGACTTTGGGGACACCACTCTTCTGTATGGGTTTTACCTATCTTCATCTGTGAAGTTAGCAGGTCTAGAAAGCTTTTTAAGGTCCCTTTCATCTCTGAAATTAAGAGTTTCTAGGAAGGCTGGTGGAGAATGCCCATTGATGCTCTTAAATGTCACAGAGATAACATTCATCATCTAACTACCATGGCTTTTGAATGTGGTTTACTTCTCTGAGTTGATATGTATATAGAATTATTTATAGAGAAAAGCGCATTTATTTCACTTTAAAGACTAACAAATAAGATCCACAATGTCCTTACAAAGTATTTTAACAAAATACTAGTCTTTTAACAAAAAGCTTGCCTTAATCTGAGTTATTTTTATCAGCTGAGATATGTTTACTCTCCCCATACGCAGTATAGTGTGAAGGACTTATTTGGCTGTTGGTATTTTTCTGGGTAACAATTCTTTATTGACTTAGTTTTACTTCAGACTCATGGGAAACATCCTAACTCCATTTTTGCTTTTACAATATTTGCATTGTCACCAAAATCAAAAGGTCACAGCCTAACCATCCAGGTGAGAGTAGACATGTAGCTGAAGCATTGTCAGGAGAGAGTTGAATTTCCTCGTTAAGAATGCCATTTGAGTCAAGTTATGAACCACATAAGTGAGAGCAGGTTTCATTACTTTCTAGTCACTCTTCGGAAAATGGCATTGGCCAGCCAGATTGCCATGTTATTCACAAGGCTTGGCCAGGAATGACCCTTGAGGTATGATAAAAAGATCAGCTTCTTGTAAAACATGAAGACTTTTAATGATATGTTCATTAAAAAGATCATTCCTATTACATTATATGGGTGCTTCCATGTCCCCTTCTGTTCACCTTTTGTTCCCATAATGTCCTATTTATAGCAGTCTCCCTTGTTTCTCTTTCATTCATTGGCACATCCATTTGTTCATGCGTTTGGCACCGACTCAGTCCCAAGTAGTGTTTCTGGTGGAAGCAACCTGGGAAATCTAAAGGGTGAGGAGGAAGAGTGGGTTGGAGGCAGGAGAGAAGGGCAGTGAACAAGGTCCCATGAGGTACAGGAGGACATGGCGCCCTCAATATGACTGGACCTTAGAGCTCAAGGAGACAGGGAAAGGCAGCAGACAGCCACCTCCAAGGATCTCACTGGCCCTTTCCCCATTGAACTTTAGGCTGCTCTTTTTATGTCCCACTTTCTCATAGGACATAGTCTGAGAGCCTCTCCTTCTCTTAGCAGTGCCTGTAAGACCATCTCTGGTTCATCTCTGTCTACTAAGGGGTAGAGACAATCACAATGGAAGGCCTCTGGTTTTCTCAGATCGCCAAGGTCATCACTTCTCCCACCCTGAAAAACCCGATTTCTATGAATGCGTACGAACACGCAATGAAAATGTGTTTGAGGAATCAGTTCACGTTTTGAGCCACACTGAATTTGATAGTGATGAAGATCTCTAACTTTTCCAACCCATGGTGCTGTTCGGCCATGCCTCTGCCTGTACCTGGTGATTTTGTTGTGGTGATGCGTATGTTATGATAACCTCCTGGAACATATTTGTGTTAAAGTGGGAGCGTGCCTCCGGCTTCCACCTTACCTCTCAGTCACACCAGGCAAGATGAAGAACATCCAGAAGTGAATTCCAAACACAAGAATGACCTGGAAAATGACCTTTCCCAGGACGGTCTTCCTGAGGTATAGTGCTCAGTCCACGACCATGGTTCCAAACTGAATTAGGACCATCACCAAAAAAGGCCCAGGGACCTGGTCCTCTGACAGCGAAGAGGTGATGTCTGCTGCTGCTGAGTGTTTCTGGGAAGGAAACAACAGGTTTTAGGCATGAGTGGCACTTCACAGGACAGCATCGCTCTTACTCATTAGAAGTGTGGTGGCCTTCACCCCCCAACCTACCCCAAAGGCCCAGAAGCCAAAGACGATGATGACAAAGTCAACAGTGTCAGCCAGGAACATGAGCACATACACATCGGTCACAGCACTGTAGTCTGGATGGATGAGGTTGTAGAAGAACTGTCTGATGGGCACATATATTTGCAAAGTCCTGCAAAACAGAGACCCCCAGCACTTGCTTCAGGAGGGGCAGGATGGGAGGGATGACCGGGTATTTCCATCATTCCATTCCTCCGTATCCCTCTCTCCCAGCAGGTCACACCTCCCTTTTCAGCCCCAGCAGAGCCCGGTGTGGCGTGGGGAGGCTTCTGCTCTAATGGCAAGTGCAGACACATTCAAGTGCCTTCCTTGGTACTCTGCCTCCTTGTGCTGATGAGACCACAGGCCTCCTCTGTTGTTCGAAGCACAAGAGAATGGTCGAAAGCCCCAGAAATGAGGTGTTGGGTTTGTCACCTGATTCAATTACTCCCTGCCTGTGAGCCCCTGAGCATGCTACTTACTTCTCTGTGTTTTTGTTTCCTCTGTTGTAAAACCCCACAGGGCTGGGGTGAGAATTAGATGGGACTACATAATGGTGCTTAGACCTGGAGTCTGACCTGAGCACCCTGTACACATTAGGTAGCCCCTGCTCCTCCCCTTTATGGGTCCTGTGCCCCTTCTGATTCCTACATAGTGCCCTGGGCTTTTGACTACATCTTGTTCTGTCCAGCCTCTGCTCTGTCTTCCTTGTTTTCTGGGTTCTGCCTTCAATTCAAGGCCATGTTCACGTTGGATGGCCCTCCTGGTCTCAGAGGCCACATTCAAGGCCAGCCTTGCCGAGCCTCCTCCATTCCCATTGCTTGTCTACTGCCTGTCAAGGTCCCTGGCACTGGAGGAGGGGCTCATGCATTTTGCTGGAGACCAGCTGTGTGCCAGTGAACCTCAGTTTCCCCTCTCCAGGATGAGAGTGTTTCTCTAACCTTCCAACTTTGACATCATACCCCTCTCTGTCTAGGTGGGATTTAGCATGATGATGCTTGGAAATACATACTATGAATCCTTGAAATTACTTACTCTATTCAAATAAGAAACCTATGTTTATAAATGTAATGGATATAAAAATGAATCACACTGAAAAGTGATTTTTAAAAACAATACATTACCTCACACAAAAAGACAGAAAAATAACATGTTGGTGAGGAAGTGGAGAGAAGGGAACCCTCGTGCACCGTTGGTGGGAATGCAAATTGGTGCAGTCACTGTGGAAAACAGTATGAAGGCTCCCCTCCAAAATTAAAAAATAGAACTACAATATGATACAGCAATTCTACTTCTGGGTATTTATCTGAAGGAAATGAAAACACTAACTCAAAAAGATCTCTGCACACCAGGTTCAGTGCAGCATTATTTATCATAGCCAACTCATGGCCCCCAAGTGTCCCTCAATGGATGAATGGATAAAAAAAAATGTGTGTGTGTGTGTGTGTGTGTGTGTGTGTGTTTGCACAGTGGTATATAATGAAGTATATATATTATTGGGATGAATATACACACACACACACACACACACACACACACACACATGGAACAAGTCTGAGAAAGTCAAATAACATATGATATCACTAATACGTGGAATCTAAAAAAAAAAAAAAAAAAAGAACCCACACTCAGAGATACAGAGAACAAATAGGTGATTGCCATGAAGGAGGGTTGGGCAAAAGGGTGAAGGGGGTCAAAGCATACAAAGTTCCAGTTATAAAGTTAGTCCTGGGTGCACAGCATGGTGACTGCAGTTAATAATCCTGCACTTTACATTTCATTAAAAAAATTTTTTTTTTTTGTTTATTTTGAGATACAGAGAGAGCAGAGGAGAGGCAGAGAGAGAGAGGGAGAGAGAGAGAAACCCAAGCAGGCTCCATGCTGTCAGCGAGGAGCCTGATGTGGGGCCTGAACTCATGAGCCGTGAGATGATGACCTGAGCCAAAACCAAGAGTCAGACGCTTAACCAACTGAGCCACCCAGGTGCCCGGTGTACTTCACATTACAAAGCTGCTAGGAGAGTAAATTTTTTTTTTTAATGTTTATTTATTTTTGAGACAGAGAGAGACAGAGCATGAACGGGGGAGGGGCAGAGAGAGAGGGAGACACAGAATCGGAAGCAGGCTCCAGGCTCTGAGCCATCAGCCCAGAGCCCGATGCGGGGCTCGAACTCACGGACTGCAAGATCGTGACCTGAGCTGAACCAAGAGTCAGACGCTTAACCGACTGAGCCACCCAGGCGCCCCGTGTACTTCACATTACAAAGCTGCTAGGAGAGTAAATCTTAAAAGGTCTCATCATAAGAAAAAATCTGTAACTACAGGTGGTGATGAATGTTGACTATTGTGATCATCCCACAACGTACACATCTATCAAATCATTATATTGTATGCCTGAACTTAATTTATATGTCAATTACATCTCCATTAAGAACAATATAATAACAAGTCATTTTCTTATGCCTTAAGCAGATGATGTTTGTGATATGAGAGGTAACTTCGCTGCTCTGCACCCCTGGTTTACATGAAATAATTGATATCAGCTCCCTGACGCTAAAATAAAACATCCCACACCAAGTGTCTTCATGGACTCACTTCTTTATGGTAAATGCTTTTGCTTTGATTAAATGTTCTTGAAGCTTTTCCATATAAAATTCCCTTTTACTTTTCTGCTTGATGCTCAAAACACTGCTTCCTTTTTGACTGCTGTTTCAGGTGCTTGTGCTGCCTAGAGACAGAAAAAAACCAAGATGTGCTGAGTTACAGGTTTGTTGACGTAAACACCACAGAAGCCCCTGGAACCCACAGAGCAGAGGATGGCTTGAAGCAGATTGAGAGGGTGACTATATACGATGGACTGTAAGAATAGTGACTGGGGATTTGCAATCTGCAGTTTCAACTCTGCCTCCACAGTGAAATGTATTTGGGTTTCTACACCCAACACTGGCTCCTTCTGGGGTTGTTATGCCATCTTTTTTTTTTTTTTTAAGTTTATTTATTTTGAGGGAGAGAGAGAGAGAGAGAGGAAGCTCAAGCAGGGGTGGGGCAGAGAAAGGGCACAAGAGAGAATCCTGAGCAGGCTCCATTCTACCAGTGCAGAGCCTGACATGGGGCTCAAACCCATGAACCCAGAGATCAAGACCTGAGCCGAAACCAAGAGTTGGATGCTTAACAGACTGAGCCACCCAGGCGCCCCTGTTATATGATCTTTATTCCAGGAAGAAATAGATTGGAAGAATAGTTTTTATTGTGCTAAACGGGGTCCCAGGTTGTGGGTTTTCCAGATTGGGTCCATGCCCCATGCCTTTTTCATGTCCAGATTTCTCTAACTGTAAAACGAATATGGATGACTGCTGGTGCCTGCCTGAAAAGTGTATTCTGAAGATGAATACACGGGTGTTTGGAAAGCTTCAGGCAGGAGCACTCTAAATACAAAAACCCAATTTCTCCAAGAGTGGAAACTGGAGAGCTTATCTGTCTGCTGATAATACCCAACTATTTAGTTAGAAATTAACTAGCTTAGGGAATAAATAGGTGGTTTTGCTAAAAGTTTCCACTGATAAAATCTAAAAAATATTTTCAAAATAAATTGTGATTTATAGCATTCTGGACACACCCTGAAATATCTCATATCTCTGGATATGATTTAAAAACTAGCATGTGCCCAGCACTTACTATACGAGGCAGTGTGCTGGCCACTTTTCACAACGACCCCAAATCCTCATCCTGGGAAGGAATCAGATGTTTTAAAGAACGATATGGCTGCCCCAGGTCACACAGTTGAGCTACGAACTGAACTTGAGCCTGTGATGTCAAAGCACTTTCTTCTCACATCACCACATCTGTCTCCTTGAGAACACCCCGTAAACGCCCCTGCCCAAGACCCAGACCCACTGGCACCGGAACAACCAGAAAACTCAGAGTTTTTCCAGCCTAAGGAAATCATGCGACAGATACCTCTTTTGGACCTATTGGAAGAAAAGCTGGATCTGGGGGATATCTGGGAGCTACTGCCCGATCGCTTCCTCCGGATGGCCATGGGCTGCTCCGGGAAGGACACGTGCACCGACTCCGCTGACGCGGCCAGGTTGATGGATTTCAGAGAATCAGAGGAGGCTCTCCTGCCACGACTGAGGGACAGCTCATCATCCGACTCTTCCTTGTCTGTGCCACTGTCGGTGATGTCATCTTCATCCCATAAGCCGTGGCACTGAGAAAGCATAAGGGACAACTCAGACGGCCATTCCCGGTGAGGTAGCATCGCATCCCCCACGATTAGAAAGCCAAATGTGAAATACGGTGACTGTGGCTGTGATATTGCATCATAAAACTGACATATGCTAGATAGTTAGAATTTAAATGTTCTCACAAAAAAGAAAGAAGGAAAAAGAAGAAAGAGAGACAGAAAGAAAGAGAGAGGGAGGGAGGAAAAGAAGGAAGGAGAGAAGGAAGGAGAGAAGGAAAGAAGGAAAGAAGCAGGGTGGGGGATGGGAGGAAGGGAGAAAAAAATATAATGAAAAAGAAAACATATATACGGGAAGCAATGGGAACTAATGAACCCTATGGAGGTGATCCTTTCACTGTGTCTACGTAAAACACATCACCACAATGTATACACTTTAAATATATTACAATTATTTTTGTCACACATACTGCAATAAAGCAGAAAAAGGATTGGAAAATGAAGGGACTCTAGGAAAGCTTATTATCTAGATGTTTATGATAGTCCCAGAGAGCGGGGACGGGCTGGTGCAGATCATGAGTTTGGCTAACTAATTGACATGGATGCAGATCGTGTCTGGCAGATGGAGTAAAGGGGAAGTTATAATCACTTAACTCGTTCCTGAGGGAAAGCACTTTCCAGAACATATTTCTCTGTGTTTACAAGTAGCATTTTAAATATCAGTGGGTGAATTTAGCCCCACCATCCATGTTCACCAAACACCTACACTTGAATGCAAATGCTGTGTCTCCCTGAACAGCCACGGTAAGCTGTGAACCCCTGCATCATCCACGGCTGGGTCAGGAACAGAGCTGCAAATACTCTACTCAAAAAATGTTGGCCCACATATGAGACAGAGATTGTGATGCACTCTGTAGAGCCTGCATTTTGCTTCAAAGAAATGGGCAAAAGGGGCTGGTAGGACAGCAGGAGGAAGGATAGCAGGAGAGGCTGAGAAAAACCAGGGGTCTTGCTGGTGCAAGAGGTTACCTGGACAGCAAATCCACCTTACAAAGACCTTGCTGCCATTTCTTGAAGCTCCCCAGGGAGCCCACTGCCTCCTGAGTGCCCAGACTGCCAGGCTATGCATTTATTCCCCAGGAGCTCACCCAGTCCTCCCTCTGACACATGCTGTAGAGGATAAGAGCTCCAGTCCAATTTGCCAAAATTCAGTTGGTCAAAAAATAACTTGGAGCATGATCAACTCATTAAAAGACAATGTCACCTAAAACACAGATTATTCTTTTATTTTTAATTTTTTAAAGTCTATTTATTTATTTTGAGGTGGGGAGGGGCAGAGAGAAGGGGAGAGAGAAAATCTGAAGCAGGCTTCATGCCCAGTGTGGAACCTGACGTGGGGCATGATCCCATAAACCATGAGATCATGATCTGCACCAAAATCAAGAGTCTGACACTTAACTGACTGAGCCACCCAGGCGTCCCTATTCTTAAATATTAATAGGTATATTATTTCAAAAAGAAAAGTCAGTGGATGCATTCTTGAAAACATAACAAACATTCTAGATTTTCCTAATGGGATTTTCCAACTTATATTGATTTCTTTTACATCATTTTTTTTCTTTTAAATCGTTAAAAAAAAATTTTTTTCTACGTTTATTTATTTTTGGGACAGAGAGAGACAGAGCATGAACGGGGGAGGGGCAGAGAGAGAGGGAGACACAGAATGGGAAACAGGCTCCAGGCTCCGAGCCATCAGCCCAGAGCCCGACGCGGGGCTCGAACTCACGGACCGCGAGATCGTGACCTGGCTGAAGTCGGACGCTTAACCGGCTGCGCCACCCAGGCGCCCCTCTTTTAAATCGTTTTAAAAGTTGTTTTCTCTTTGGCCAACTTTGGAACATGTTTAGATTCTTTTACTACTTTCATAGTAGTGTATTTGTTAGTGAATTCTTCCAATTATTTATAAGATCTATAGCAATTCATACCAAATAGGATAGTTTTAACCACATTTGAAATTTCCATGTAGTTTGAACTGTTTGGTTTCCTAGATTTCCAAAGCTGTAGGGTAGTTTTGTCTCCTTATGAAAAGATTTGTTATTCTAAAAATGATTTTTCGTATCATTAGCCAAAATTTCAGCATAAGAGTACCTCAAATACATTCACCATAGATATGAAATTTTCTAAGAAACCAGAGTAAGTATATCAATAGGAAATGCCAAAATTTTGTTTATTCTATGCTTTAAATATTCAACTGTAGCTGCTAAACCACTGAAATATTAATGAGAAGGCAGCACAATGCCTAAAGGTTTATATATACATTTTTTAAATGATGTGAAAAAGGATACAAGTTGCAAGAGAGTTGTGAAGTGACCGAATTTATACAATCATGTCTTTTTTTTTTTAAACGGAGGTGTAGTTGACATACAACATAATACCACCATGTCTTAAATGCAGAAATTTAAACTTCAATTTCTAGAACTGAAAACATAATGTTAACACATTTGTTAATATATTCATAACAAGAATGAGTAAACTGCATGAATTCAGGTAATTTATCAGAAGAACTAGAAAATTCAGGCAAACTCAGTTTTGGCTAAGTGGTTTCCTTGGATAACATACCTTTGCAAGGTTATGCATTTTCTCTAACATAATTCCCACAAATATGGATTAATTATGATATGTTCATAATAGAAGTACAAATATGGGGGAATTCTCTTCCAAGTTTGTTACAGTTTCCCTTATTGAGCCCCATATGCCTTGGCCTCATCGCCAATCGTAATGTTCAGGTTCTCCAGGAGTATCACCCGGGGCTGCAATGATCAACATGACCCGGTTAAGTGTTAACGTGCAGTACCTTCAAAATGGACCGATGGAAGAAAAGAGCCAAGAGCTGAATGAGATCATAATGGACATAGCCTTCTTTCTTCTCCACTCCTATGATATTCGGTGGATGGAAAGGTTTATCTTTGTTCAATTCCACGTTCTTGTTCCAGGGAAAGAAGCCAAATTGGAAGAAATACTTGACCACAATTGCCACCTACATGCAGATGATGGGAAAAAAAAAAAAATCACTCCTTTTAAGAATGGTTCTATATGAAAAATAGTGATATAAAAGCTAAGAAAAAGATCATTTCACAGTTTTGGTGATAAGATCACACACAATGATGTGGAAAAATAACATTATCATTCGTACATGGACTTTAGACCAAGAGCAATATCTTACTGCTGCCAGGGCAGGACTGCAGATACATCAGAGCCGGCCAGGTTACTCACGGCACCTACTTATGATTTTTTCTATTTTTCAGGACTTGGCTAGTTTATGCTGATTTAATAAGGTTTAATTACTCAGCTATTAAGATAGGGTAACGAGGACAAACTTGAACAAAAAGAATTCTGTATTTTACATATTGCTTTCATTTGTAATCTTCCTGAGCATCTCAGGCAGTTTTGATGCCTATTTTCATTTTCCTCTGACCTCTTTGTTCTCACTGTTAAAACAAATTTTTTTTAATGTTTTGTTTTATTTTTGAGAAGCAGAGGGGGTAGAGCGTGAGTGGGGGAGGGGCAGAGACAGAGGGAGACGCAGATTCTGAAGCAGGCTCCAGGCTCTGCACTGTCAGCAGAGTCCGATGCAGGGCTCGAACCCACGAACCACGAGCTCATGACCTGTGCCGAAGTCAGATACTTAACCGACTGAGCCACCCAGGTGCCCCTGTTCTCACCATTTCGTTGCTCCCTGGAAGTTCTCCTCAAGAAGAAATAAAAAGAAATAAAAACTTGCCGGTTGTGGTGACTAGTTAAGGGTACAAATGTTGGGGAGAAGCGGTCTGTGACAGACACATGAGAAAATTGACAGGCCTCATCTAAACATCCCTCTGACAGCTGGGTCACCGGGAATTAATTGCAATTCATGCAATTCATCCATAAAAAATATTTTTCGAAGTCCTCTTCCGACCTAGAGTCACTTTGCCCTCCTCCCGTCTCTCTCCTTCTTATAGCCAAGCTTCCGCAAAGAACAGTCCTGTGTTTCTTACCATGCTGAGCAGCACTGCCACAAACGGATGCCAGAGCAGATACCTGAAGACTATCTTTGCCTCTTTCCTTCTCACTCGCACCCCCAACCCGTTTGGGTCACTTACTAAAACTCCTCATTTACCCCATTCATCTTCAGCCTCGTGGCCATTGGGTCAGTTCACATCCCATGACCTCTCAGCGTCTTTTCAAATACTTTCATACCAAGGGGAGAAAGTCCCGAGCATACACCCTGTTGACATTCCCAAGAGCCTACTACCGTGCTGTCCACTCACGGCCTGCCTCCCAGCCATCACAAGCCATGTGTCATTCTGGGCACACGTCAGAATGTCTATACCTTTGTCTGACCCTTTGCTTTTTGTCCTTTGGTGACCTTACACTCATCCGTTAAGACTCAGTTCTAAGTTGTCTTCTACTGAGAAGATGCTATGATGGCCTCTCTCCACACCACCCAGGCTGCATGAGGCACAGACCATATCCATATTTCTTGTATGCTCTCTAATGCGGTTTTGTGTTGTACTGTAGGGCAATTCTTTGTTTACATCCTATGTGTTCACCATATTGGTTTGTGAGCCATTGAGAAACAGAAGCAACTTTTTTTTTTAAAAAGTATTTTTTATTAAATTTATTGTCCTCTTCTTATGCTTGGCATAGTTCCTGGGTTTTGGTGCATAGTCTAACTTGTGGAGTGAATTAACATCACCTTAATCTTCTACTTCCTCCCTTTTTGGTGTGACAGAGAAAATGGGGAACCCCAATTTAACTTAACTAGGAAGATTTCATTTTATGATGAAATAACGTAAGTAGCTCTTGTTCCCTTCTCTAAATTTTTAGAGAATTTCCTTCTTCCTTCACTTCTACATTAGAAACTCCCTTGGGGCGCCTGGGTGGGGCAGTCGGTTAAGCGTCCAACTTCAGCCAGGTCACGATCTCGAGGTCCGTGAGTTTGAGCCCCGCATCAGGCTCTGGGCTGATGGCTCAGAGCCTGGAGCCTGTTTCCGATTCTGTGTCTCCCTCTCTCTCTGACCCTCCCCCATTCATGCTCTGTCTCTCTCTGTCCCAAAAATAAATAAACATCGAAAAAAAAATTTAAAAAGAAACTCCCTTCCTTCACTTCTAGGTTAGAAACTCCCTCACCTCTGTACAGAGGTGGTACAGAGAATGGACCCATTCCCCAAATAGGGGGTCATTTATGTCCCGGATCACAAAGTTTATGTGATGGAAGTAAGACTTAAAAATGATTATTTTGGCGAGATCGTGACAGTCTACTTAAAGTGATAGCTAGGTAGTTGGCTTTCCACCTTTTATAAGTATTTAAATACATTTAAATAATTACTATGGAAATAAGATACATACTTCACACTGATACTTTCGAGATGCTTTGATAAAAGCTTTGCTTTATTTTACTGGTGAATTACCTATAAACCTACAAAATTTCTGGAATCTCAATGTACATCCATCATGAATTCCATCCTTTAAGAAGCAACTACAGTACCAATGTTAGTGAAAACTTTCCTTTATGAGCCAGGTAAGAAAATTCGCCTTCTTCAAAGACCTCAGAACACAAAGAACTACAATAACCCAAGGAAAAAAAGGCTATTGAGCCTCCCTTTTAATTCCCAATTTTATCGTTGTCATGGGAGTTTGTGACATTGCATATATTTGATGGGGAAGGATAGAAAAACAGGTTCGTATAATTGGGAAGAGTGTCTCCTGTCCCTCACACGTGATGAAAATGAAATGGTAATTTACCCTCATGTTATTCAGATTTTTAGGTAGGTGCTTATGTGACTTTGTGTTTTTGTGTGTTGAAACTGGCTTTAAGCTTAAAAATGGGAAATATGCATGTTGTATCAAACTATATTCAAATTGCTTACTGTGTTGTTTAATTCAGCATCCATTCACTGGACATCCACTGGCACGAGACACTAATTTCTGCATAAATAACACATTATTTCAGTAGTTCATATCATAGGACAGATGACCAGATTTCAAAAGCCTCCCCCATCACTTGCCAGTTGGGCAGCCTGGGTCAGTTATTTCATCTCGCTAAAGCTGTTTCCTTGTATGTTAAACCAAACGATATTGGTGCCTATCTTGGTGTGGTGTGACCTGTGAAAAGACATGTACAATCGCCAGCACTAAATAGCTGTTAGTTAATAGTCATTTGCCTATCTAAGAACATCCATTTACTTGAATGTCCTGCGTGAAACTCTCTGGGAGACAGGGCTCGCCTGCCTCGAGTGAATGCCGGAAGCGATTTATTAACAATTCCCACTCGAGGCTTACCTCTGTGTAGACAATGGCCATCCTCCAGAATCGTCTACTGGGCCTGGGCACAGACAGCATGGCCCAGAGGAAGATCAGAATGGGAAGCACAAGGGTGATCATGGAGGCAGAGACCATGTGGTTGAGGATGATCACAAAATAACACACCATTTCTGAGCGGGCCACCAGAGTGTTGTACATGGCATAGAACAACAACAAGAACCGGGGTTGGCCAACGTAGAATTTTTCGGACTCTTCCAGCTCGTCATCATGGAACATCCTGTTCAAATAAACAACATGAGAATAAACTCGTCTTCATTTCTCCAAATCACTGATTTCTGCTTTGCATGATCCCTCTTGTCCCTCCCTTCCTTCCCATGTGGCCAGAGTTCTGGCGGAATCAACCTTCTTCTGGAGGAAGAAATGTGTGCACAAGTGTCTATCACGGACGGCTTTGGCTAGTTCTGTGCTTCACGATGGGAGCACTGAACATTGGGTCTGTTTGCTCTGAATGTCCAGGTGGACGGTTGTCCACGGGAGTTTGTCTACCCACAACCTGCGGAACCGTCCCCCTCCCCCCCCCCCCCCCCCCCCCCCCCCCCCAGCACTCTTACTTGTTCAGCAGCAGCTCGCTGGCCGTCAGCTCGTGAGTCAGGGGCGGTAAGATGCTGGACTCGAGCCTGTCTGAGCGGCTCTCGTCAGGGCTCACGGCCATGTGGCTCTGGCCTGCAGAGTCGTCCCGCGAGCCGAAGGACAGGCGCTCGAAGCTGACCGCCTTGCTGTAGGAGGGAGGCGCCTCCACGTCCCCATCCTCGGTGGAGTAGTGCGGCAGCTCGGCATCTGGGGTGAGGCCGGCCTCCGAGGCCTCCGAGGCCTCCTCCGGCCCCAAGTCCGCTGCCTCCTCCCCTCCCTGATCGGCATCTTTGTCCACCGCCTCGTCATCCTGCTCGGCCTCCACCTCCGCTATGGTTTCCGTGGTCCCCTGGCGCGAGTACAGCATGGTGCACTGCGTGGGCTCGCTGTCGGGAGAGAGGGAGGGCACACACCCCGCTCTTAGCATCCTCCCGATTCTCGAGACACCTTCCCAACACTCCCCAATACAAACGTCAAGGCGGGCGAGAAAATTACCACCCCATTCCCTCCCCTGCCCCCACCACCCCGCCCCGACATTCCATCCACCTGCTTTGTTCCTTCACAGTATTCATGTCTGATCTGCAAAGACTGCAAACAGCAGCCTCAAAATGCAAAAGCCCACAGTGCACGCGCACGGTTGAGACCCTGAACAAGTCACACGACATGGCTCAGACGTTGCTAAAGCCACCTATGCACAGAGGTTGTCTAAATCGTATCAAGATTTGCAGCCATGGTTTCCAGGGTTTCTTTTCAAATGGAGACAGTTAGCATAGCATACCTACCGCTATATTAAAGGATGGGGCCTATGGAGACGAAACTTTGCCAGTTTGGGTCCGTGGGTGTTGCCAGGAGGTACTCTACTCCCAATTCTACGTAATGGGCCCACTCCTACCCATAAGGGGAGGATAGGAATGAGAAAATATTTGCTAAATTAAACAACCTGCATGCTTTATGGAAAAAATGCCTCATTTCTTGGATATCTGTTCCTCCTCCCTATTTTTCCATCCTTTACCTCTTTCTTACTGGTGCTTATTACATATGACTGAATTTTCACCATCTCTCTGGCTCCCAACCATCCCCCGCTGGGTTCTTTGTGTTGCACATGGGAAGGCCTGCCATTTTGTCCTCCCCAGTGCTATGGACCCTCTCCAGTGCTATGGATCCTGCGGGCTGCACCCTCAGGGTGTACCCCTGCTATCTCTGTCCCCAGTGACTGCAACTTATCTTTTCTACTTGTTCCCCATGGAGTATTCATTCTCCCTAAGCTTCCCTGCTTATCTCCACCCTCCAGTTTTGGCAGCCTGACCATCTCTTGTACCTCTCCTTCTCTGTCCTTTATCTCCTAACTTTCCCTGCCATGTCTGTGTAGGCGACTTTGGAAATGAAAATACAGCAGCCATAATAGTGAAATTCATGGCCTGCCTGTTTTTATTGTCTACTCCAGCCCCTGAAGGGCAGAAGGGCAAAAATGTTTTGGAGATGTGGAATCTGGTAGATAGAGGACCATACTGTGTTAGACTCTGAAATTGTACTGTTATCTGAATGGCATACAGTGAGCAGCTTGGGCCCATAAACACAGAGATTCTTAAATATACAGGTCGTACCCACTTTTCTTGTCATGGACGACAGTAGACATGTCAATAAGTGAGTGGATGGGTGGATGGATGGATGGATGGACAGATGAATAGGTCTTGGCAGAGCCCTTCATGGCATCCTGAGACCGAAGAACATTTATGTGAACCTTTGGTGCCCACTCATGTGTTTATGTTCCCAGGACCTTGGACTTCAGTACGGGACATCGCATAGAAAGCTCTTGGAATGCCAAGGCAAACTGGGTATTTTTCTAGGACTTACCTCCTAGGAAGGCCATGAAATTGATCACCCCAGGCAATTTTCAGAACAGTGGAGCCAACCCCACATCAAGTCTAACTTCCAGCTGGACTCTAACCAATTACAAGCAAGTTCTTTATGGTTTTGGATCAGGTCTGGCCCTGAAGGGAGTCAACGAGTCCTGGTACCTTCAGGACTCAACCGAGTGCAATGGAAGAGAATAAGTTAACACCCCTCTGATTTGCCACTGTGCACGGTCAAAACCGAAATTTGTCTTGGTTCGGGTGATTTTTCTGGTGTCACGAGAAGCGCAATGCAGCTGATGTTTCTGTGCCCCCGTGGACCATTCAAAAAGGCAATTCCACAAAGAGCTTTGGGACTGTATATAAATCATTTCATTTCTAAATGAGTATTGTCTCACGGTAGGACTTAATGAGAAAACTCAAGCCCAAAGCAATAAGTTCCAGTCGGCAAAGGCTCTATATTCTACCGCACAATAATGTTCTTTACAAAAGCCAATGGTAAAGTATATTCTAAGTTCTGTAGATTTGGTCTTATCCACTAAAAACGACTCCATGTGGCAGATTTTAATTTTTTTTTTTCTATTGCATGTCTCTTTTGATGAAATCATGAGAAAAAGTCTTCTATATTTCCTGGCCCATTTTCCTCTGTGAGGACTGCCCACATGAGCTCTCCATCAAGGAGGGAGCATGCTTATCTCTTTATGCCTAGGAAGTGGAAAATACTTACAAAATGGAGGACAACGTTTGTAATAAGGATTTTTAAGAAACTCCTAACAGACAAAAACCAAAGAGCGGTTAGTGTAAGAGAATGCTGTCCTGGGAGTGACCAGTCATGTCCCAGAATGAGCGGCGGTTATGCTTTTGGTTAGTCATGCAAATTCTTAGAACGAAAATTAAGAAACCAAAACCAAAACCAAACGGACATCACAAGAGCTTATGTTTGCAATGACACGAAGGGGGAAAAGTGGTAACGTGAGGGAAAAAAACAAAGCATGCACGAGTTAAGCACCTTGATGCTAAACTGCCACTGTCAGCTGATGAGGAGGACATATCCATGCTGAACATTTTACGAAGCCTAGGTCGAGCACGGTCACTTGTTTTAGGAACAGTTTCTGGTCCATCTAAATCATCAAGGGTAGACTGCCTTGAGAACAGCATGGTTGCTTCAGTGTAGCAGCTAGCAGCGCAAACAGTTACAGAGACACAGTGTTAAAACACCAGCGGTACATCAGTTTACACACGGCTCAACTGACCAACACACGGTCATGCAGCAAATCACACACGACACCAATACTACGGACAGCGAGCACCACAGCGGGGCTCAGGGATGGGGAAGGACCTGTCCGGCCGGACGAGAAAACAGAGCAGTACTACGTTTTTATAAAAGTATCCCGGCTGGCAATCAATCACGAAACGTCACTCTCTGGGTGGGACAGGGCAATAGAAGAATTACAAGTCCCAATATTTCTTTCGCAGAGCGGAATTCGTACTTCATGACTTTGTAGCTGAGTTTGCTTTTGTTTTTAAATTAGAGAAGATATGTTTTATTTGGAGCTCCCAATCCTGAGTTCATTGAAACCATTTGGTAACCAAATGGCTTAAGCAGAAATACCTGCTTGGGTAATATTTATATAGAACATTTCATTTTTAGAAAAAACATAACAGTCTCCAAGATGAGAGAGGGAGCGAGGCTCAGAAATGACCATGACAAACTGAATTATCCACCCCATTTTCTGAGTGGTATTCAGTGAAGCCAAACTAGATGCCTTGCATGTGAAGGAGATGCTGGTTTGATCTGCAACCAGATATAAACCAACATCGGAAAAAAGAAAAAGAAAAAGAAAGAAAGAAAGAAAATGGTACAAAGAAAACAACAGAGGAAGTCTAGCAATGGCAGGGTCATTTTGTCTGTTAACTTCTCATTTTGCCTAATGAATTTTTTTTCTTCTGGATCACGTTTTAGGTCTTGGCAGATGTTATTTAGGGCGAGAACCCATGGGCTAAAATCCTCACTTCTTGTTACCCCACGGAGCAACACAGGGGGAGAGAAGACTGGTTGATTCAGGACTGAGGACTGCGTGAGCAACTGAGGAAGAAGCAGACAGAGTTATGACGTGGGCAGAATTTCAGTGCTGACATATAGTTTAACCCAAAGGGGTACAGGCACCCGAAGAACCTATGCAGGAGACTACTGGAATGAAGAATCTTCTAACCTGAGCACTAATGACCTGGCTGACCCAGCGGGACAGGACTTTGTGACACAGGATGGCTGATCCCCTGGCCGAACACCATTATCACGTGAGTGACTGAGGCCTACTGTGTGCCCAGCCCACACAGCCAGATGTGCTCAGTCAGACTTTGTGAGGCAGCAATGGAAACCATTCAGGAAGTGACAACGTCCAGGGCTCAGGGAGTGTAGGGATATCTGAGTCACTCACTCGCGGAACCAGTTAAAGGGCTTTTCAGGTTCTGAGAGCCGTGGCACCAAGCCCATGAGTGCTTGGTGGGGCCCCCCTGCAGTGCATGTAACATGCTGTGCGTGTGGTCAAGATGCAGGGCAGTGACAGAGGAGAGTTGGGGAACAACCAGATGGTCTCTAATAAGGCCAGAGCGACTGTTTTTTTTTTTTTTTTTAAAGGCCCCAACTCCTCTAGATATCACCAAATCCTTTATACAATGAAGAGAGGAGGACAAGATCGAGTAGAAACGCACTGGCCAAGTGCAGTGAGGGCTGGGCTCAAGTCCCCACGCTGACAGGAACTGGCTCTGGGGGTTTAGAGAAATTCATTCTCCTCTCTGAGGTCTCCCTCTCTCTCTCTCTCTCTCTCTCTCTCTCTAAGAATCAGAAGAGGTTTCATTATGATGAAAATAACTACAGATATTATTGCTTATTTGATAAAGTTGTTCGGTAGAAATTTTTGACTTTAAGTTTATAGAATTGATAACATATAACCTGTTCTCTCATTTATAAGATGAGGGAAATGGATCTTTGAACTTCTGTATTTAATTTTCTAGTTTTAGGGGTGCACCCTTCCCACCATTTAGGGGTTAGCATGCAGGCAAAAAGATACCGTGTGCCCTCTTCTGTGGCCCTGCTCAGATTTTCTGTGTGGGAACCACTGTTCTAATCCCAACGTCAGCTTCATCTTGTTAATTCCTGGATCCGCTGTCACACTGGCTGACCCTCAGACCCCACACCATCCCACCCAGTTTGGTTACTTGGAGTGTGACCAATCTGTCGTCCAATCCAGGGCATTTTAAAAGTGAAAGGGAAGATTGGGTGCTTTCTGATAACTGGCCCAGATGACAAAGGTGAAAGGGACAGTTGCTGTCACCTCCCTGATCAGCCCACGCCTTTTAGGTGACACATTTCAAGTGATGACCACTCCTTTGGTATCTAGGAATGTTCTTTAGAATGTCATCTAACGCTTCTTGGAGCCATTTAAAATAATTTATTTTCGAGGAATGTAGACGATACTGATTTCAGGAAACAACCATTAAAATAAGTGCCGTTTTACAGCCGGATTTGAAGGAAATCGTGACTTTTGCAATAAGTCAAGGGAATAGAAAGTCATTTGTTAGGCTTTTATCCCAATTCCATCTGCAGTACGCCCAAAGGTGAAAACGGGTGACGTGGAAGCCAGAGCACGTGTGGCAGGTGCGACAGCCCCATCCAGGCTGGGTCCTCTGCACGGGGAGGGGGGGCCATGCGCAGCCCCACTGGGGGACGATGCTAGACCCTGTCTAATGACACAGGTGTCTCAGAGTGACCTTCCACTCGGAATCCCTTCTAGGGAAGATTCCTGCCTTTCTAGTAATCAGCATGGCTTCCAGCAGACTTCAGTGTAGACAAATTTTGTCTGCAGATTGGATAGTTTCCTAAAGCAAAAAAACCAGAAGGGGAGGTCAGCCACTAAGAAAAGGGCAGGTATGTTAACTCATTTATTAACAACATAATGACCTCTACTGCGCCTCCCCTTTCTTTAGGTTGAAATAAAAAGTAAAAAATACATTGGGAACGAATTGTAATTCTTTTTTTTTATGTTTTTATTTTAGAGAGAGAGCGAGTGGGGAGAGGGACAGAGGGACAGCAAGAAAGAGAGAGAGAGAGAGAATCTTAGGCAGGCTGCACACTCAGTGTGGAGCCCAACACGGGGCTCAATCCCACGATCCTGGCATCACGACCTGAACCGAAATCAGGAGTCGGACGCTTAAGCAACTGAGCCACCCTGGCACCCCAGGAACTAATTTCAAAGGTACTCGTTTTCTACTAATAAATTTATTGACTGATTGACTGGTTTTAAGTTTGGAGGATATTTTGCCAGTCTTTGTTAAAAAGCAATCAATGGATTTAAATAATTCCTACCTCATGGTTTTTAATCACGGGAAAGGTTTTACACTTGTAATCTTGGGTCCAACTTAAAGGTAGTTTACTTGATTTCATTTTGATCAATCTTCTTCTTCCTTCTTATGTTGTGATTTATAATATTAAGTTGATTTCTTAACTGGGCATGTTGTCAATTATTATGCAGTTACAAGTTACTAATATAGGCATCACATGTTTATTTTATGGGCAACTCGTTGTCAGTCTATTCTCTAATTCTCTTTGATTTATTTGATTCAGTTTGGTTCCTGAGCAGCTATTTTCCAGCCAGGCCAGAAAGCCTGTAAAACCCTCGAAAATTTATGGAAAAAAAATTATATTTCTGGGTAGTTTTCCCCTTTGGGAGATAGTACATAGTTTCATGAAACTTCAAAAGAAAAGCGGTTCATGAAAAATAATGTTGCCAATTACTAGCAGTGTCATTGCAAATTATTGAGGGAAAGTTATTCCATCCATTCTCCTTTTTACTTGCCAAGCTTAGGGACCCAGGTAACAACAGCAACAACACCCTCTGTATTATGAAACTAGGCAAGGGAAGAGGTTAAAAAAACGTTCATTAGAAAAAAATAAGTCTTATTATGGGCATTATTAGTATTATTATTTTTTAAGAACAGATGCAAATAAATATGCAATAACCACATTATATACCCTGGGTGGATGTTAAGTGTATTCTTCACCGTGTGGGAGGAAATCATCCCAGTTGAATATGAACATGACTTTCTGTTAACCAGAGCTGACTGAAGCCTTTTATTCTGGAATGCAGATAAGGGAAAACGGTTTGCGTCAGACCCAGTGTGCAATACAGAGCAGCGCTGTCCGGAGCTGAATGCAGCGGGACATTTGTACATGGTACGCAATAACTCACTAAGTAACTAAGATGTATCTTGAGAAGTATACATCTTACCATTCTCCTTTTTTTTAAACCAGTTGTTTGGTCATGAATAGGTTACAGAGTGTGTGGATCTGGAAACTGTGTGATCCCCCGGGGGCCTTCGTTGACCCCTCTCACTAGAAAGTAGCATCTGTCAGCATCTTGAATACTCACTACTTTCAAACAAATCTTGCTTCCCCCTGCCTCCCTGTTGACACATTGTATACTTTTGTACCCACACTCATGCAGGCTTTATTTATTATTATGGGAATAGCTACCACGAAGTAACGTGGGATATGTCAGAGCCTGGGTAGAAGGTAGACAGAAATGGATTTTCAGTTTTCGCATCAAAATGAATCGAGAGAAAATAATTGTTTAAATGACTGATTTGTAGATAGAAAACTGTTGCAACAAGAACAAATTTAAGAAAGTTGGAAGCTTCCAAATAGACGAGTTATTATGATTTGCAGAAAATGAAAATAAAATATAAACCATAATGATTTTTTGTCTCAGTGGAGTCTGTCCAAAGAGAATGAAGTTCCCCTTTCAAAAATGCTATTTTCCTGAAAGTGAAGACACACAAGGGGGCGCTGTCAGCACTTGCCAATCTAAGGACATGAAAACTAAATTTTCACGTTGTAACTTTGCTATTACTAATGGTTTCAAAAACTACTGATTGAAAAATGTGTGTATGCCTGGGTGGAAAGAGAATGAGAAAATTTTATTAGCATACCCACTGTTCTAACAATCAAATATTTTATTCTAGAAATTAAAAGCATCTTGAACAGGATCTCAATTAGCAAATAAATGCTTTGACCTTGAAACTTTTTTTAATTAAAAATTAATGTTTATTTATTTTTGAGAGAGAGAGAGAGAGAGAGAGAGAGAGAGGCTGAGCATGAGTGGGGGAGGGGCAGAGCAAGAGAGGGACACAGAATCCAAAGCAAGCTCCAGGCTCCTAGGTGTTAGCACAGAGCCTGACGCAGGGCTGGAACTCACAAGGTGTGAGATCATGACCTGAATTGAAGTCGAAGTTGGATGCTCAACTGACTGAACCACCCAGGCGCCCTTTGACCCTGAAACTCTTAATTTTGTCCTGAGTATCTCTTCTCACAAAAATCTACAATAGCTAAAATATTATGTTTCTTTGGAACTGACAAATGAGCAAAGATTATCCCCAAATTAAAGGAAAAATATAATGTCTTTTATTATCCCTCAAAGGACTTTAAAAGAATCAATACCTATTTGGGGGACAGGAAGGGATATATCCAAGCAGAATTTTATCTGTACAAATTTCACATTTAAATCAATATATGCATAACAAATGAGAATGAAGTTTTAGCATACATTCTATTTTAAAACCCGACTTTTTACTCAATGCAATGAATATCTTTCCATACTAATAAATATAGATCTGCATCAATAGGTAGTTATTGGGTAGCAGAAGAACTGGCATGATTGGAGAAGCTCAAATATAGCAATTCAGCAACAGTTAAACATAGCTCTTCAAGGCAAAACATTTTTTTTTACCCACCTCTCCCCATTCAAGTTGCAATTTCAACTTGACGGTATCTACTTTGGATGTGGTATCGATAACATAGTCTCAGTTCCCTCCTCTCTTTCATCTGTTAACATATCCAGTATTTGTGGAGGACAGATTTTCTACCAGGCCTCTGATGCCTTGCACAGTGTATGAAGTGGGACTGAGGGTTTTCTAAGAGCTTCTAAGTCAGCCACCCTTAGGGCAGGAACCTCAACCCAGGATTCTATGGATAACCCTATTGGTAGGTCTTTCTTCCCAGGCTCAAACTACTTAGAGATGACTTATTTTTATGTGTCTATGTCAGAATTGATCTTGGGGCCTGGCATGGAACAGGTGCCCATGTTTAATTAAACATTAAACATGTTTAATGAAAGCGACAAATGTCCTCAGTGATAATGTTCTTTACCTATGAAGATATGTGCAAGGTGTAATTCATCCAACCTAGCTAATCATCCTAGCCATGTTGGGACTTCTGCTCTAACTCAGAAGCTAGCTCTGTGCCATCAGCAGCAGCTGTCTAGAACAGCGAGGCAGAGAATGGGGAGTCTACTGGGATAGGCAGTAAGAAAGGTCAGTTCTCAAAGTTGCCCTGGAGTGCAGAAAGAGGCCACAAGAGGCAGGGTACCATGCAAGTTGAGAGACCGGGCTCTGAGCTGAACCATGTGGTTTTGGATCTTGGCTCTGCTCTATAATACTTCCTAGCTGTGTGGCTTTGGGTAAGTTACTTAGCCTCTCTGTAAGTGAACTTCATGTTCTGTAAAATGGGGATGATAATAGTATGCATCTTGTAGGGTCTTGGAAGGATACCAAGAGGTAACCCATGTACAGTGAGTGGTGCTGGCCCGTGTGTGGCAGGTGCAGGGTCCATGTTGTAAGAACAACGCACGCGATCACACAGGTCAGGGAAAATGGAAGCTGACAGAATCCCTTCTTACTTTTTATTATGAGTCACAAAGTAACAATTCTGAAAGGAAAAGATTAAAGACAGCACCAGATGACAATTCTAGTACAGAAGATACTCGATGGGGGCAGCAGTTTTCAAAGGAATTAAAGACGCAGCCCTTGACACAGTGTTTTGTGATCAAGAAGGCTCGTTCTTACTTGCCTCCAGCTTAGAAAGCTCTAGCCTGTGCCTCTGCGTCATACCAATACTTCTAATAGTCTATTATGGATACCTGATTTTGTCTGGCTCAGTCAAGGGGAGGACAGTATTCCTTTTGCTTTGCTGCATGCAGGGAGGTAGCCCAAAGGGGGTGGGGATCCATGTAAGTTTTTGATTAACTTTCATTTCACACATTCATTCCTCATATTGGTGAAGCCCACCTCTTTTACCTTTGTCAAAAGCAAACCCATTGTTTAGAACGTGAAATACCTGGAGATACTGTCATGTGAATCTAAGCTATCCATCCTGTGGGCTGTCTGTGCACCTGAAGCTGCGCCGGGACGGTCATCAATGGTGTCCAGTCCCGACTCTCTGGAAAGGTTCATGATGTGGTTCTGGTAGTACATGTGGATGCTCTCCCGGGTGGGAACGTTGCCCTGCGGAGGGGAAGACATTGCCACAGTGCTTACCTGCCTGCGCGTTTCTCCATACCAACAACTCTCAGCCATCACGAGCTCCTTAAGCAAGGATTAAAACAAAGCTGCTCAAGGTGGGGATTGATGTTGACTCATTGAATTATTGGCCCCCGGTCTCGCTGGGCAAGGCTAACAAGAAATCCCCTCTCGGTTATGGGTGAAGGGAGTCAAAGGCACAAACTTCCAGTTGTAAAATACATCAGTCCCGGGGATGTCGTGTAGAGCATGGTGACTGTCCTGCATACTTGAAAGTTTCTAAAAATCTAGAACTTAATAGTTCCCATTGCAAAAAAAAAAAAAAAAAAAAAAAAAAAAAAAGGAACTATGTGTGGTGATAGACATTAAGCGGACTAACTGTGATCATGTCGATATACAAATATTGAATCGTTATGTTGCACACCTGGAGCTAATATAATGTTGTATGTCAATTTTATCTCAATAAAAATAGAAACTTTGAAAAAAACAAATCCCTTCTCATATGTAGTAATTTTGCTAAGTGACAGTAACTTTTTCAGAAACAAACTATCAGTTTTAAATACTATCTATAAACCACATGTTACCATATTTTGTTGCTCTGCATATATCTTAATTTCCCCTATGAGAAGTTTCAGACCAAATTTCCCAGACTAAACAACATAATCCATCATGAGACAGCAGCGACTGTGCACCTGCAAACTGGTGAAGGGAGGGAACAGAATGAATCAACTGGCCACTGTCCCAGGGCTGTGTGTGTGCGTGTGCATGTGCATGTGTGTGTGTGAGTGTATATGCGTGCACATGCATGTAGTGTCTGATTATTTTAATTCTGAGCATGGAACAGATTGAGATATACAGAAAAACAAAGGGGTTATGTTAAGACTGTCTGAAAGACTGTAGATTTTGTGTTATCCTGTTTGAAGTTCTAGACACAGACTTTTAAAATGTTTACAGTGTGAGAAGAAGCAAAAAGAATTATACCAACAGTGTTACCTTTTTAATTTCTCTGGTCAGCATGCATCGTTCAATCCTCAGAACCGTAGATATGTCAATATGCTCCCTTGAGATGGAGTTAAGCCAAGTTGTGAAACTATCCACTGTTGCCAGAAACAGGACCCAGGTGAATTTCAAAATATTAAATATCCTCTTGATGATATTGTCTAGGAGGAAGAAAAGCAACGAGATTTCAATGGAGCAAAATGCCATCAGCCATTTTGCCGTCGTGTATCACAGCGATGTTTTACCAAAGGCAGATGTGGTTTCAGACTTGCATACCCAATATGGCGTGAGGCGTGTGGACCTCAGCATCATGGGGGGCGTGGAGGACGGGCGGTATAGGAAGCTATGGGTGGGTCTTTCTACACATGCACTTGGTTTTGATGGCTGTATCAAAACCAAACTTGGATAGAATTTTTAATCCTTGGTCAAAACATCAGTCAGAATAGGTCCAGATACAGCTAACAGAAGTAGAGATCGCATTCCAAGAGATTTCTCTTGTTGACACAGGGGTGGAAAGTTTGTATCTATCCAGGAAACGGGGTCCCTTCATGCTTTCGCTATAAATTTCTTCTTTTCTTAAGTAATAATTATCGTTGGAAACAACTGATGTTTCGATGACTTCCCACTGCAGCTACATTTCAGTTAAATCGCCTTCAAGCTATTTTGGAAAGAGCTCAGTACACATACTAGGAGTATATCCATACTCCTGAACCATCTTCCTCATTCCTATTTAATTATACTGCGATGGGCTAACTATGGAATTCTGCACATGGGATCAGTCCTGTGCAAACCAGCAGGAGCTGTGAGATTCCTGATGTACTTGGGTTCTCTTCCTTATCTGCGACCGCGATGTAGGGAGCCCGGGCAAGCTGCAGCTCGGTTCAGATTGGCACTGTGTGTGTGACATTATCTCAGGGCAACACGCATGTCTCTCTGGTTCCCTCATGGAGTTCTTCGGGAGCTCCCTGATCATTGCTAAGTTTGAGGCGGTCCCACAGCTGCGGCCTGACTTATTTTAGGGCAGAATCAAAATCAAAGAGTGAAGATGGCAACTTAACTGCCTGCCCTACTCATTCGTTCCTGTAAGCCAGTGGGTTTTTTCAACTGGCCACACGAGGAACCTTTCAAGCCATGCTGCCAAATTTTGAGCCCATGTGAATTCTTTTTTAATTTGGCATTAAAAAAATTTAGTTTTATTAGCGACTTCACACATCAGCTGCAATAAAGTGAACACTTAGTGAACCTCACAATGAATTACAAATTGTCTTCGTGTTTATTAGTAAAAACACAAAACACCACCACCACCACCGCCAAGGAAAACAACTGGTATCCCTTAACCTTTCCCCACCAAAAAAGAAAAAGTAAAAAAAAACAAAAAACAAAAAACAAAAAACAACCAGACAACCAGATTCAACTGCCATAGTAAAATGAATTCATGATTCATGATTATAGCTTGTAATTCTCGTTTAAAACCATGACTATAGCATGCAGAAAATTCATGATTAATGATGATAGTTTGTAATTCTCGTTTAAAACCATGACTAGAGCATGCAGAAAATTCATGATTAATGATGATAGTTTGTAATTCTCGTTTAAAACCATGACTAGAGCATGCAGAAAATTCATGATTAATGATGATAGTCTGTAATTTTCGTTTGAAATCATGACTAGAGCATGCAGAAAATTCATGATTAATGATGATAGTCTGTAATTCTAGTTTAAAATCATGACCGTAGCATGCAGAAAAGGGCATTAGCCTTTATGGACTTATGTAGGATCCTTTTGCTGGACAGGATCTGATTGCAGGCCATACTGTCTCTATTATAACTCATCTTTTCTGGTGTGCTGTGTAAACAGCTGTAGACTGTTTGCATTGTCCATGAATGGGCACGGCTGGGTTTCCAATAAAATTTTATTTGCGGACAATGAAATTTGAATTCCATAATTTTCATATCTTTTGACTTTTTTAACCACAAAATGAAATCAAAATCAAAATCATCCTTAGCTAACAAGCCATATAAAAACAGCAGGCGGGATCTGACCCCGGAGGTTGTATAGTTTACCTAATCTCGAATCCAGCCAGTGCAATCAGATGTGACCCTTTCATGACTCACCACTAATCCTCTCTCTTTCTAAAGCCCACAGTCTGACTCAGCATTTAACTTTGTAATAGGAAAAAAAAAATGTTTGTGAATTGGGTTGCCTAGGAGGAAGGCAGAATTTCTCTCAGGGAAAGGTTTGCTCTGAAAAGGAGAACCATCAAAAGGAAGTTGAGCTAACAGCGGCGTGGCCTCGGGACAGAGTCCAGGCGGGCAAGGCAGAGACAAAGAAGTTGAACAGTTCTACCTACTGAAGGAACAGGGATCTTGGACTTGCCAGCTGGTACCTGGGGAAGAAAGCGGGAATGATCTAATGAGCCAGGCTCCAGAGGCACCAGCTGGGCAGAGACACTGAGGTAGGAGTAGTGATCACTGACTTTCCCTTTAAAGTTGTTTCCTGTCTCTGCTGCTCCCCACCCCTGCTCTCCCCCAAAGCCTCATTAAATGTCAGACCTAACCGTCTTTCAAGAGGCGCACTTGAGGAAGGAAGGAAATGAGAGTATCCTCTGTTGAGCAAAGAAGCCCAGGAAGGGACCAGCAGCTACACGAAGCTGAATAGAGTGAGGTCCTGCAGATGCCACTGAAGAGCAGTTCTGAGCCAGAGGCAGCCAGGGACACCTATATTGTACCCCACCCCCACCCCCGCCCCCAGCCCGTTTTGGGTTTAATTTTGACCAAGATACGTATTTCCTACAGTGCTTTGGATGGAATCTGTAGTCGCTTTGTGTAGACACCAAAAGAGAGTCTGAGCCTGAGAGGCTGAGGGACTTGGAGGTTACACCTATTAATAAACTTAGCATCTTACATTTTTGACTATATTTTCTCACATTCACAATTATTGCCTGAGAGGTGGTGATGATACATATGATTATTCCAGTTTTGCTAAGGCTGGTCCTGATGGCAAAACTAAAATTGCTGTGTTGCAGACACGAATAACATACTTTATTAACTTGGTGATCACAAACTAACATGTGAGATTGCATTTTTAAGTTTTATTTATTTTTTTAGCCATAGGGGCAGTAAAGCATAATGGTTAGGAGCACACACTTTGGATTTAGATCTTTTGTGTTCACATTCCAACTCTACCCCTTGGTAGTTGTGTAGACTTGGCAAAGTTCCTTTCTTTCTCACCATCTTTCCTTTCTTTTCTTTCTTTCTCTCTTTTCTTTTTCTTTTTTTCTTTCTCTTCTTTTCTTTTACTTTTTTCTTTCTTACTTTCTTTCTCTTTTCTTTCTTACCTTTTCTCTTTTCTCTCTTTTCTTTATTTCCATCTATTTTCTTTATCTTCTTTCTCTCTCCTCTTTTCTTTCTCTCTCTCTTTCTTTCTTTTCTTCCCTTTCTTTCTTTTTTCTTTTTTTCTTTCTTACATTCTTTCTCCTCTTTTCTTTCTTTCCTTTCTCTCCTCTTTCTCCTTTTTTTTCTTTCCTTTCCCCTCCCTTCCTTCCTTCCTCTCTTTCTCTAGTTATTTTCTTTGCAAATTTTTATTGAAATTCTAGTTAGTTACTAGACAGTGCAATATTGGTTTCTGGAAAGACTTGGCAAAGTTAATTAATCTTTCTCTGCCTCAGTTTCTTATCTCTTAAATGGGAGAGAGGGTTTTTTTTTTTTTTTTGAAGTAAACAGTTAACATGCCTTAAAGCTCTTGGAAAAGCACCCGGCAAAGATGTGTGATCTAAAGTGTTAGCTACTATTACTCTATGAAGTTTTGCAGCAATAATAGAATTATCTGGCTTCACATATGTATGAGTGAAATCATCTGGAAATGGGGGTTCAGGGTAAAGTAACTGTGCCACAGATAGTGTTAGACAGCCTTCGGGAAGTCTCATTTTGGGTCAGCAAATGGCATCCTTGGCAGTATTTGTGAAAAGAATCAGAACGCCTCAAAATCTTGCCTGTAGATAAATAATACACACAGGAGTTCGAACCTGGGGACACAGAGGAAATGGCATGTTTATGGAACTGGAGAGGCATTTGAGTTTTTTTCAGTTGGAGGCTTTTGTTTTGCCTTTTATTTTTTCCTTCATGGAGAAATCTTCCTCCCAGTCACATCTGACATGAAGCCCAAGTGACACCATGACTGAGCTAGACATTAGAAGACATGGATTCTGTCCCTGACTCTGTCACGTAGTAGCTGTTAGAGTCCTGAGCAAACTCACTGGGATTTGGTTTTCCCTTCATCAAGTGAGGACTTTGGCCTAAGTTTCCAGAGTACCTCTCACTTCCCCAACTGTACTTACCTCTCACTTAACACATTCTATGTTCTTTAAAATTAATTGCCAATATCTTTTGTGCTTTTGTTTTGATGGCTTCTATGGGACATGTATAATGTGTTCCCCCAAGTCCCCTTTCATAGGTATTTGGATAAAAAAATTTACAAACTGACTCTAATCCAACATTTGAGCCAACAGTGTAAAGGTCAGATCTACCTTTAGGAGTCACTTTGAAATTTCACTAGAGATGAGATTTTATGACACATTGATTATTTAATCACAGTCCAGAAACAATATTTGATTAATTGCTTTTAGGCAGCCTTCCACGACATACTTCTGGGAAAGCAACATTTTCAAATTTCCCCCAGCTCATATTTGTCTTTATTTTTTTACCTGGTCCATCAGATTTCTTTTTGATTGGTTCATCCTCTCGGGCTTCCCACTCCACAGGACCTGCGAAGTGTGTTGAACAAACATGAGTTACACCCTTTTAGGGTAAATTAAATGTCAACACTACCCTCCTGGACTAAAAGGAATTTTGTAATTAAATCTAGAATATTCTGCCTAATTTAAGAGTTCTCGGGGGGAAAGCTGTAAGAATTCATAGCTCTCAGATTCTCTTTACTCCACTCCAGAATAAGAATCAGGTGTAACTGAGAATGACTAAATGATAATCCACTGGATAAACCCTGCCAGCTTCCCACTGTTGAATGGCCTATGAATTCCGGGTTTTTATATTTTTAATAGTTGAAAAAAAAACCCCAAAAGAACAATATTTTGGCATGTGAAAATGATAGGAGATTCAGATTTTAGTGAACAGAACCACACCCATATGTTTACATATCGTCTGTGGCTACCTCTACCCTACACTGGCAGAGATGTGTTGCCACGGAGACTTAGGATCTGTGAAACTTAAATCATTTACTTCCTATCTGTCTCATTACAGAAAAAGTGTGCTGACTCCTGAGACATACCATTAAATTTTAATTTTGAGCACCTTGGGGTAATGTTACATATTTTAGTGTGTCACCCCATAAAACGGCATTATAGGGTTTCATTTTATTTCTTAGTCTTTTATTCCAGGCTATGGATGTCAGATCTAGCAAATGGAAATACGCGACACCTAGTTAAATCTGAATTTAAGAAAAACAACATTTTTTTTTCTTTAGTGCAGGTCTCATACAATATGTCCACATTATACTTAAGCTAAAAAAATTATTTGTTGTTTATGTAAAAAAGAAAATCCAACTTTCACTGGGCCCCATGTATTTTATCTAATGGTACTAAAACCATTCACAATCTAACTTCAATTAATCTTTTCAAACTTACTTTCTATGCTGTTTTCCACTACTCTGTTTCACATCCTGTCTTTATCAACTAAGCTGACCTGCCCTTTAGTTTTCATACATGGCCTTGCTTTCTTCTGGCAGGATGTCAGGCTCTATTAAAAGAGTTTTTCATGAAGCACTGCATTCCTTAACACACCCAGCTGTAAGTTCTCCTTTTTCCTTCTAGTCCCACACTATTTTATCTGTGCTTAATTTTTTAAGTGAAACTCTGCACTTTCTACACCATAAGGGATTTTCCCCTATACTTGTGTTCCCCATTTGTCAAGATAGAGGGTCTCGAGCCAGGATGCCTGCATGAATTCCAGACCCATCTGGATGGCTGTGTGACCTGAGGCCAGTTTCTTCCCTCTCTGGTACCTCATTTCCTCATCTGTGGGACAAGGAGAGTAAAATGCCTTGGACTGTTGTAAGGACAAATGAGTTACTGCACAGAAAGCACTTATGGCAACACCTGGCACTTAGGAAGGTGTGCTTCCTCTGTCTGAAAGTAATCTGGAAGAGATGAGCCCCTCTACCAAAGAAGAAGGGGCTAAATAAATATTTATTAAAGAAATAAATAAACATCTATTTCAGTCCCGGTATCTTCTAATTATTGCTGTTTTCAATCTGAAGGTCAACATCTGCGCATGGAATAGTCGCCATGACACAGAGCAACGAGATCTTTACAAGATGACTAAAAGACACATTTTTAGAGCCAGTCAATGAATTTTGTAAGCACAAATGTCTGAAAAGAGCAAATACAAGTTTGAAAAATAAATGGGGTAGTCGAGGGGAACTTGCAACACTAAATATTAAAACCTCTATAAGCTACTGAACTCAACAGATGACACTGACCCAGAGCTAGACAGTAGGATAGTGGATCAAAGTCCAGAGTCCAGCAACATACCAAAGAATAATTAGGAGCTTAATATTGACAAAAGTGCCATTTAAATTCACTTGGAAAAGGGAGGATCATGTAGTCAGCAGGGCTATAGCATAATTGCCTATCTATGTAAGAGTAAACAAAGTAGATCTCTACTTCATGGAATAAAAATTCAACATGTAAATAGACTTGGGAGGAAATCAGGGAGACCATTTGTATTATATGTGGGGGGAAGACTTTCTTAAGCAACATGGAAACCTGGAAACTGCAAAAAGACATGGAGACCTTGTTGACATCACAAAAAATTAAAACTTGTTTAGATAATAGATACCATAAACGAAATCAAAAGATAAAAATTGGATGGGGAAACAAACTTGTAACACATGAAAAAAGGATACTATCCCTAACATATAAATAGTCCCTATAATAAGGGCAAACAACCCAGTAGAATGATACTACGGAAAATGATAAAAATGTTTAAATCTTAGATTGGGAAGCAAAATGCCATGAAAAATAGGAAATAAAAAATGTTCAGTCTTATTAGTTAGGAAAGCTCAAATGAAAACAAAAGTCATTTGTCATCCCTAAGAAAGACCAACAGTAAAAAAAAAAAGTAATAACATCCTATAGGGTAAGGGTACAGGGAAATGGACACTCCTATCCCTTACATGTAGGAGTATAAATTTCTAAAACCTTTTGGGAAACTATAGATTAAAGTAAAAAAACAAGTCACACCCTCTAACTCAGAAATCCCACTTTTGATGACTTTTCTGTGGAAAGTCTGTGTTGTGGCTTTACACTACACACACACACACATACACACACACACACACACACACATTCACACCCACATGTATGTATGACTGTATGAATTTCTGTGCAAGAATACCTATGATAGCATTATTCATTGTGGCAAAAATTTGAAAGCAAACTTAATGTCCATTAGTGATGGAATAGTTGAATAAATTATGCATATCCATATTGTAGAGTATTTTGCAGCCATTAAAAAAGGAGGATATAGTTTTATAAATACTTAATATGAGAAATGTTTATGATACATTGCTAATGATTACCCCAGAGTGATTTGTATAGCACGGATTTATTTTTGAAAGTAAACAAAGGAAATGGTGCCTGCATATTTACACACACACGAGTAAGGACTGGAAATGAACACTACATATTCTGAGGCTTTGGCACCTGTGGGGGTGGGTTTCCAAGGGAGATTCTGCATCTAGCTCTTGACTGCTTACTTGTTACATTGGCTGTGTCTTCATGTTGTCTTTAAAACCAATAAAGTAAAATCAAATTAAAGCTACCAGGAGGTAGCAGGGGGCAGAATGGTCAAAAAGGAGACAGATTGTGCAGTTAGAGTTCCATTAGTAATTATGCTTTTCTTTGATTTTTGAATACATTTTTAATTTCACACAAAAAATCGATGTATATGTTCTTTGTAATGAATCAAAATATAACAGATAATCATACCACTTAATCTCAGTCTCCCCACTCCTCCCCCAGAAGTAACCACCGTTAGTAACTAATAAGTATTCTTCCTGATCTTTCTCTTGCATTTATACACCGTTATATGCATGCATTAAAAATGCAAAATACTGTCTTGAGGAACGCTGGTTTCCGTTGTTTCATAAATGGTTTCATAATGTGCTGCCATTTGTAACACAGTACTTTTCATTTAACAGTATGTCAAGTTTAAAGTACAGCTGACCCTTGAACAACACAGGTTTGAACTGTGCAGGTCCATTTATACGTGGAGGTTTTTTAAAAAATAAATACAGTAAAGTTCTGCAAATATATTTTGTCTTCCTTATGATTTCCTGATAACATTTTCCTTTCTGTAGCTTACTTTATTGTTCGAATACAGTATATAACATATATAACATACAAAATGTGTGTTAATCGACTGTTTATGCTAGCAGTAAGCCTTCTGGTCAACAGTAGACTATTAGTTAAGTTTTGGGGAAGTTAAAAGTTATACAAAATTTTTGACTGTGTGAGGGTCAGTGCCCCAACCCCCACATTGTTCTAGGATCAGCTATAATCCATCTCACTTTTTTAACTACCGAATAGAATTTTATAATATATAGTAACATAATTTACTTGACTCTTCTTTATGTAGGCATTGAGAATGCTTCCAAGTTTTTGTTATTAACAAAACAAATGATGTTTGATAGGTATTCTTAGACATGGGTCCTTGTGCACATGTGCAGATATTGCTTCAAGTTGAACCACACATCTAGAAGAGGGATCGATCTGTAGTGGGAGATGGACATTTAACATTTTTACAGATATCAACACATTGCTGTTCAAAGGGGATGCACTACTCTACGACACCGCTCGTCGTGTTATATGGGTTGTAACTCATACAAACACTTCTCTTCCCACTAACTCCAAATGGTGATGTTAACAAATTAACGAATGTTTGGGTTTTTCCCAATCCAATAGGTAAAGCAACAAAAACAACAACAACAAAACAACAGTATGTCAAAATATGGGTTGTGGTTCTCCTATTAGTAGTGAAGCTGAGCTCCTCTGTCTATTTCCATTTCCTGATCTGTGAATTGTTTTTCACATCTATTCGTCTATTGGGTTGAACTTTTCTTTTACTGCTTCTTAGAAGTCCTTAATATATCCAGAATACTATTTCTTAGTCTGATATATATAATGCAAATATTTTTTCTGAGTGCCCCACTTGAACTTTCACTCCACTTTTGGTGCTTAGCTGTAGCTTGGAGTTTTTCCCCTCCTTAGAAATGTTTTCCTATCGTATGTTTTCAAATGTGATGTGGAATATGGCATTGGTAGTTACGTTCCATTTTTGGTTCCTGATACTGTGTTTTTCCTTTTCTTCTTAATCAAACTTCCAAAGGTTTACCCATTTTACTAGTTTTTTCTAAGAACAGCTTTTCACTTAATGATAGATCTTGTCTTGTATTTCTTTTCTATAATTTAACATCTGTTTAAAACATTAATTCTTCCTTCTACTTTGAGTTTAATTTGTTCCTCTCTCTCTTATTTTATAAAATGTACCTTAACTTAAATTTACATTTTTATTTATTCCAAGGGTCAGACACAAGCAACGAAGGACAAGTAGAACTCTGTGCATTCCTCAGAATGTAAGAATGTCATTCCTCCAAAGCTTCTGTCCTTTGTGGTTCCCTTTGGGATCCCAGGGCCACAGGGACAGAGAGTGCTGGCTGGGCCCTGCGCTCACTCAACACTCACCATCCCCAGATCCTTTTCTCCTTCTTTTCTGTTCTTCTCTTGCAGACCTTTTTTTCTCTTTGCGCCTCTGTCGGAGTGCTGTTTTAGGGTCCGTGATCCAGGCTTGATAAACAAACTGAAGGGAGAAAATTAAATTATTTTCTGGCTTTTTAATATTTAAATGAAAAGAAAAGGGACCAACACCAAGCTTCCTGACTTTTGGAAATATATACATATTTTTCTGCCAGCACAAACTAAATCTTCTGCTCCCACATCCCTCAGTATTCTCAGTTGACCTGCGCTATTTCCATGATCATGAAATAAAATATGAAAACAGATGTTGTAGGAATGTATTTCATTTGGTATCACAGTCAGGAGATGCTTTGGGTGACCATCATTCCCCCCAAGTCCCCATGTACCACTACCACTTGTGACAGTGACTGATTCTTTTGTATTACACACAATAGGAATAAGCTGGACCTCTTGCTAAGTGTCACTGGAGTGGTTTTCTCCCCTCACTAATAAATTTTGAGTCAAAAACAAAACATCGTTTACTCATTTACTTTGGGAAAAGAGTTTAGTACATCTGATGCTCTCCCTTGTGAAAAACAGCTATGACCAGCAACTTGAGAAAGGGTTCTGTAGACTGATTAGTATTTGGAGAGAAAAAATGAGTGCGCTATTAAGGTTACAGAGTTATTCCAGAATGTTCTGGAAGGAAAACTGTGGTGACCTTGGTTGCCTTTTGTCATTTTCATTCAAGAGCTGAAAACGGTTACGTTAATATGATAAAACCGAAAACCACCGCAGAGCAATGTTGAACAGTCCACCCACCAATAGTCTCCCAAATCATGCAGAAGGAACAAAAAGAAAACCCTGGTAAACAAAGTCAGCCATCTGTAATCACGAAGCCAAGCAGGCATGCTCCTCATGCACCCACAAAGCCACCTGGGTCTCAGGGAAGCTGGGTTTTCTATTATGATGTTCAAGTTGGAGGGCTGTTTTGTGGGGGCACTTTGTAAACCCAGACACTTTCACTGTACTCTGTATGACTTTTAGATTTCAGGAATCCTTGGAAAACACAGTGTAAGCAAACCACAGGCATTGTGAGGTCAGTAAAAATAAAGAGGGACCCAACTTTTTGATGTACGGAAGTGTAAAAGTCATGGGTGACTAAGGAAGAGAATTTCTTTTTTCCCAATGGTAGAAATCTGAATCTAATGGCAACTAACACAAGTGTAACATCTGTATTGTTTCTGAATAATAATAAATCCAAGAGGCAAAAAATAATCCTATTTTCTGCCAAAAATGTATTTTGAGAAATGAACTGGCACTGGACAAAGAAGGACCACATGAAGGAATTTATGGTAGATGTTTACTAAGCATGCTACTTGGGAACTCTATCAAGAATATCTTTGGGGGGGGGGGCGCCTGGGTGGTGCAGTCGGTTAAGCGTCCGACTTCAGCCAGGTCACGATCTCGCGGTCCGTGAGTTTGAGCCACACGCTGGGCTCTGGGCTGACGGCTCAGAGACTGGAGCCTGTTTCCGATTCTGTCTCCCTCTCTCTCTGCCCCTCCCCCGTTCATGCTCTGTCTCTCTCTGTCCCAAAAATAAATAAATGTTGAAAAAAAAATTAAAAAAAAAAAAAGAATATCTTTGGGGGTGCCTCAGTGGCCCAGTTGATTAAGTATCCAATTCTGGTTCAGGTCATGATCTCGTGGTTCGTGAATTCAAGCCCCACGTTGGGCTCTGTGCTGACAGCTCAGATCCTGGAGCCTGCTTCGGATTCTGTGTCTCCCTCTCTCTCTCTCTGCCCCTCTCCTGTTCATGCTCTGTCTCTGTCTCTGTCTCTCTCTCAAAAATAAACATTAAAAAAAATTAAAAAAGAAGAAGGAATATCTTTGCCAAGTATGTAAGTTCCCTTGCTTATTAAACCTGTCACCTACCAAAAAGAATATCTTTGAAGTTTAGTAAATTAATAAGCAAACTTGCTTCCACAAAATATTGATTCTTTAAAAAAAATCTGAACTGCTAGATGCAAGAAATTTTCAGGTTTAAGAGCAATATACGGTGACATTTTCTTTAAAAAAAATGGGTTATGACCATATTGCTTTTAGATAATGCCAGAATCCCCAAGATAGAAAATAAAAGAGTAATTCAGGGTTTGTGAATGCATTAGGTACACAAGTTGGAGGAATTCTTTTATACTGGAGAAAAATGGGGAAGGAGGGTGAGAAGGAGAGAGACAAGGGTCATTTAGGACAGAATTGCAGAACTCTTGTAGATGGGGGAATATCATTAGGATTTTGCCTTATTGGGGCACCTGGGTGGCTCCGTTGGTTAAGCGTCAGACTCTTGGTTTGGGCTTGGGTCATGACCTCATGGTTTGTGAGTTTGAGCCCCTGCATCAGGTCTGTGCTTGGGATTCTCTCTCTTCCTCTCTCTGCCCTTACCCCACTTTTTCTCTCCCTCTACTTTTCTCTCAGAATAAATAAACATAAAAAAAAATTAAAAAAAAAGATTTTGCCTTATTAAAAGGAAACTCCTGGTTCTACCTATAATCCCAAATGACGAAGCTGTCTCACTAGATGAGAATTTACATAATTCAAAGAAGGGGGAAAAAGAGAGGGGAAGAAAATCTTATGAGGAGTCCCTATTTGTAGGTAAATTATCTTAACGTTGACGTTTGGAGCTACAAACTCAGTATAGTGCCAGGAACATTTGATAGAGGGTCAGTCTGTTTCAGGAAATGGTGATGACAAAGTAGGAGGAAAAATCCCAATTCTTATTGAGTGGAGAAATGGAAGTTTCTTACTGAAACTTCTCAATTCTCACATTGCAGCCATAACCACTGTTCAAGTTCATGGGACACCCACACCACTAACCATAAGTACAAAAAATACAAGAAAATGTCCATAAATGACCTTTGGTTTCTTCAAATTGCCATTATTAGTCTGTATTCTCAACATTATCTTAAATTCTAGTTACTTATTTATTTATTCATTCATTCATTCATTTATTCACTCACTTACTTTATCTTAAATTTTATCTTAAGTCTTATATGATTTTTATCTTAAGCTTATCTTACCTAGTAGGGGGGGAAATGAGATTCATTTTCCTGATAATGTACTATGCAAAAAGCATTTAATTTTTCAAACAGGAGAGGACTTTATTGAAGCGAATGGAGATGCTTAACGGAAATTGGTTAAATTTAATAGACTGTCCTTTGATTCATGTGTAACCCAGGACTTTCTTTATGTTGTCTGAAAGAAGTTGTTTTGTTTCTTGTTTTTGTTTTTAAAGTAAGACGGGGATAATTACATTGCAATCTTTCGTATAAATTCTTAAATATGAATGGAGAGACTTATATGGTAGTCATAAAAGAGAAAAGAAAAAGAATTTTAGGGAAGTTAAAACATAGAATATTAAACTAGCAATCAGAACGCTGGCATTTTAAAGATGGGAGGAACCTAGAAGCTTAGACCCTCCTATTCAAGATAGACCCCCAGCTGTCTGTCCCCTGGGAGTTTGAGAGAAATACAGAATTTCAAGGACCTGCTTAATTTCCATAACCTGCATTTAAATAAGGTCCCAGGTAAAATGGGAGAAGCACTGGTCCCCCTCACTATCCAAACATTTGCTAAACACATGAGCATAAAGACCTGAGAGTTTAAGTGCCTGCCCAGACTAAGTGCACAGAACCAGCTTTCTATAAAGTACATGAACAGTAATTCATTATTTATGATTTTCAATAATGGGTGGCTACCGCCCAGGTAGCTGGATACTTTCTGCTGTGCATTAGATTAATTGACAAATAGCCTCTTCGCAGTTGATCCCGCACTCTCTCTGGTGACATGGGCGTGAGAAACTCCACAGACCGTACATGGCAGCACGGTCTTATGAGGAATTGTACCAAAGGCAGGAGAGTAAAACGGAAGACGATATCCGATTGAGGGAAGATGGAGACTTGAAAGGGAAGCCAACAAGAAGGTGGAGAAAAAGGAGTCCTCTATTACCTTGGTCATAATTTTACCAGCTTTCTGAGAACGATTATCACACATTTTACACATCATGACTGACGCATGCAACCAGATGTGACCCTTTTCAAATGAGATGTGACGTAGGCCAAACTACAAGAAGGACAGAGTAGATACGTATCTGCATTTTCTCTCTCTATGTCTCGATAGGCTCTTGTGTCAAATGGAGAACAAGAATGAAATAGTAAGAAATTTGGCTTCTCAAAACTCTCCTTGGAAATGTTTCCCTAATATTTTAAGTTCTTATACTTCCTCCGTTGTACGACCTATAGAGCAGGGAAAATGCAGATGGAGGCGACAGGGATCTGCTTGTCTAAATTTCTACAGAGCGGAGGGTCACACACCACACGTCAGTGAAACATCAAATACCTTTGCAGCTCTGATTAAATACTGAAGAATAGTTTTGGGAAGTTTAATGACAGACTTTGGCAAGGCTAAAATGGCCGACGCAAACTTCCCAATAGCTCTCTACAAAGAAGGACAAAGCGAGAGTGATTAGTAGAAAAACATCAAAGACTAACAATTTTACATATGACGTCAGTATGAATTTGTCTCTACAGTTACATCAGCTAGGTTAAAACGTGCCCCATCACTGAAGCTGGAACAAATGTGCTTTGCTTGTCGGTTCAGAATAGGAAAATAGTCAGCCATTGGATGTAATCCATAAACACGGTGAGGAATGTTCTCTTCTTGGCTGAATGAGTGATGGTTATAAGGAAACTCATGAGAATAAAGATACACACGTCAGGTCATCGGTATTTGACGAGCCAGCCACACGCACGGACACCACCTTTAAGAGACACAACTCAAGTAGCGATGGGGCCAGCGAGGAAGCATCAGAGCAAGGTGGCTCCATAAATAATTTAGTTCTTCAATGTCGTTGGGAATACAGGGGTGGATGTAACCCTGCAGCTTGAGGAGACCCGGTCAGCAGAGTGACAATGACCTTTTCATGGACACATCATGCGGCTTGATGGGTATCGCTCCATATGTCTTGGATTGTAATGAACGGGAAAGAACAGTCCTCACAAGTGACTCTTTGGTAAAAGAAATATATGCCAAGCTTTCACCCCATGTGTAACTCTAATGACAAGTCCTCATCGCTAACAAGCATTGCTTAGACAATCACGGGGTACACCGTATTAGGCTGGTGAGCTATGTCACCAAGAATGAGGTGGCACATTCTGAAAAGGAAAGGCAGCTAAGATGAAAAAATCAGGACTGTGCTGGCTGTTTTCATGACTGCAGTACAGTCGCAAACCTTTGACAACACAAATGAAATGGATTTGCAAAATGTGAGGTAACATGGAAGTGGCCGTTGGTTTCAAAACAAAGCAAGTGCTTTATTTTTATGATCAACTATTTCACGTCTCAAAATAGGAAGTCTGCTCAAGCAATCCAGAGCAATGCCAGAGAAGTCTTCTTCACCTTCTACTTGTAACAGAAAAATAAAGTTCACCCAGGGAAGCTTTATTTTTGGTTTATAGCATCAGAAGGGTTTTTGATGCATGGGAGCAAACACCCGGTGGGAACAGTGTTCTTGAATGGCAGGAATTACAACGAAGCTGAGGGCAAGCATCGTTACAGTTTAATGAGGGATGGATGATTTCAGGTGGAAATTAGAAGCTTCTGGAAGCTATAACACACGTGAACATGGCAGAAGAAGTCTAGGCCTGCATTCAAGGTCTGTCGGAAAGAAAAGCCCTTCAACCAGCAAAGGGCATGGTTTTCCCAACCCCAGAATTACCTGGAAAGCGGACCTTCTCGGAGGTTCTTCATCTTCCTTTTTCAGTTCTTCCTCTTCCTCCTCTTCACTATCCGTTTCAAACAAATAATAATCTCCACTCCTGACCACTAAGCAAAACAAAATATTTACTTATTTCTTGCAAGAGAGATGAGATCATTAAGGGCTTATTAGTGAACTGCCCCCCCCACCGATATACACATTGTCCACAAAAGACCAGCAAGAGATGTTGGCAGGGGGGGAAAAACAAGAGATGAAGAGAACTCATTCTGGGCTAACACTACATGGTGTTGGTGTGGCCGGGTCTACAGAGCATGAGGCCTTGTCTATGCCATGTAAGAAAACTGGCCACTGCTGGGTTTATCTGATACTCTCTTCCTTCTTCGTTGTAAATTTTACACAGATAACACCGGATCAACTCTGCAGCAACCAGTTTTGTTACCAAGATGGCCAAAATAGTGGATGGAAAATGGTTACAGTTTCACAACTCAGACCAGTCGGCAATTTGGGTCCTTTAGACGAGGCCAAAGTGAAGTAGAGGATTTGGTGTTGTCTGAATGGGTCCGGCGTGTGGTAGAGACGCCAATTAGGCTGATTCAGGACCAAGAATCGGCATCACCGACTTCGACTTCACTTTACACTCTGCAGACCTGGCTGCTCCGCATGTGACACAGGGGACAGAGCATACATGGCAAGATATTTGAAAGAGTTAAACAAACACAAAAAACATTCCCCCCCCCCCCCACACACACAACACACACACGCGTTGCCACAAGGAGGAAATGGGCAGGTAACATTAAAAAAACAAAACAAAACAAAAAAACCAACTACAAAAACAGCACCACCACCACCACTCTGGCTGTTTCTACAAGTAGCACGGGACAGACTGAGGCACGGCAGACATGGCCGATATGGTTTAGCGCTGTTGGGCTTCTGGTCAACAAGGAACTCTGGCTGCTCACTGAAATGTGAGGAGAACCATACTGACCAGAAGACACAAAGCACAGACAGTCTGGATAGTCCGTGCCTTGCCTTGCCTGATCTTCTCCCTGCAAGAACATATTGCTGTGTTAAAAGGAGCAGAGGAAGCTGAAATGTCCAGAGACTTAAAGAAATTTGAGAATCCCATCTTTGTCGGCTTGAGCGTTACGTTAAGTTTATCAGAGAAAAGAGACCCAGCGTACGTATTGCCGATGCTACAAGAACTGTACCATCATTGCGGGGGAAAAACATAGTAGCACTTTCAAGGTACATTCAAGTTTTCAAATGCTGAGGTGTCTTTTGGACGACATAACATGATGTCTTCCGTGATCTTTTGGATTCGTGCGTTGTAAGGTAATGGAACACCTTGGCTTGTTTAAAATTAGTTGCGTGACCATCACTAAACATGGCCAGAAGGTAGGTAATTTTGCCCAACGGTTTCAGACCGTATCTGAAGCCTCCATCCGTGAAGTTGCACACGGAATGAATTGGGCCTTATATCCTTGAACAGAAGCACTGTAGTTTGTTATTTTTATTTTGAAGAAAGAACCAGGCCCAGAGTACTGGGTCCAGGCCTGAGGGAATAAATGCAATACAACAGAAGGTAAGAATAAGCAAGAACAAACCAAAGTCACAGCATTACGTTTGACAGTGAGGAAGACCATTAAAGTAATGCCTTCAAGTAAGCTCAGACATTTGCAGGAAAGTTACATGGACTCTATGTCACATGGTCATTTGGTAAAAAACAGTATTACAGGATTGAGCATTTTACCCTCATTATAGGCTCTAAAATCAACAATAGCTTCAACTGTATTCAATCATACCTTCTGTGACTTTTACTCGTGTGGACACAGTGAGCCCAAACGGTTTTCTTCTCAAGCAGTCACAACACCGATTTGATCATTTTAAAAAAACAAACTATCAATTTGTATGCGAGAAGTAGAATTGACACGTTAAAACAAAGAAGGAAATGCTTAGGAAAATCCCCTATTCGTTTATGAAATGTTACTGAGATAAAAGTATGAAAACAACAGAGAGTGTTTTCTTCGGTGCTATCTGCTAATAATAAGGAGAGAAGCTCTTACATACACACTTGTTAGTTCAGAGAGCGATCCTGCCCCCAGCCTGTGTCCAGAAACATGTGGATATTGATGCGATTGCTGAACTGAGTGCGAAAATAACTTTTAAAACCTACCACCTGTATCCCCAGAAGCCCGGACCTCTGTTTCAGATATTTAACAATAGAGTGAGGCTTGTCATTACTTTAGGAAGGTACTGAATTGGCATGGAGGCATACTACCTTGGAATGGAAGGTATCATTGAACAGCAATAATGCAATCGCATGTGTGCACATAGGTATGGAAGTGGAAGATTGGCCACCTACAGACTATGTTAAGATCTTGACTGCTTGCCAGTATTATGAACAACTTGGCCATATCACTGTAGCATCTGTAGACTTACACAAGGGTATTCAACTACATGTATTCTCACACTCCGCACCTGTAAGGAACCATCTAGGCAAAAGCCCAGTGACTCAAGAGATTGAAATAAGGGCTTTTAGTAAAGTGCTTCCAGATCTAAAGATAACTTTTGGAACTCATGGCCTAAGAAATAATCCACAGAGTCATTCCTTTCCTTTCCTCATGAGCTGGTAAAAGGAAATGTATTTTGCGGAAAAATTTTAACACCACGGTCAGAATCTGATTCCAAACCATGAATTACACACATTCCTGCATTATTGCACCAAGAGGTGTTGTAACAAGGCACATTTAATTTAATACCAGTCTTCAAGAACTCGATATAATGAGGGTGAAATGAATCAGAAAACTAAAGTCAATAACCTTCATAAGCAGTTCTTTTTCAGTTATTACCAACTTGTAAGATGATTATCGAAGACCATATCCAATTCCTTCCAAAATTCAATGTTTAGACGAGAAAAGGAAAGACAACTACAATTGCAACGGGAATTTACCCCAGGTGAGAGAGAAAACATTCAGTAGGACACAATGTCGAAATGGATAGGTCTGTCTAAACTAGCAAAGGGCCCTTTACAAACAGAAAGATAAGCACAGTTTTCTTGTGACTTGATAGAAACAGGCTTACAGTGTGCTGCATTATTGGATCGTTAGCATGACGAACATGCCAATGAACAAAAGATTCAAGAGTCACACAGAATTTCGATGTGAATCTTTGTCTTTTGACTTGGCAGCAGGTGAAACAAAACTCATTGAAAGTCATGTTTTTTTTTTTTCCCTCACATAATGCTATAAATTCAATGTTTGGGATTAAATTTAGTATTATTCAGGTGTGTTGAGCAAATTTTGAATTAATACTTCCTTAAATCGGCTTGCTGATTTTAGAAAATTAATTTTGGGGCGAGAGAAGCCAACACTATATCTCAGAGACACGAAGAATCAGGCACGGCAAAACATTCTGATCAACTTGATTTTCTAGTGATTCTGAAGATCCCGTCAGTAGAGTCTGTCCCACCATCGTGCGACACTGTGGGCCTCAGTGATAGTCCCTGTCTGATCACGTTAGCTTAAGTTATTAAGCCACAGGATAAGGCATAAAGGCCTGAAGGTATTATTAGTAATTTGCAACATAATGAATAATTATTCAATATTTGAACAAACGCAAGGAAGGTCAGACTTAAATGGATCATTCCATTCTAAGACCGTCCACTGGCCAATCGTGAGTGATATTTCCTTTGCTAAGCAGAACAAATATAGCCACTGAGTTCCATAATTCCTTATCCCTTTTTTCCTGTTTTTAAAGTTTATTTATTTTGAGAGAGAGAGGAAGAGAGAACAATAGCAGGGGAGGGGCAGAGAGAGAGGGAGGGACAGAATCCCAAGCAGGCTCCCCACTCTGCACTGAGTCTGACACAGGGCTCGATCCCACGACTGTGAAATCATGACCACGACTGAGATCATGACCTGAGCTGAAATCAACAGTCGGAGGATGCTTAACCAACCGAGCCACCCAGGCGCCACCCCCCTCATTTCTTTTAATGATCAGGAGGGAAACTTTAATTCTATGTGGCCATGAAGCTCTGCTTTTCAAAAACTGTTGTCCACCTCTGCTCTGAATTGGTCATGGCTGGTGGCTCTACAGCCACGCCACATGCTAGGCTTCGAATGTGGAATGTAGTACGAGAGCCTTTTGAAACTGGGGCAGAGGCAGATTAGCCTCACCTTTATATTCAATAAATTGCCAAAAGACCTTACAGGCAAATAAAATCAAAGCTCTGGGAAGAAGGGGGAGGAGAGACTCATCGGCATCCATGCCTAGTGCCTTACGAAGAGGGTCACAAACACTTTGAACTCAATGAGTATCCTCCCAGGGGGAGCCAAAACTCATGTTCAATAAGGGTTTTCAGTTACAAGACAAATACGTATCAGCAGAGCTCTGGACCTCAGAATTAGATAAAAAGGTAGCAATTCTTCGCTTTCTGAGCCCCTAGGATGCTCAGGCATGTGTCAGCCACATGTGGGGCTTTCTTCAGACGGCATGGTAATCAGCTGATTTCTCTGGAAGGTTCCATCACCAGGGCCCAGAGACCCATTTCCATGAAAATTTTCCTACACTCTGACCCCCTATCAAGTCACAAGGATCAAACCATGCATGGAACACACAGGTCATGGGGACGCCTGAATTCTGGTCAAGGATATAAGGGTTAGAATCGATGAAATTGTAAGAGGATCAAGAAAACCTACTGGAAGCATGATCAACCCAAGGCCGCCACCACTGCTTTTTTTTGCCCTTGGCTTTCTGTTTGTCTGCTTCTCCTAAAATAAAATATGTCCAAATATTAATTCTTATGAAGTGAGAAAACAAATTTTGAAAACCACGCTTTAACAACTCAAATGTCAAAATCTAGGTAAGTTGCAAAAGTACATCAGACGTCAGGGAAAGAAACTATATCAAATCTGAAATGTTTACACGCATGAGCAGGCGATTTCACAAGGCAAATACTAAGTGTTCTATGAACATTATGCCACATTTTTGCTTTCTTTTTAGTAATAGAGTGCATATAAAGAAATATAAAAAAGAAGGTTAGCTCTCAAAAAGGCATCGCACATTGAATTTTCCGGTGAATTAACAGAAAAGAAGCATCACCTAAACTTTATAAAACAATACAGTGGCAGATAATTTGTGAAGATGCATATATTCCAATAACCAGGAGTTTCCTTGTGATTATTTTCATGCATGGTTGGAAAAACACAAATTTATTGGTTATTAAATAGGTGCTATATATTAGAAAACACCATGTATTATTTTGCCATTCCCCTTCAAATAGAAAAGCATGCAAACTTCTAATAGAAGACCTTTTAAACTTAATTGGATATAGTAAATCTGCAGATATACTGCAGATATAATAAGGTATATTTCATTTTAGACTTCATTGGAACAGACAATAATTGAAGGATACTTAACTACCATTATTCAGATACCACATAAAATATGCATACATATTTCATTTTTGTATAACATTTATAGAAATCAAAGACAACAATAGACTGTGTCCCTAAAATATCTAAAATATTTTCTCTAAAGGAATAAATTAAGCAAATTCAATCTCATTTTCTTCAGAAACACATCTCTGTGAGACAGAAGCTAGGCTATGTGTTGATTAAAGTCATTGTGCCGAAGAAGAGATACTCATAAAGTCACGGAGTCATTACATATGTACTTTGTGAAATAAATACATGTATCCCGCTCACAGTCAGAAGGTAAAACTTGCTGAGTTAAAAAAAAAGATACAAACATGCATAATACCGGCAGAGTAAAAGTAATGTTATTTTACAGCCCTAGCCCTTATCATGCTATTATTCAATGCCAAGCTACTTGAACAAGAGGGAAACGTCTCGACATACTTTCATCATCCTCTTCAGAGAGTTTTTGGATGTCTTGGCCTTCCCCTGATTCCTGGGTCAAGCTCAGCATCCTCTCCTTACCCTTTTTGTATTTCTGTTGCCTGGCTTTGATGCGATCCATCCTATAAGATAAAGTAGCAGCAGCAATGCCAAGAACACACCCACAGTTACCACATGATCAGTTTGGGTTTCCACTTGTATGTATGTGGGTAAAATCACAAAGTGGTCAATATTTGGGACTTTTGAATGGTTTTTTTTTTTTATTGGCAACAAGCATCTTCTTGGGGGACAATAGATACATGTCTACACACACATATATGTGTATATGTATGTATACATATATGTATGTATATATATGTGTCTCCCCACATCTCCCTGTTATTTTGCTCTACATAGATGCTGGTCTTAATAATATGATCACAATTATGCTAAAGTTTGGTACACAGTACTTTATGTCCACCTACACCTTGTACCAAAGGCATTTTGAACACACTAGATGATGAAATGGAAGTCCTTTATTCTTCCAGATTTTGCAATTTTTAAAAATTGATACCTGTGTATCTCACATAGTTGTGAAAATCAAATGAACAGGTATGTAAGTGTGAGGACTATTTTGTAAAAAGCATGTTGCTCTTCAGATGTTCTTAAGTATTCTATCAGACCACATGACTCTTCTCTCTCTCAAATCTAATCTCCTATTGGTTCTGGAAAAATGTATTATTGCATCTTTAATTACTGAGTTAGAGCCTTTTATTTTGTCTGCTTAATTGGGAAGTCCAACTATTCAGAAACTGCAGTGCTGAACTCTGTTTCCCAGACCTGTCCTCCTGCGGTGTTTCAGTTCTTAAGTTTCTTAAAATTCTGGATACGTTGCTCAAGTTTTTAAGCTGATTTCTGCTTCCTGCAACTTACACAGCACTTTTAGCTTCTCTTTGGCAATGATCATTACCTACCTTCTTTTATATTCTGACTTTCTGTCACTTAAGAGGATGCATTCTTAAAGCAAATGGAAAAATTCAGTGAAGTGAATGATAGTAACAGGTTTCCCCTATGGGTAATTAGGAACTCATTCTACATGTGGGTCCAAATTTATTATTTCTCTGACCTGATGACTAGAGACCACAATGGCAACAGTTATACCATAACTGTTTATATGACACCTTATGTAACTCATATCGTCAATTGCGGAATAAGCCAGGCAATGGGATGGTGTAAGTTATGCTAGCAAACATTTTTGCATGGGGAAAGGAGCTGGGAAATGAGGTCATAAGGGAATTAAGTAGTCTCAGCAAACTTGGGGGATTTTCCTGGTGGGCTGATGGAGTCTCCACTTTCCTGGAGAAAGTGGCTAGGTTTTGAATTCCGTGGCCATCAGCTCTTAAACCTGCCCCTCAAATGAAGAGCCACTGATCCTCGGAAGTGACATTTACTGCTGAAAATTTCACTCCAAGAAAATTCTTTTCAAGGGATCATTTAAAAATTAACTAATTAATTTTAAAAAGAAATTCTCAAAGCTCTTGAGTGGAGTCAGTCCCTTACTCGACTTCCCCAGAACGCTGCGGCAGAAAACAAGCTCTTGAAGCGAACACAGGGAAACGGGGGTTGTATTTCTAGTACTGCCTCTAGTTTGTTGGGGATTTTAAGTCATCTAATGTCATGGGTCAACAGTTTCTTCCCAAAGAGACTGTATCATACTATCTTTAGAGATCCTTCCAAAGCTAGGACTCTGTATTTATTCCTTTAATCCACAGATATAATGAACATTTGCTCCACCTCAATGGTACTGGCAAAGGCCCTGTCTCATTCATGAACTCTTTTCATCTTTATAAAAACCCAGATATGACTGTGAGCCCTGATTTCAACAGGAAGTTGAAATTCAGAGAATCTGAACGATGTGCTCATGGCGCCAGAGTAAGCAGCTGAACCAAGACTTGACATTGGTCTTATCCAACATGGCTCCCCTTTCTACCACGCTGCAGCCATCTTTCTTTTAAATTACTTCCATTTTCAGTCCAGTGAGCATAAGCTACTGCCATGACACAGAGCAAATACCCAGAAGTTGTAAAAGTTAACACAAATGGGTTTTTCAGGGGATTAAGGGTACCTGGGAGTGGAGAGCCAGCCCAACAGGATCAGGCAAACCAAAATTAAAAGGAAAGGAGAAGAGTGAAATAAAGCCTCCTTACTGCCTCTTCAGTTGATCCATTGATTTTTTCTCTTCCTCAATTCTTGCCTTTACGGCCTTTACAATTGTGGCCTGGAAAAGTTCAGCCCCTCTAGAGAAAAATCAGAAATAGAGAAAAAAATCAGTATTTCTATCCTTTTTACTTACCTTCCCCTGAAAATGATTATGAGGATTAGAAAGCATTTCTTTTTAGGTCATTAACTGGATTCTTCTGGCTGGCAGTGGGAGTCTCAAGAGCCCGTGCAGAGGCCCCTTCCCAGTGGATGAACACGGCACAGCCACCCGCGGGAGGGAGTGGGCCTGCTCACAACCACAGAAGGTCAGTAAAACAAAACAAAACAAAACAAAAAAAATGGTTTGTGTTTTTCAAGACATTGAAAAGAATGCATCCCTTCAAACCTGTCCCACTGAACCTCGTATCTTAGCGAAGCATTACTCACCTGACCTTATTATATATAGTTGCCCCATGAGGGACCATTTGCAAGGAGGAGTGAGTTCAGATTACTTTCCTACTCAATGAGCAGAAGCAGGTATGGAGTGAGTTGGGCTAAGGAAATAGGCAAAGCTGGAGTTCAAGCTCCATCACTGGCACGTTCTGTCTCCTGCCTCTTTACCTCTCTGCTTCCCTCCTTCCAATCCCTCTGCCTGTTCTCACTTTTCAAGCCAACTTTGGGTCCTCCTAGATCTATTTCATCAACCTCTCTTAATATCTTCAACTCTGGTTCCACTGTCATCTGATCATATCCGCTTGGTAAATCCCAAGTCAGCAGGAACCCAGTGGTGTGCCAGCCCTGTGCTGGGGCTGTGGTCAGAGGTGCAGGACAGGCGTGACCGGGCACGTTATCTGCTGACTCCTCATACGCCCTCGGAATTCTTCCCTACAGCAGCTATTTAAAACCCCTTCTACTTTTCTCGAATCTAGACTTCTGTCAAGGGCTCTTCACTCCTTGTTTCCTACTTCCCGAGAGAACGTAAGTCATGAGGCAATAGTTTGCTCAGCTGCCTCCCACCTAGCCTGCGGAAAATCTTTCCTGCAGTGACAGTGGGAAAGGTGACACTGTCGCCTACGGTCTGCCTGTGCACAAGTCCCTTCCCATCCCTGCAGCCAGAGTGGCTCCATCCTTCCCTTATTGCTCCGTTTCTGCATTCTCAGCCTTCTCACTGCCACTGAGTCCTCCTCACAAGCATGCCGACATGCTCACATCCTGCTAATCTTAGCAAATAAAAACCCGCGCACACTCACAGTCTTCTATGTCCGTGCACGAATATCTCCCAGTCACTGTCCCTAAGCCTTTCCCTTCAACCTCAGCTCTCCCATGTTTGGCTCTGGTGCCCAGGTGTTGAGGTCACCAATTTCCGTGTTCAATTTTCAGTCTTGTGTTTGTACGTTCTGTCTGCTGAACGTCTTTTTTGAAACAGCCTTTCTCGGGCTCCAAGGGCACCATGCTCTCTTAGCTTCCTTTTCTCCTTTCTGGATCAGAGTTGCTGGTCTTCTCTGCCCATCTCTTAAGTGTGGATGCTCCCCAGGGCCCTCTTCTCATTCACATTCCCTCCAACCACTCACCTGCTCTAATCCCATATGGGTCATGAGGCCCCTCGAGTCTGCTCCCACCTCCATACCTGTCCTCCCACTGGACTTGCCAATGGGTTTGGTTTTACAAGCTCACCAACCCAACAACTCAAGTCTGTGGTCCGTGTTCTCCCAAGTCTAGAGCTTCTTGGCATCTCTACATTTGGGAATGGTACCACCATTTGCTTCAACCAGAACCCTGGGCATATCATCCTCTACCCTCTCCTTTCCAGCTGCACCTCCCTTCCTTCCAATTTTCCAGTTGTGCCGATTTTACTCTTAAATATCTTCCTAGTTTATCCCATCCTGGTCTCAGCCATTGTCTCTCTTCTGGATCAGCAGAGAAGCCACCTAACCGGTCCCTTTGCCCATGGTCCTGAGTACACGCCACAAGCAGAGTGAGCTCCTAAAACATCATTAAGGCCACACCATTCCTTTGCTTCTTATTATCTGTGGTATTACTTTTAAAGTCATAAACATGGTTTCTCAGGCCCCTGATAATCGGACGCCTCCCTATCTCTCCAGCTTATTTGTCATCATTATCTTCACCTTCAAATTTGTTTTTCAACCATGCTGAGCTTCTCAGGGTTTCTTCATGAAAACTTCCCCTGGTAACTTCACTTGGGCTGTGTCCCCAGCCTTCCTCCTCTACCTCCTGTTCATCCCTCAGGGTGCAGCTTAGAATGGAAGGCTGCCGTGGTTCCTGCCATTTGCAGGTGTTTATGTACCCTTGATATAATCCCCAAGGCTTCTCTCCTACCATCACACTAGTCACATGGCATTGTGACTGCCTGTTGATATGTCCTTCTCCCCACAAGGCTATAAGCTCTGTGAGGGGAAGGCCAACCATCTGCCTCCTTGTAACACAGTAGGCTGTGGACAAATCAATAAATGAATGAATGTGTTTTCTTTGGAAATTCTGTTGTGAATTCAACGCTTGTTAAGACATGGCTCTTCTTGAACAAGCACGAGCCGTACTCTGAACCAAAGCCATCAGTTTCTATAACATGAGGCATATGGCTTTCTAAATAACTGTGATAACTTTGAGGGAAAAATACAGGCTTACTATTATGATCTGGATGTCTAAGGACCAAATGTTTAGGAAAAGCCAAAAAAAAAAAAATACGTATTTATCAGCACAAATACCAGTTGCTCTACAAGTAAATAAAATTTCTATTAGGATAAAATATCTTGGATGAGTCCCCCAAAAGAAAAAGAAACAAAAAGAAATAAAAAAGGACAAGACATTGTGCTCTGATGAAACTGATATGCTGGGTGTTAGAAAAACAATTACAATGGTAAATTCTAGGGCCAATATTGTGCAGAAAATGAAGTCCCTGTTCATGCACATAGTGAGGGCCCATGGTGGCACAAAGCTCCTCAGAGTAAATGTAGGTCCCCTACTGAAAATTCTTTCTACTGGGCTCCAAGTTAGTGAACAAAGGCCAGGAACTGCTTCCCTATAAATGGCTTCTGAAATAAACATTTTGTTTATCCTGGCAGAGGGAAGGAATAGTCTCTAAGAGCACTGGAGGTATAAACAGAAGTGTGTTAATCTAAAACACAAATCAAAATGATAGATTCTGGAAATTCCATATGAGACAAGCTGATGATCATCAGATTATTTAGCACCATGGGTCTGATGGAATCAGCAAGGCTGGTGTCCCTGACATGGGCAGAGCTGTCTAGGCATTGCTTTTAATACCTAGCTTTCTTCCCAGTCTTTCCCCTTAAAGCTACAAGATTGGGGCAAAAACTGGAAGAAGGGTGGAGTCTAGGAAGAAGAAGGTAGTGTGGCCCGGTGACCTCTTGTTAAAAGAGAAAATCAAGTTGTTGGGGAAAAGAGGTTGAAGGGAAGGAAAAGATAAGAAAAGATGGATAGGAAGGTTTAGAATGAGCTTCAGTATCTATCACACTCCTTCTCAACCTAAATCTGAAAAATAATACGTAAGTGTGCTTTTCTCCGTTTTTAGGACAGAGCCAGAGAGGGGGAATGTGGACTAGTCTCTGTAGAGATCAACACGGTCTGTGTTACTGCTCTTCCTGAGGCCAAAATGAGCGATGCCCAGTGAGGTGGTCTGTGCCCAGAGGGCTCTAGATGACCGGTCTGTCTTTGACCTCTCGTAGCATCCCAGATCTTTGTAAGGGTGACTTGGTACCAAAGACTTTCTTGTTACTCTTCTAGTTTAGGTTTTCAAGGCCTTGTGCTAAACCCTTCTTGGATTGGTTTCTCCAGAAGGGGTTTCTTAACTTATTGCAGGTTCTATAGGCAAGCTCAGACAAGAGCACAGTGCAATATTACTTCCAGACAGATACTTAAAGAGAAACCACTTGATTTCATGGCCTGACCCACCTTGATGCCAGGATCTGTGAAGCTTTTATATCAGCCACAACATGTAGGAAATAGTAACTCATGAAAACTCTTCTCTGCAGTAGGAGGAAGGCAAAACATATGCTGTCCCAAATAATTCCTGCTTCACCACTGGGGAGTTTACATGAGGAATCATCATCAGCTGGGGTCAAAAAGCAGAAAAAAAAAATAAAATTAGCATCCATTTTCATTGTTATTTTATAATATCTGTGGCATAATCAGGCTTGGGAAATCCCGCAGGCCTCAGAACAATATTCTGATGCAAGGACTCACTTATGGATGGATTGATTTCAAGCAAAATACACATTTCAACTCCAATGTCAACATTGATTTGTAAGACTGACCACAAGTAACAGTGTAAGGCACAGACAGGACTCTTCACCAAGGGTGCCTCCTCAGGACCTCTGTCTCTGGGAGAGAGAGGTTTCTTTCTCCCTGAACAAGGGCCATGGAGAAATAACGTCTCTATGTCCCAATGCCAGAGGCAATGCTCTGATATGAACAAATAAACAAACAGAAAACAAAACAAAAAGCCCGGCTATTCTGGGAATGGTAATCCGAGTATAACCAGAAGAGCAGTTAACACAGTATGGTCTGTTAGAAAAAGAGGTTATCACCAGATATATTATCCTAAATCAAAACACATTCCCAGTTGCTCTTCATCCTGGGCAAAGGGTAGCCTGGATTGGAAGCCACAGTGGAGAGAGTGCCGTGGTCAAGTAGCCCCCATTTCGGGCACCATGGAGGACCAAGTGTGGTTTTGTCCTGGGTTCTGGTACAAGAGGCAGAGGATGGGAATGGAAACTTCTGCCTCTGCCCTGGGAGTCTAACTGCAGAAACCGTGGAGGGTCTTCTAGTTGCCTTCCTGATTTTGACGTTCCCTGAGCTTCCTGAGGAGAGAAAAATCTGGAAGTCAGAGGTACTCTGACTACCCAAGAATCTAGCTGCAAACACCACAGGTCTATGGACTTCTGTAACCCTTCCTAATGTAACTCAAAGAAGTTTGGGGAATTATTACAGGCCACATACAATCCCCAGACCTGCCAGGTCTTGTACGTTTCCAGAACATGACTAAACATGTCTAGAAAAGGGGCACTTCATGGTATGGACAATAGAGTCATAATGTACTACAGTCCTATAGCCTCCATCTAAAAAGGGAATTGACCTCTTTTTTTCTGTTTTGTTTTTTTCATTTTATTTACTTTATTTAAAATAAGTTTTTTTTAGTGTTTGTTTATTTTTGAGAGAGAGAGAGAGAGAGAGAGAGAGAGAGAGAGAATGTGTACGCATGTGCATGCAAGTCGGGGAGGGGCAGAGAGAGAGGGAGACCCAGGATCTGAAGTAGGCTCCAGGCTCTGGGCTGTCAGCACAGAGCCTAACCTGAGGCTCAAAGTCACGAACCGTGAGATCATGACCTGAGCTGAAGTTGGATACTTAACCAACTCAGCCACCCAGGCGCCCCTCATTTTATTTATTTGAGAGAGAGAGAGAGAGAGGGAGAGAGAGAGAGAGAAAGAGAGAACACAAGTGGTGAGAGAGGCAGAAGGAGAGAAAGAATCTTAAGTACGTAGGGCTCAATCCTACAACCCTGGGATCATGACCTGAGCCGAAATCAAGAGTTGAAAGCTCAATGGAGCCACCCAGGTGCCCCTTTGGCCCGATTTTAACATTAGAACAATACAACTGTTCTTCCTTCCCTGCCCTCCCACTTCCAAATTTGCTTTTCATACTTACGCATTTTATAGCCTTTGACTGTACAGGCCAGGCTGAACGCTTGGATCAACCAGCAACTATTTTGAACCAATTTTTCAATGTATCCACACGCTCCTATCTGAAAAACAAATGGGAGTGGCAAACTGTGAAACCCTGCACCCAGAAAAAGAGGTTGGTGTCTTGTGATCTCCGTAAGTGCAAGAATTCATGAAGTCTCTGTGCTAATGATTCCAGAGGTAACCTGTAGTACGTAAATTTCAGTCACCATGGGGCAATGCATTTGATGCTTTAGAAGTACCATAGTTGCCTGGGGGAAGATAAATCCCATGAGTAAAGGAAGAGTCTTTAGTGTGATGATTTTAGCACTTAGAAGCCTCTGTCTTTTCACAGAGAAAATCCTGGACTATTGCAGGAACAAGATGAACTCTGTGATATCAAATGGGTGAGCAGTGACCCCCAAGACTTTGATTTTGGTACAGTCACTTTCCCACAAGATCGGACAAATTACACCTATGCTGTTTGCCAGAAGATCATCACAAACATCAGCTGCATGGTTCAGTTCTTAGAATAGGAAAAGAGTATGTATTCTGAGCCTTTTTTGGCCAATTCTCTGGGAAAAGGATTATTCTTTGTTGATTGGCATGTAGTTGTCTCATAACAATGATGCATGTTAAGTTCACATCTTGAGGGGGAAGGAGTTTAAACAAACAATCATTGCCAGCCAAAACATAAAGGTGATGACTGAATTGTGTGTATTTCCTGGGGATATGTGAGGTAGGAAAATGTCATTAGAATTTGCTTCCAAACTGGCAGTTATCCAGCTTGAGTTGCCCTGCCCATTGGAACACGCTTTCCATGTGACGATACCTGTCCTCCATGGTCATGCTTTCATTTGGGTTCTCTAGGTTGGGAGTCTCCTCTTCCCTTTGCCTCCCTGGACACCCTTGATTCTGGTTTTCAAGTCTCTGACAGGTTCAAATGGCATCGCGTCTGGAAAGTCAGCTCCCAACTTACTTAAGCAAGGTATGAGTCACTCCTTTTTCTTGTTCTGGTTTTCCGAAGATGTTGTGATAATTAGCATTAACAGACCAAATTATAATAACTAATAAGTAGGTTTGTTTTCCCTTTTAGAGTGTGAGTTCATTAGGGTAAAACTTGAAGGCAATACTGTACCTAGTTCTTCAAGAGAAAAGTAATGTCTAGCAAAGAACATGTCTGCAATATAGGTTTACAGAATGAATGAATGCATGAATGAATGGACTTTGTAGCTACACCATTTTCAGGACTGGTTGTAGGAATCGGCGTCTGGCAACAGATCCCTCACCATCACACTGGCTATTAAATAAAATGTTATTCTGTAGTCCTGTCTCGTACCCTCTCCAAGAGCTTTCAATACTACCCCAAACGTAAATAAAGATCAGTGGGGTAAAATTGTTGCATAAAAGTAACTTTTACTATCAACTGGTCTTAGACAAAATTTCAGTGGTCTTAGACAAAGTAAATGACTTGAATACATATTCGTGGCAACCTACACTTGGCTTTCCAAGACCTCTATACACAGCAGTACATCTGTCAAAAAAAATTTAAATGCCTTCATAGACTTGTCTCTTGAGCTCAACTTTAAGTAGCCAGGAAGGTGAGAAGCAGGAAATTCTCACATCACACCTCCTCTAATGCACTATCACTACTAGAGAGTAGTGGACACAAGGATTCGCTTTGACTTAGGCCAGCTAGAGATGTATTAACTCGTTCAGCTCGTGCAAGGTTGCCGTTTAATTTCGTGAAACAAGTAAGTAACTTAAAAGCTGTTCTGTGAGTCAAAATATTTGATGCAATTCTAGGATTACTAGTGGGCAGTCTAAGTTACCTACCAGGCCAAGGGACAAGTTGTATCCTGAAACATGGATATTTAATAGCAGAGCAGCTAAATTTTGCAGAGGAAGGACATCTGTTTTGCCTCAACCCTCTACTGGCTTAGCTGAGCCCTAATCAGGACCCTTCTGCCCAGAGGTAACCACAAAGTTGCATTCTCCTGTGTGTTTACATCTCATGGGTACATGAAATGTGCATTTAATAGCCCATTCTGCCTCATTCGCCACCCTACAGTGTTACAGAGAACTACGCTCATTTTATTTTGTACTTCCATAATGCTTTCTAGCCAAGCCAACATGATATGCCTTTGGAAGAGATTCAGTGACTAATTCAGCTCATGAAAGAGCCATTTTGTAGCACAAAGTGTGAATGGTGATAAATTATCCCTCAGAAGAAAGGGGATTTTAACTGAAAAGTACATTTTAGGATGCAAATACACATCCTCTTGTCATGTGACCTTGAGATGCTGACCTTGCAGCATCTCATTTGGGGCTTTTAAGAGAGCAGGGTGACTGGCAATTGGGCTTTTAATAACCACTGAATGGATTGTTTACTCTTGTGCTGAAACCACAAATGTGTTATACAGTGGGAGGCACTTACTGATAATATGTTTTTCATCGTAATCACAAAAACGTTGTATGCAATCAGCCAGTCCCAATAGCGCAGGATGCTCCTGATGGGTTTCAGCAGCAAATCACCCCCAAAGAGCAGGAAATAGAAGCAGGCCACCAAGTAACCCATGCAAAAGATGCTGATCCTGGTTGTCCCCGTGATGAAGATGATTGTGAGGACAAACCAGAAGAGGTAGCTGAAGATGATCACTTTGGACATGTCTAAGTATGATCTGGAAAACAAAACCGAACCATCAAAGGGCAACGATATAAACACACAAAAAAAACTAAGTCGAGAGATTCTGCTTTAATGAGGGTAGGAATTCATATTACTCATTTGACTCTCTCATAAGCAAGGCAGGCCGTGGGCTCAGTATTCATCTTTCATTCAACACTTCCAGGTCTGTAGGAAATTCTTGCCCAGTTAGTAAGAGACAAAGAGGTAAGCTGCGCAAATACTTGTTAGTATCTTATTTGGGCCAAATTTCCCACAAACAGCAGGATTTTCCGCCTATTACTGGAGTACTCAAAATTCCTCCCTATCTTCCTGTGGGAGGCATGAAAAATTAATTATATGTTAGAAGAAATTCTAAGATACAGATGCTTTCTGAAGCAAGAGAACAGGGAAGAATGGATTCACTTTCAATGAACTAGACATTAATAGATAAAACGAATCCGTGTTCTACCCAAAGGTCTTACTGGAGATGGAAGTCTGTCCCTGCAGATGAGTAGTAATTCTCAGAAAGCATACACGGTCATGGTGAGGCTTGTAGGCTCTGTCCAACACTGTGTCTTTGGATGGCGTCAAGATTCCTTTTTGGGGAGTAATTTTCCCTGTGACCTTCCTGATGAAAGGTGAGGCAGCCTGTAGGTCACTCACTGTGCAATAAATAGCAGCTGCTGGGAGCTTCGGAGCATGGGCCACTGAAAGCTGAGGGAAGTGGTACCCACAGGCCAAGACCCATCTGTTTGTTTAATTAGAGCTTCTTTAACTTGGATGTTTTGCTTTAGCTGTTTCTCTTCCCAGGTAAGGGCAAATGCATAGTAGAACCAATTGTGGGTCAGTTATTTGATGAATGAGTTGTGATTTTGTAAGAGTGAACAAGTAATTTCTTGACAAAATCTGGACTCCACTACCCAGCATCATTAGAGAACATCATTCCTAAAAGTACACTGTCACATAAGCAACCTTTTGAACTTGACCCTTTGGGGACTAAAACACTCAATCCTTTAAAATTGTTTCCTGAAATGTTCATCTCAGATCTATTTCACTCTTCTTTACCTTCCTCCCCAAAGGAGAATGAATAACATGTCAGTATATGTCAGGATCCCAGGAGCACTGCAGGTGAAATTAATGATTCAGACGAGGGGTAACATGGGAAGGCCCACAGGGCCTTCTGGTGTGTGTGTGTACGTGTGTGCGCTCTGGAGTCAGTCAGCAGAATCAGCCTGCTGGCATTCTGGGTGTGAGCGTGTGTGTGTACAGAAACGTGTGTGGTAGTGCACCATGTGCTTTCCATAGATTTCCCTTCCTTGCCTGCAGGTGCTTCTCATTCCTGCTCCAGGGGTCCTGGCCTCCACTCCTCAGCACTTCACCTGCTTTAGTCTCAGGTATCATTAAGACCAAGCTTGTGAGGGCCATATGGAAAAGTCTAGTCAAGGTGCCCTGAAGAGGAGCCTCATGGGCCCCGGAGCACATGAATGAGCCATGGTGACATGTCATGAGGTTAAGAGGCTCCTTTCCAGAGCGGCCAAGCACGTGCCCATGGAGAGGGTGTGTGGGACTCCACGGTGCCCCTGACTGCCAAGTGCTTGCTAGCTTCCAGCTCGTGACTGTGCTTTGTGATGGGTCACTTCCTGATGTGTAACTTGTCCGGCAGCCCTAATTGGGAAACAGAACTAAAAGCTTGAAATAATTCCATCTTGAAAAAATATCACTTTAAAAATCAGTGGTGCACAAGCATTATCTTGTTGACGTTTTAGGCTTTTCATAAGTGCACTGTAGAGTTGAATACATGTCTTTTTCCCTTTAAAATAGGGAAAAAGATGAGCTGCACTGATTTTTTTTCCCCTTAGTATCACAGAGAAGAGGTAGAAAGTGGAAGTCCTAGCTTATATTCGTGTTTAGTATGATACATTATTCCTAGAAGGAATCTATAGGTCTACATAGCTTATCATTTTATTTATTTATTTATTTATTTATTTATTTATATTTATTATTTTTTTTTGAGAGAGAGAGAGAGCACGAGCTGGGGAGAGGCAGAGAGAGAGAGGGAGAGAGAGAATCCCAATCAGTGCAGAGCCTGACACGGGGCTTGAACTCACAAACCGTGAGATCATGACCTGAGCCATAATCAACAGTCAGATGCTTAACTGACTGAGCCACCCAGGCGCCCCTACATAGCTTATCATTTTAAAGCAAATTCACTTATTGGTTTGTTCAGTATACGCCGAGCTCTTAGGCCCCAGAAGGGCCTCAGCTCCCAGGTACTGGAGCTGGGTTGACTGGCTTCAGATCCTTGCTCAGATTCCTGATCCACAAAATGGCAATAACAGTATCTCATAGGTGGTCGTTAGGGTCAGATGGCTTCATCCATGTAAAGCACCTGGAACAGAGACTGGCACTCTGCAATCACTCAGTTACCGCTGTTATTAACATTGCTATATGCATAATAGGCCAAAGACTATCGGTATGGATGGGGGGCAGGCATGTACACGAAAAGTAAGTTAGAAGTGGACTTTGCCCTAAGTTGCCTATATCTTAGACTGGGGGTGGAATAGGTTTAGATTCTTCAAATAACAATCCCATGCAAACACGATACTCTGGGAGTCAGAAGCTAGGGAGCAAATCTCAGGTGAGGAGAGGCACGCTGGCTTGAACAAGACTGATTTCCACGTGGCACTGATGCACAGCCTCCCCGGGGCCCTGACAGCAGAACTGGAGGGTGGATGCTAGTTAGTGAGGATCGGCAAGTCCAAGGGCACACAGCTAGCGAGGAGGCATAGAACATCCCGCCAGCCTGTCAGATCCCCGACCACAGGGGTGGAGCTGGACTGTGAGAGTTGACTCTGGGGGCAGTGGGATGCCCGCCACAAAGTGGCATCAGGTGAAAAAAGCATGAGGACTTGGGAACCCAGAGAACACAGAAGGAATGCATAGTGAGAAATTTCGTCAGGTTCAGACACACACTCTACAGAGGGGACTATCCGGCTGCCCAGATCGGCTGCCACCAGACTGCAGAGGATGGTGGAGGACAGAGGAGGTGCTGCCGGGGGGAAGCCGCACACCCGAGGAGATGGCACATGGCGGGGGGGTGCCAGCACAGGACACGCTGTGGTTCTCATGGAGCCCACTGGCTATGGGGGGCCAGGAAGGGGAAGAAGGACAGGGGACAAAGATGAGGAACAGGGGATCAGGATGGACAAGGGATGAAGAGGAGTTGGAACAGAAGATAAAGATGGGGGACAGTGAACAAGAGCAGGGGATCTCTGCTGGAGCACCAGGAAGCAGTATCATGGGCACCAGTCAGTTTGTGTGTGACGAAGCGGAGGGAAACAGAGGGGACGTGTGTGGGTCGTGCCGAAGAAAGCAGGAGCAGAACCGTAATTCTGAGACCCAGTCTCCCAATCGCCAAACCCTCTCCATTTATGAGCTTGGCATGTACAGGTAGGTGCCCAGTTTCCCAAGAACGGGGAGAAGGGACCGTGAGCTGAGGTACGGCTTCCAAGTGAAACACACATGCAAAATGGCTTTCGACCCGCACAGCCACCCTCACCTGCAGTGAATGAAATCTGGCACGGGGTTGTGCTGGCTGAAGGAGGCCGCGTCGAGGTTCATGCAGATCTCCACATTGTCCCCTGCCATGATCCGCACTGCAGCCTTGTTTTCATCCTCAAAGATCTGCCTTTGCAAGGAGGCGCACAGGAGCAGCATGAAGTCATCTGGCAGGACAGAGAGATCACTGAGTCACCTTCTCCTCATCCGGGTTTCCATGATATAGGAAACAGTCCCCACACAGCAGGAGTGGCTCCCCAGATCCCGAGTGAGTTGCATTCCCAAAGTTCCCAATGTGCAGTTCTCCTTGGATTCTCATCTTGGGGCCAAGTCCCACCTTGCCCACCATGGAAGATGCATGAGGGGGGCACAGACACAGGGGAGGCTGGATTTTGTTTACACATTGGTGGGTATGAGTATCAGGTGATAATCACTAGTCTTAGGACTTGCTTATGGGATGATGTTTACTTGCATTTATCTCCCACCAGAATTTTGAGGAGGCCACTCGAGTACAGTTCTCCATCTTTATCTTTTTACTTATGGTAGAGGCAGGTACTTCCGGTTTTCTTCATCCTCTATGGGATCCCCCATTGTACTTGTAACCAGACCCTTTCCGGAGTGGACACGGCAACGAAGGCAGGGAGCTCAGGTGAAGATCATGGCCAGTTACAGGCTGGCAGCCTCCAGCACCAGTGGCTTCGTCGTACTTTATGTTCAACCTGAGTGTGAGTAGGCAGCACGGTCCCTCTGTAGGTGACCTTCTCATCTTAGGTGGGGCTGCTCCAACCTTGGGACCATCAGCCTGCCCTTGGAAGGGCCAGGGGCTACAGCCCGGCACCAGAGCAACTGCAGTTTGGGTAGCATCTTCCTGGCTTCTACCCTCTCAGTTTCAGCTTTGCTCTGTCTGTTCTAGCGGCCTGAAATAACCCACCTCACAAAATACAAGGCTTCCCTCTGCGGTCTGCCTGCTGGAAGGCGGAGGAGTGGTGGTGTGTGTGCGGGGGTGGGGGGTGGCGCTGGAGACTGGGTGTGTGTGTGGGGGGGGCGGTAAAATCGTGGAAGTGGATATGGTATTTCCAATGTTTATTTATTAATTTTGCAAATGTAATAGGGCAAGTAGAAGCCATTAAGGACCTGTGATATTAATGCATCAAGACAAGCTTTTACATGATCGCAAAGTGCAGTGGAAGAAGGGGGGGGCACTAATGCATAACACACGAAGAAGACTTCGCAAAGAGAAAACCAAACCCCAGTGCTCCGTGGCCCCGGGGCTGCAACACTTACAGACAAGAAACACGGGGTTGGGTCGCACGATGAAGTCTGGGAAGTACAGCCACTTTATGATGTTGTCGTTGAAGCTAGCACCCTTGAATCTCCACGGGTAATCTGCAGGGAGGGAAGTGGTAAAGAGCAAAATCAATACACTTCTTCACTGCCCTCGCCCCAACTGTCCACAACATAAGGGCTGATTACAAGAGTGGCGGGCTCCTGGGGAGAGCCCACTCACCCCTGCAAGGAGCCGGAGGGACGCCGATGCAGATGAAATACTGGAAGGTGATGATGCATGCCAGGAAGCAGCAGTACTTGGGCCAGATCTCAGCAATGGCCTTTCTTCTGCGCCGATACAAGACAGCGATTAGCCAGCAGGCGTGAATCATGGCATAGAAATCCATTCGCTGACCGATTACATTAACTGACATTAGGAAACAGGTCTGTATAAGGATGAAAAGAAGAAAAAAAAACAAAACAAAACCAAAAAACAAAAAACAATCGGATTTACAGAGAAGGGGAGTGGTGTCACCTGTCAGCCCTGGGCAGGTGCCTCAGAGACCTGCATTCCTGAGGGTAGGTCTGTCTACACACGTTCACCAAGTCTTGCCTCTTTGGGGTGTCTTTCAGCATGAAGACTGAAATAGCATATAAATTACTGCCAAGGGAAAGACTGACTACATCACTTAGCAAGAGCCGCTTCACACTGTGCAGAGAATACAGCTATGATCTCTTCATGTTCCAAATGTGCTCCGTTAAGAGACAGGCACCTACCGCAACCCTTTCAGGTCAAAGCAGTTCATTTTGGCTCAAGTTAAACTTTCAGAAAGAATGCAAAGAACACAAAGAAGATTTGTAACACATTAAAGAAACCAGTTAAAATGACAAAGTGGTATTCATGCATCTGTAAGGCTACAGAGATCCAGAGGGGCCAAGTTCATGGCTCCAGAGTATGGAGCACTGGCCTTGGTCTCAGAAAACTTTCAGCCAGGCCAGGTTAACCCTTTAGGAGAATCTCTTTCTGCTGATCTGAAGAAGACAGTCATCACAGCATGGAGGTGTACAAGTAAGCTCCAGTGGCCAACTGGCCAAAAACAGCGATTGGGATTTTCACAGAAAACAGAAAAAAATATATGTCAGCAAAGAAACTCACCTCCAGACCAAACTTGTAGAAGAAGTAATTTATGAAATATTTGGCACAATTAATAAGTCCATCATCTAGATGGAGTCTTGTAATGTCATGAAAGATGGTTTTAGACACAGGGGCCATGAGGTTGTTTCGACCTCGATAGTATTCCTGATGGCGGTAAATTGTAACCTCAAAGGCCAGAATGGCCAGCATCAGCAGATTATTCTACAAAGCAAGAAAACACAATTGTGCGAAGCCAAACGCTTGAGCTGGGTAATTTTAAACAATCCCCACAATATATTATTTCTTTTCCCATTCGTGGTATCTAGAAGAACAATGCTTTATAAAATCCCCCCTCTATAAAAGCCTTGGGTTCAAAGTTCATTTTCCCTATGGTACGGTAATGAGGTGGAGTTATGCGCATTCTGCCAATCAGGGTGATTCCCGTGATACTAGGATCTAGAAACTCTAGACAGAGGGCTGGTGATGCTCATACCTGTTTCTGGAAAAGTACACTACCCATAGGAAGATGCAGTGAGCGGTTGCCTGGGGAGGGTGGTCCACCTCGTTTGCAAGTAAAGGTGTAAAACAGTACAGGGCCATCTGGGAAACACACTAAAGCTGGAGCAGAAATCTTTTAACACCTCGGAAATCTGGCTAGAGAGAACTGCACACTGACAAGCATGCTCCTTATGACAAAGTAATCATAATCATACTGAAAGTCGTTAACATTTATGGAACCTTATGTGGCCAGACACTGTTCTGATTGCTCTTTTCAAATACCAGCTCCTTTTACCCTTATAATAGGTCTTGATGGTGGAGAGCATTAGTATTGCTGCACATGGTGTCTGTCATATGAGAAGAGAAAGCTACACACAAAAACGGGATGCCTTGTACATTTAAAAATTCCAGGCATTGAGTATAAATGCTTTTTGTTTTAAAAAAGTGTTTCTGTCAGTGTGTTAGGAAGACTGCTCAGATCATCCAATCAAACTAAAATAGGAACAGTCTAAAGTATATACTGCTTTCATTCTGTTTGTTAGGACTGGTTGCAAGTTTCTTTTCAAAGATATGTTGTTTAAAATTGTATTCCCTTTAAATAGAATACATGTCTTTCATTAAACATTATAGAGACATAGAATTCAGACAGCAAAAATTACTCATAAATCTACAGCTGCTTCTCAGAAATAACCACTATATACAATTTGGTATATTTTACTTCATGTTTTTGTTTGCATCTAGAAGAGATCATATGATGCATATGGTGTATTGAAATTTGCTTTTTTTTTTTTTTAAAAAAAAGTGAATATATTTTGGACATCGTTCAATATCTCACAGTATCAGTCTACAATCTTTTACATCATATTCCAGTGAATATTGCATTTGTTATACTTTATTCAATCAATTTCAAACTACTTGATCAATTTCTGTTTGGTACAATGCAACACTGATGGCCATGCTTAGTCATTTGTTTTAAAGGTGACCCCAAATGTCACATAAAAAGGTTAGCTTCCTCTCAAATGTGATATCAGAGGTCTCAAGGCAGAGGATCTCAGGCATTAACTGTGCAGAGGCACAAGCAAAGCATGATGGAGGCCTTACCCTCAGGTAGACGAGCAGAGGGGAAGATTTCCTCAGGCCGACCCATTCTGTTGGGTCAATAGGAGTGCTGTAGAGTTGAGACTTGTTCAACTGGTGGATGGGTATATTCGTTTGGTTTTCATTTGGCTGAAAAGAAGAGAACATGGGGTTAAAAATTTCTCCTTCAGCTTCCAGCAAAGGGACCTGGTGGGGACAGGGAGGGAAAGATCCACGTCAGGGGGAAGATCTTACTTAGCATGAGAAGAGAAGAAGGGTCAGAACATATCCAACATGGCTGAGGTGACTGGAAGGCCAGGCAGAATGTGCCTGGGGGTATGGGTTTCCCAATAACCACCTCGCTTCCCTAAGCCCCAGTCAAGAAGATTCCCCTCTCTTTGAGGCTCACCAAGGAACAGTTAACAGAAAAGTTCTCAGGCTTAATGGTTTGCAGCTGGTACAACATTTTGCAGACGATGATCACACACGTCCAGACGGTGCAGACACTTGAAGCCAGACGGCGTAGCTTGGCGTATGGCAGAGCAAAAGCCCAAGAAATCAAAAATACAGAGTTGAACAGTGACACCTGAAAACATAAAAATCATAAATGGGGACAAAAATACATAATACGGCATAACATCCACACAATACGGCAACTCGACTTACTCAGTTCAGCAGAGTTTGATGGAGTTCCCAGCACACACAGGGCATTGCCCTATGTGTGTATGTGTGGAGATATCTCATATGGCAGAAAGATACATAACCAGGATATGTTAATACAGTGTAGTAGTGGCTCAACTATAGATGGGAACAGGCTTCTATGAGAATACCCAGAGGGGATCCTTGGCCAATGTGGAACTTCCAGAACATTTCCCAGAAGAGATACTGCCTGAGCGAAGCCTTGAATGATGCATAAAGCCAGCCAGGCCAAGAAAGATGAGATGCATATTCCAGGTAAAGGAATATGTATAAGAAAAGGCAGGAAAGCATGAGGTGGCATGGTAGGGACAGGTGATCACAAACAACTGGAAATTCTGGAGTTGAACACAGTGAGCTGCAGCAGCAAATGAGGCTCCAGATGCAGCTGGGTGCTGAACTTTTATGGACCTTTTTTAAACCATGCTATGGCCTATGAACACCTTGTGCAGAAAATAGAGAGCCAAGGGGCACCCGGGTGGCTCAGTGGGTTGGGCATCCGACTTCGGCTCAGCTCATGATCTTGCGGTTTGTGACTTTGAGCCCCACGTCGGGCTCTGCGCTGACAGCTCGGAGCCTGGAGCCTGCTTCGGATTCTGTGTCTCCTCCTCTCTCTGCCTCTCCCCTGCCCATTCTCTGTCTCTCTCTGTCTCTCAGTAATAAATAAACGTTAAAAAAAATTAAAAAAAAAACAAACAAAAAGAAAATAGAGAGCCAAGACTTCCCAGGGAAAATCTTCAGGAAAGACTTTCATTTGTTGAAATAAGTATGACTGAAGAATGGAGGTACATCACCTTCAACGAGAGGTGAGGAGACCAGCTTACATGTGCTGCCAGGAGAGCATGACCAGAGCCCAAACTAGGGCAGATGAGTCACAGATTTGAGATGGGTCGTAAAACTAGCTGGAGTTGTTGGCTGGTTGGCTTGGAGATGGTAATGGGTGGGGTAAAGGAGGAGCCATAAGAATGCCTCCCAGGTTTCTGGCTTGGGAGCCAGAGCCTTGAGAAGATGACAGGGCCGCTACTGAGATACGATCTTGTGGGGGGAGGGGGCAGGTGTAAAGAGGGAAGGCAGTGACTGCAGCTTGGGTGTAGACTCCATGTATGTTTATCTATCAGGTGATATGTCCACTCATTTCCAACTGTTCTCCATAGCCAATGGTTCGCTGAACAATATGGAAGCACAGCCATCTTACTCATCCATGGAAAACACTCATGTGATTAAAATAATGATTAAAATAATATCTTAATATTGTTAAAGTAATGTCCTAAGAACATTCAATATTATCGGCATGAATTAATTAACATTATCAGCATGTGCTCAATTGATAAAATTCAACAGGTACAAAGGGCTAAGCACACTATGGGCTATCAAAAACATGGATGCCTGTTTGGTCTATAAAACTAAAGAACAGGAAGTGTGGAGATTCCAGGACAGTATTTAATTCTGTAATTTGTTAGCTACTACTTTTCTACTTAATTATTTGTCACAGTCCAAGGCAAGGGACCTCTCTGGGAATTAAGGGCTGAAATATTAGGGTAGTAAGAACTGCCTTACAGAATTAATTGAGGAGGAAAGAAATATTGCCCCGTGAAGCACTCAACACTCACAAACAAAACAAATGTTACATTTTAACAAAATACTTTGATGGCTAAGTGACTCATCCTCAGTCATCGGCAAGTGTCATGTTAACTGGGATGTTAAAAAACATCCTTTCCTCCTCAATTAATTCTGTAAGCCTCGTAAAGCTACTATGACATTAAGGCTCTTCATTATTCCTTTTATTATGTATTTAAGGCACTGAGTATAAAAACAGCACAATGAATTTACATACAACTCTTCATCTTTTGAGTGTTAGAGAAAGAGAAGAAAAGATCTATTTTATTAAGTCTTAATTAGGTTCAAAGTATCATATCCTGTGTGGATCCCTGGCCTCAAGAGACATATGAGGCAGTACAGAATAGAACTGCATAAAGGGCTCATGACAATATGGTGGAGGGGATATTTGCCTGGGCTGATGCTGGCTGTACGGGAGCACAGGGCTGAATGGCTAGTCAGGGATTAGGGAAGATTGCTCAAGGGCATTCAATCTAAACTGAGGCCAGAGGTACAAATAGGAGTTAGCCAGGCAGAGGAACTGTAGGGATGGGGCCTTCTGGAGAGAGTGAGCATGGAGTGGATGTCCTTGGTGCCCCAAGAAGCTCACTAGGAGAGGACTGTGATCAGGGTCCCTGTATAAGGCTTTGGGATCCACCTAGGTAGGCTAGGGTGTTTGGGAAAGAAAATGGCGAAGCGCTCTAGGGACAGATCATGGGGGTCCTATATGTCATGCTTGTGAGGACAGGAGAGCTGGTGAAGCTTTTTGAGTTGAGGATTAACAGGATCATATTTATACACTGGTAAGAGGTTCTGGCTGCATGATGGAATACATACTGGCAGGAGAAGAGATTGGAACAGGGTTGGACATCTGGTAGAGTAATCTAATAGGAAACTGCTGTGGAGGTAGGGAACTCAGTTTTAGACATATTTAGTTGAAGGTGCTTTGGGGACATTCAGGGATAAGGTCATGTCCAGCTGTCACTTGGAGAAACGGGCCCGGAATTCAAAGAATGGACAGGATGAAGGCACAGATTTATAATTCTTGCACGTAATTAGCAAGTGAACCACAGGAGCTCATGAGACCACCCACAGGGGGTCTAGAATCAGAAAAGGGGGCTGCGGATGAAACCAAAGGAAGAGAGGAATTGGTGGGAAGAGAAGGAGGCCACGAATGAGGCAGAAGGGAGGCCACAGAAGTGTGCTGTTTTGGAAGATGACAAAAGCGCTTCAAGGACAAGGAAATGATTGTCAACATCCAATGTCATAGAGAATCAGGAAAATGAGGACTGAACAGCATCTGTGAGGTGGGACCACAGGGACTCGGAGAAGGACCATACTTTGTTCAATACAATCATGGTTGACAACGGTTTCATCCTTTCCCTGATGGTAGGAATCTCGTGAAATGTCCTTTAAAAAGCAAAAAACAAAGACAAATACCTGGAACCCAACCAATATCTGATGAACCAGAATTTCTAGGGAAAGAGCTGGGTCATCCTTGTACCTAACAAGCATCCAGGTGATTCTTATTATCAAGTACCTTGGGAAAGTAATTTTATGCCTCAAGCCTTCCTCACAAAACGTTTCTCCACAAATTGCCATTTTCTCTGAATATAAACTTGTAAGGCTTGAGGCCACTGCCTTGAAAGAGGGGTCCCTGAAAACCGTGGTTCCCCAGCCGTGTGTTGGCCCGGCTGGCCTCCTCCCTCAGAGCACCTGCAGCTTTGGTGATCACTTTCACAGTGACACACCCCTGCATGACACCCTTCCCTTGCACTCACAGCCTCCTGGGGGCCCCTCTAATCTGGCCGTTAATGTGACTTTGGCTTCATTTGCCAGCCATGACCATCAGACTGCGAGCAGAGACAAGAGATGTGTCTTTCATACTTTTGTGCCAACGTCTAGCACAGTATAAGCATTCGGCTAATTGTAATTTAATTTAAGTACATAACAAAGGCTAAATGAATGGTGAGTGAGAGTGAGAATCATAATGAAACATCAACTGACATCTGGGGACAATCTCAAGCTTTCAAGGTTTTATTTATTTCCTTCAGTCAGGAAACATTTATTGAGCTTCCACAACTGGCCAGCCTCTGGAGGAGCTGGTCAGGGTACTAAAATAAGGTGTGGCCCCTTCCTCAAAGAATAACCTGATCTCTCAGAGCTTTCTAGGAATGTAGTTGCACATACAAAAAGAAGACAGTGTTATATATATTTAAAATCTAGGTCCTTCCTATGTGGTGTTGCTCTGGTAAGAGGAGGTGATGTAAAAGAAAGGCCTCTGTTGGGGCGCCTGGGTGGCTCAGTCAGTTAAGCATCCAACTCTTGGTTTTGGCTCAGGTCACGATCTCCCCGTTCATGGTTTCTAGTCCCACGTCCCCGTGTCCGGCTGTGTACTGACAGCATAGAGCCTGCTTGGGATTCTCTCTCTCCTCTTGCTTTGCCCTTCTCCCTGCTCACTCTCTCTGTCTCTGTCTCTCAAAATAAATAAGTAAACTTAAAAAAATAAAATAAAAGAAAGGCCTCTGCGACAAATTCTTTCTCATGGCCTCTTCTTCCTCAGATGCCCATGATGATAACCTTGGAAAGGTTTAATGTTTGATTCCAAAATGACCTGAGAAATGACCCCGAAAGTTTGTGAAAACAAGTGGCCTTGCTGATGACCTTAGATAAGGATGAAGACTTCACTGGGGTTGTTGACTTTGTTCTCATTTTGCCATTTACTGATCAGCAATGTTTGAGAAAGAGTATCTTTTGTGCTAATCAAAATCAATAAGCTACAAATGGAAAATATATGTGGCAAATGTCATTGCTGATGGGCTTCTTTGGCTGAGGATAAGCCAAGCCTTCAAAGCAGAAGAGGCCACTGCAGGTATAAATTGGCACCTCAGAGGTGCACAACGTTGGGGGGTTGCTGTTCGCAGGTGAACACTGCCTCCGAAACTGTGCAACATGGTTCCCCTCCTGCCCATTCCCCCACCATGAGAATCCCCATACACTTGCCTCTGTTATAATCAGATAAGATTTAGACACATCATAGCCTGGATTGGCATGCAGCTCCTTACGAGAGTCAATGGTTGTCTTTCTTCCCCAACTGTACTCAGTATAGAAAGACTTCAGTCAAAGCCACATGAGGCACCAAGTTAGAATGGATGGAAGTAAAAGATTCCAAAATGAAGTATTAGCCAGCCATGTAGACATTTCAAATCAAAACCGTTGATGGAAAACCGTTTAGAGGTCTTTAAGGCACTCTGAGAGGGTACACTTGGGTCGAGATGGTGAAGGTGACAGGACAGAGTGTGAAGAAATTTCTTTGTATGAGGTGCTTCTGTCAGTCCCCCCTTATGAGGTGATGGGGTGGGAAGGAAGGGACGCTACATTCTTCACCCAAACCCCAAGCGAGCAAGGAGCTCCAAGCAGCACCATGCAGAGACGCTGATGCGTGTACTCTGCGGTCTGGACACCGATGTCCAACTTCAGCCAGGAAATCCGGCTGCCAGGGATTTGGTGAGTAGGCACAGGAGTTGCCTCATGGGGACCCACATACACTAACAGTGTGAGTGCTGCCTTTGGACCTGAATCGTGAGAGAGACAGAGAAAGAGAGAGTGCCCAGAGCTATTCTAAGTCCCGCTCAGGGACACTGGCCTCACGGGTGATGAGACTCCAATGGAAAGTGTCCGGAAGGAGAGGATGCTGGGAAACCAGGAGGCAGAAGAGCCCCATGAGAGAAAGGGAAGATTTGATCCCCTCCAGCTCAGTGTGAGACCGTCCTACGATAGCACACCACCATTCCTGCCTGACGCTGTGGTTCAGCCCGGGAGGTCATGTAACGGAAGTTAGTTCACTGGAAGTGGGGGTAAGGAGGAAGGCAGTGAGGGGAGGTATGTGTGAGAAAAAAAGAAGCCACTAGAAAAGGATTTGCTTCTACCTGGAAAGAGATCAGAGTTCAGGTGTTGGCAAGGATGTGGAGAAAGGGGAACCCTCTTGCACTGTTGGTGGGAATGCAAACTGGTGCAGCCATTGTGGACAATGGTATGGAAATTCCTCAAGAAGTTGAAAAGATAACTACTCTAGGAGCCAGCAATTGCACTACTAGCTATTTACCCAAAGAATACAAAAACACTAATTCAAAGGGATACATGCGCCACGGTGTTTATAACAGCGTTATCTACAATAGCTTAATTATAGAAACAGGCGAAGTATCTATCCAATGACTGATGAATGGATACATATGTATATATGTACACACACACACACACACACACACACACACACAATGGAATATTACTCAGCCATAAAAAAGTGAAATCTTGCTATTTGCAGTGACGTGGATGGAGCTAGTGAGTATTCTGCTAAGTGAAATAAGTCAGAGGAAGATGAATGCCATATGATTTTACCCATGTGTGGAGTTTAAGAAAACAAATGAGTAAAGGGGGAAAAAGGAGAAAGAGAGGCAAACCAAGAAACACACTCTTAACTATGGAGAACAGACTGATGGTTACCAGAGGGGATGGGGTAGGGGGGAGGTGGATGAAATAAGTGATGGGGATTAAGGATTGCACTTGTCGTGAAAAGCACCAGGTGTTGTCTGGAATGGTTGAATCACTATATTGCACATACGTCGTATGCTAACTAGCTGGAATTTAAACAAAAGCTTTAAAAAAATAAAAAATAGGAACACTCCATCTTCATGCAAAAAAAAAAAAAAGAGAGAGATAGAGAGAGATGAGAATTTGCTTCTTTTCTGTGGCTGGACAAGTCTAATTAATGAAGTGAGATTCTGTTTGCTACCTGAGGTAACTATAGTACTTTGTGTTCCCTAGGAATGATCAGACAGCATTTAGCATTCAGGGGCATGGAGAAAACTTTCTCTGTACAATACATTTTAAAGGGACAGCAGAGGTCCAAAATAAAGTGTGTGTTATGATTCCACCCCACATGTTCTGATCCTTGACATTCCAGTGACCTCAATACTCATCAGCAATGAAGGGAGCCAAGAGACCAAAGTCAGCGTGCAGACAGGGTAGACCTTGTGACATCCAAGGCTCATGCAGGAACTCACCCTTTGGGGCCGGAAACCCCTCATGTGGGTGGGATGACAGCAGGTGAAGCTGGGCTGATACACTTGGGGGCTAACCATCTCACAACAAGGGGTCTCTGGCAGATGCTAGTAGGAGTGGGGGCAGAATTTCCCTGATCCAGGAGCCTCTGATGTGTTTTATTTTTTATTTTATTTTTTTAAAATGTTTATTTACCTTTGAGATAGAGAGAGAGAGACATAGAGTGTGAGTGGGGGAGGCGCAGAGAGAGAGGGAGGCACAGAATCCGATGCAGGCTCCAGGCTCTGAGCTGACAGCACAGAGCCCGACATCAGACTCCAACTCATGGACTGCAGGATCATGACCCGAGCCGAAGTCGGACATTTAGCTGACTGAACCACCCAGGTGCCCCGATGTGTTTTAAACTTACAGGTGAAAGAGGTGGAATTAGGAAGGACAATCCTGGAAGTGTGCACAATGTATGGATCCTAGAGAAGGAAATGGTCATGTGCTATCAAAGGCCATTTTCCTACTGGTGTAACAGGGTGAACAGGTCATGTTGCTTTATCTACTTGACAGTCTATTAACAGGGCATTCTTGGGATTCATTAAGATGTTTTTTTTTTTTTTTTTTTTAACGTTTTATTTTTTTATTTTTGGGACAGAGAGAGACAGAGCACGAGCGGGGGAGGGGCAGAGAGAGAGGGAGACACAGAATCGGAAACAGGCTCCAGGCTCCGAGCCATCAGCCCAGAGCCTGACGCGGGGCTCGAACTCACGGACCGCGAGATCGTGACCTGGCTGAAGTCGGACGCTTAACCGACTGCGCCACCCAGGCGCCCCTCATTAAGATGGTTTTAACAAACACATTTGGGATTTGTAAGAACGTGGTATCATTTAACTCTTTTATTTCTCTGTCTGAACTCTGTAGGATGGATTTCAGATACTGGATTTTCTGTGCCCTAATTTCTTTCATTTAACGCCCAGGCCCATCATAATATTGTCTTCTGTGCAACAACATCTCATGCCATCAGAAGATATCTGTGCATCAGATTTGGTTAATTCAGAAACAGCCTTTGTGGATTTTAGGCAAATGCCTTCTCTTGCCCTTCTTCATTGCTCTCTATTTTTTAAAGTTTATTTTTACTTATTTGGAGAGAGAACTAGACGGCAAGGGGGGCAGGGGGAGAGAGAGAGGGAGACAGGATCCCAAGCAGGCTCTGTGCTGTCAGCACAGAGCCCGATGCGGGGCTCGAACTCCCAAACTGTGAGATGATGACCTGAGCTACAATCAAGAGTCAGATGCTCTCGAACCACCCAGGCGTCCCTTCATTGCTGTTTTAATACTCTGACCCTCAAATTCTGTCTGACTTGGTAGATTTACTTCTGCAGTTAATATGCTGAAACTTCTTTTTCCTCAGTGAACACGCATATTAGGCTAGATTTTAGTTCTAATTAATGTGGAGACTGTTAGTTAACAGTGGAGTATATGTCACTCTCTTCTATACATCTCTCACAGGGAGAGCAGTTTATGTTTTTGTTCCCATCTGGCAGTGATCACAGATCCATTCCAGATGGTTTGTATAAAATGGAGAAAGGTCTAGTTTAGACTGGGGAGCTCAAATAAGGTGCATCCCTAGTGACCTTCTCATGAATATTTCAGGTAGTATGATGTTATTATTTAACTTTTAAAAAAATTAGAGGCAGTAGTTCCCTGACTTAATTTTCATAGGGCAAAGACTCTTTCGAATTGTCACTCAAAACTAGTCCAGGCAGATCAGAAACATGCAGAAATTATCTGCTGAACAAACTGAAAGAGAGCTAATCTCTCCACAGTATGCATCATAGATTTGTTGGCGGAATGATGCCTCTCCCCTTTCCAAATGAGAAAACAGAACTGCAGTCCAATGTTGAAACACTGTGTCTTGTCACAAAACACCCAATAATCAACAAGGTGAACTCTACCACACTTTTTATTAAATTTGGGAAGCTGAGGGGTTCCTGGGCGTCTCAGTCGGTTAAGCGTCCGACTTCGGCTCAGGACATGATCTCACGGTTCATGAGTGTGAGCCCTGTGTCGGGCTCTGTGCTGCCAGCTCAGAGCCTGGGGCCTGCTTCGGATTCTGTGTCTTCCTCTCCCTGCCCCTCCCCTGCTCATGCTCTCTTTCTCTCTCAAGGAATAAACATGAAAAAAATAAAAAAAATAAAAAAACTTGGGAAGCTGAATTTGCTCCTTGGTAAACTGGAATCTTCTTGCTTTCCTCACACACAGTTTATGGAGCTAGATTTCCACAGGTTCTGCAGAACAGTAGCCTGCTCTCACACACTTCCACCAAAGACTACATGAAAATAAGTAACCTTTCTGACATGAACAAGCCAATCAGGAACTCAGCCAGGAGCCTCTTTCTGCCCTGCTATCTTTCCCACCTCTCAGGGCAACTGCCCTTTGATTTTTCCACATGTCAAAGGGTATATGCGCCCTCTTAGAGCCTTGGTGTTCTAAGGTAGTGGGAATTACGCTTAAAACAAAATCGTGGACAGCTGGAAACGGGAAATGTTGACCCACTGGGGTTCTGCTTGGCCTGAAGATACAACAAACATTCACTTGCCTCTTTCACAGAGACCCAGATGATGTACGATGAAACAATTTTGATGATGTGCAACTCCAAAATCCACCACATGAACACCTGCAGTTTGTGAAAATACTCCAGGAATTTTAAGAAGAGCACAGTGAGGCGGTCAATCACCAGATGCCATTTGTTTCTTAAATCTGCAAAATAGTTAAATTCACCCAAGAGCATAAAAAAATGTGGGTGGCTTTTTTGTTTGCATTATTATTTAAAGCATATCTTATGCAGACTGGAACGAGAAACTGCAAAATAACAGTAGTGGATGAATTCTAAGAATATCAAAATCTGGAGGAAGGGCGGTCTAAGAATCCCATATCATGATGATGTAGACACCATATGCTGAGACTTGGAGGGACGAGGATTTTTATCCACCTGTTAATTCAGTTAGTGTGAAGAGGAATGTTGACCTTATTTACTTCTAAGGCTGAGAGATATAATTCCCTAGTTTCTTGGGAATATTCAGTAACCGAGCTCCCTCTAAATGACATCTTCCTTGACAAAACCAGGCTTCCATAAGTTCCAGTCTCGTCCACCCCCACCTCCCCCCAACCCGGGGCTTAAAGAGAGCCTGGCTGAAGCTCACCAGTGGCCCTGGGGGAGCGAGCCTCCTCAAAATTGGGAATGAACACCAAGGGTCTGAATGACCCGGTCCTAGTTCATGAAATGTGGTCAGATGAATTCTAATCATAATTTTTAAGCAAATTAGTCATTTCCCTCTTTCCACCTTGTGCCAAGTAGTAATATTTTGCAGACTGGGGTCATGCTTTTGTCTAGAAGGGCTGTCTTGGTTCATCTAAAGGGAGGTCAGGACAGAAGCATTTTGTGGTATCAGCACGTCACCACACGTGTAGACAAAAGCTCACGAGCCCAGGCAGATAAAGACCTGAGCGTGTCTAAGTAGCTTCTTCACGTGGCTGGGGTGGTTGTAACAGTTCTTGTACTTGGTCCGAAAAGTTTAAGTGAAGTTTCAGTTGTCGTCCGTGAAAAATGGCTATTTACAAAGTGACTCAGATAAGAGTCGATACAAAGATTCCAGTCATAACTGAGCATACTTTAGAGGTGTGGATGGCAGGTGTGTGGGGGGATGCCAGAAAAATGAAATCCAATCTTTAGTGAGATCTTATTAGTAACGCTCAAAACCTTCATGAAGTAGGACAGCAAATCTTAGTCCTGGGTCCTTGGTCCCACCGAGCTCGGTGCTCCTTCACCCTGAGGAACAGCCAGTGCTTAGATATGGAAAGGGCAGTTCTGGGCATCTCTCGGGGTCTTCGGAGATGAGGGAGTAAAGGGACCAGGTTTTGGGGAGTGTGCCTTTGGGAGGGATCTTCTGCCTTGTGCTTTTTCATTTTCTAAGCCCGTAAAGCACAGAACACCAGCAAAGTCAAGTGCAGCACATCACTGTCATGCCCCAGGCCACCACCCCAAAGGCTATGCAATCTTTCCTCCCATAGTGTCTGGGAGCTGCTAAACAGAGTAAAGCGCCTCGTGTTCTCTGCTCGCTGTCAGATAAGGCGTCCTGATCACCATGGCGGTCCAGATCTCCGTCATGCCCTATTAAACATTATTTCAAGTCTACGAAGAGAAACAGGAAAAAAGAGCCTAAAGAAGAAGGAGGGAGAAAACCTAAAATAACAACAACAAGAAAAACACCTCTAGGAGTTGGCTTCAAATGATAATCATCCTGTTGCTTATGTGCTTCACTGGTTCCCAGGTCCTGAAACATTAGGGCTGAATTACAAATATGTTCTCAATGACCAGTTCCCTGGAGAAGTCCCAGCCTGGCTTTTTTGAGAATGCATTTGAAAAGGCCCTGTCTAGAACTTTCTGAATTTCTACACAGCTGCCTGCCTCTGCTGCCGGTAGGAAATGTCCTGCCCAGGTTTTCTACTGAACAGAGGTTAGAGCCACACCCCTCTGGTTCTGGCCAGGATCACCTCTGGCAGATCAGTAGTTGATAACCAGTCATCTGCTCTCTTCTTCCAAATCAGAACCACACAGAAATGATGGGAGCAACTAGAACTGGAATGTTGTAACAATAGCAAAAAAGACCCCACCCCAATTTTTATTTCAGACTGTTTCAAATATATATCCATCGGGCACATGTCAGTTTCATTCACTGAGTCAGTCAGCCAGGATTTTCTGAGCAGCTACTGGTAGTGGGCGGGTTACCTGATGTCTCTTCCTCCTCCTCTTCCTCCCCTTCCTCCTCTTCTTCACTGTCTTTCCCAAGCTCAGCCTTTTCAGGGCATTCCTCTGGCTTGTCCTCCCCAGACTCAGCCAGCTTCTTCAAGTCCGGCTTCTCCAGGCTGGCGGTCAGATTCATCATGGCAAGGTCTGGAAGGCTTCCTTCAGGGTGGGCCAGTCTGTTGGCAGAGAGCAGCCGAGTCAGGAGAGGAAAGAACGCCAGGAGAGATTTGAGTGAGGGGCAAGTAAAAGGAGGATAAACAAAAATGAAAATCAGTGCACGTACACAGGCCTTGCAATGTGGGGTGGTTAGCGTCTGGTCGCTTTTTTTTTTTTTTTTTTTTTAAGCTCTTTCTAAAAACAAACTGTAAACTCAGCTAGGTCTTGTGAGCTTTTCCAATTCAGGTTCTAGTGATTAGTCAGTAATGAGAGCTATCGACACCTAAACTTGACATTTTTCCCGGAGGAGAAAATGGTCAGAGTTTAGGATGTAGAAGCATGAAATGGCATCATGTAGAGCAAGCATTTCATGGCTTCACGGGGGACTTACTCATTTTGGTGGATTGGTAATTTTTTCTTGATGCTGCTCAAAGTAATTGAAATAGAAAGGGAAAAAAAAAGGAGATGAGAACAGAAGAATTATAAGGAATGTCAGAGATCACACATCATGCTACATATCATCCACTATCGCATTCCTGTATGCCGGTTGCAGTAAGTCCTAATGCCAAGTGCATTCCAGGATGGCGTCAATAGCGTGCTTGTGCTATGAACCCTAGGCTTGGCGACTTGAGTTGAGAGTGGACAGGACTGCAGGTTATAAAGGGGAGAACGTATAGACTACAGAGGCAAATCATGTCATGCTTTTTTTTTGGTAACGTAGCAAACCATCCCGCAAGAATCCAGTCACTTCACGCTTTTAATAGGCTTTTAAAAAACCATTCTTAAGTGATACGTAATCGTAGTCAACCTTTGCATAGACTCATCTCATTCTGCCATCATCTAAAGCACATGTAGTGGAAGCGAAACGCTTTCAGGAGCAAGAAGTCTGCATCACATCCCAGTCCGTGGGCACGGGTATCAGCTGCAGGACACGCAGTCGTAAAGACACGGTGTGTGACAGCCCAAGTGAGGCACCGGGAGGCAGTTTCACTGAGCCCGGACAGCAGCCAGAGCATTACAACTTATTTCATACTGGACAATAATGAGTACGATCTTCCTCCTAAATCGTTAAAGATTGTTATCTTTGGGCTCATAGCCAGTTTGAAAGAATATTTGTGGGCAATAAATTAGATATTAGGAAAAGGTCTACTGGAAATACCGAAAGTCTTCCCCATTTGTAAAAATTCATGTATACCTTTCAGCTTGGGTGTAACGGGATAGACAATTAATAATGTTATTTTATTTGTATAACTGTGGACTCGGAGTATATTATTTAACCTTTCTGGAATTCACTTTATGTTCTATAAAGTGAGAAAGTTTGGCTAGAGAAAAAAATCTAAGCTTACTTGCAACTCATTGGTTTTATATGTGAAACACACCTGCGATGTCGGGTAACTTGTGACGAATCTGCATTGCCCTTAGACTTTCAGAGCGGTTACCGTTCAAAAGTAATTCCTCTTAACAGGGTGTCAAGCAGGTAAACTATAGAAACACTGTTAATCGAATGAATACACAACATCCCGGGGATGGTTCAACATTGGTGGAAGGGCTTACACTGACTTACTACTTTCTTATTTTCCAAAGCTAGGCAATTCGCCCTCCTGTCTCTGAGAACGTCTTCCACTCTTGAAACTCCAGTACCATATTTTGTACACCAGCACTGCCTGTCAGATCTCACGGGGCACACATGCTATTCCTGCTTTGTCAGGACTCTGCGTATGAAATGGTATCCAACGTAAAAGCAACCGGGTGTCACACAACCGTCGATATTTATGTGTTCTCGTCAGCATTGCCAGGTGATGCATCTTATAAGTGAGAAGAGACTTCTCATGATGACATTTGGTGGAAGTATGACCGTGTCAGAGTGCATTTCTAACATCTACGTCAACACTGCCACGACTTGATACTGACATGATATACAACTTGTCAAGAATTAGAGCTAGTTTATGGAATGAAACTTACAGACCTGAGGCTGTTGCTTCTGCCCACATAACAAAAAGTCCTGAGCAACAAGGCCCCCAAAGTGTCGTGGTACGAAAGGCGGGGCAGATTGAGGGGAGATTAGCTAAGGAAGGAATCAAAGAAAAACACTAGAGTAAGCCTGGTGTGAGTATGTCCCAAAGATTGACTTCTTGAAACCCGTAGCACTTTACAAGAGATCTGGGACTAGATAATGCTGGGGAGAGAAGAGAATCAGATATGAGTGTCTAAACCAAATATCTGCACATTTCTGTCTGACATAATCCTTATGAGGAAACAGGGCACCCGGCTGCCTGCAGGAGCAGACTAACCTCAGGAGCTGGTAAACGGCAAAGGAAAAAGGGGAGACCTATCAGGCTGTCGTTGACTAGAGTCTAGGAGTCTGTTAACTGAAAAATTGCATGAGAAAATCTACGTGCATAAAATGTGTACGGACAAAAATGTTTTTAATGCCTGATTGGAGTTTACGACTTTTTTTGCATTTTTAAATTTTTTATTTTTTCATTTATTATTATTTTTTATTTTATTTTTTTAAATATAATTTATTGTCAAATTGGTTTCCATTCAACACTCAGTGCTCAGCCCAACAAGTGCCCAAAGGACAGCTGTGTAAAGCCTTTCATTTTCTCTTCCATTTTTTCATAGCAGTTTTTTTGAAGGCAATACAGAAGAATGTTAAAGCATGTTCTTTAGAATCAGAAAGACTTGGATTCAGGCCTCAACTAGAGAACTTACTAGCCAGGTGACTTGGCAAAACTCCCCACCCTGTCTCCTAAATCTCAGTTTGCTGATCTATAAAATGGAGTAACAGCACCTACTTCACAGGATGCCATGCGATTTCTGTTAAGCTCTTAACAGCGTTTAGCACACAGGGAGTATTTTTAAAGTAAGGAGCCACCTGCTAACGATAGATTTTCATACACTGCTTTGATAATCTCTATCATGAAGAGGAATTAGAAACATGCCTTTGTAAGGGACACTAGACACTGGGGCAGGTGCTCAACTTGGACTATAACTCTGTCATCAGCACATTCTTGAACATAACTTGTGTATTAAAGTGGCCACTCGGAAGAAAAAGAGCAAACGTTCCTTCCTTGGGGGTCTGTCTCCACCCCTCTCAATCTTCTGCACCCTCTGCTGTCTGCCATCCTCTCCCACCACATTTGCTGAGGCTGGGCTCCTGTGGAGGTAGGGCCATCTGCACAATGTGGAGTTCATGGGCAGAACTAGCCCCTGGTCTGCCATCCTGAACAGCTTGACTGATTCTCCAGGAAAGCCTGTGTACCTCAATCTAGATATTTCCACCCCCCAACCAGTAAATTTTAAAAAGGGATCCTGGTTTTCCAAAAATTAAATTAGTAACCATGCTCCCTGAAACTTCTGGCAAAGAAACGTCCAATACTGGTATTTCTGTATTGATCCTCATGGGCAAATTATCTAATCATCACTTGAAGGAGACTTATAAATAGGGTGATGAACTGGATTCTCAGAGAACCCCCTCTCGCACTTCCTCAAATCTCACCTTTTTGCATGCCTGGCCTCTCCCCACCAAGGAGTTCATTTTCTTTTCTTTGCATTGTCTTTATCTACACCTATAACTTCCGTACCTTGCTTTTATGATTATCCAGGCAGGCTCTGAGCTGTAATCCTCTCACTGACTGGCCATATCTCTTTCTGCATTCTAATAAAGCAGGTGATGTTCTTCTCTTTGTGTCTTTACTCACTCTTTCTTTCGTGCACCCACAGCTTTATACGGTCCATAATATGTGCATCTCTGCAATTGTATCTACATACTTTTATTCTAATTATGGCTCTGGGGATTCTTCCTTTAAAGGGCAGAAACCCAGTCTTAAGTCTACTGGGCTCGCTTGCAAAATGTGATTGACTGAATGTCTGGTGAATGGATTCTATGTACTGGATGGCATTCTTATTTGAAACAGAAGAAACGAATTATGATACACGGACAGCTGAAGAGGCTTAATTCTATACTAGGAACTGACTGTGACTCAATATATTAAGCCACATATTAAAGAAAATGGAGTCTACCACGGTAAAATCTCTTTAGTCTAAATTCCATTTATTTATAACTATTCTAATTCGGAATATGTGGTAATGTAAACTGCACTCACCCCATTCGTTAGACTATTAGAAAAAAGAGATATCTTGCAAATTTCTAGTGTTTATAAGTAATATTTAAAGAATATCTATACTGCTTGTTTTCTAGAATGTGTACTTTTAGAAGACTATAGACACAGATGAGCAATTTATTTGTAAGTTTAATATCACATATTGAATGTGTGTGGTAGTAATTCCTTCAAAAAATCTACTAGACATGGGGCACCTGGGTGGCTCAGTCGGTTAAGCATCTGACTTTGGCTCAGGTCATGATCTCGAGGTTACTGAGGTCAAGCCCCGCATCAGGCTCTGTGCTGACAGCTCAGAGCCTGGAGCCTACTTAGGATTCTGTGTCTCCCTCTCTCTCTGCCCATCCCCTGCTCACACTCTGTCTCTCTCTCTCTCAAAAATAAACATTAAAAAAAATCTACTAGACAGGATTGGGTATGATGACTCTAATATCTGCATATGTGACAGAAATGACCATTACTCCTGTTAAAACATTCCAATTTATTCTATTTATGAATTCAGTGGGAACTTCCCCACAATGATTCATATCATCAAAATTTTATCAGTCACCCACTGTCCCCAACACTCTTGCCTACACCTTTTTAGGTCATGTCTAAATGTTGATCAACCCAGAAGTTGAATGTAGGTATGTCTTTTCTTCCACCCAGAACTCATGTTTACAAACACATTATTCTCCCTGTGAAATAACACTGAGCATTAAGGAAGAAATTATGGGAGAAAGAAAGTTCACTTACTTAATAAAAGAATCGACTTATTTCTTACTTTCAACAAGACTAGGCCCTATTCAAAATTAGGCTTTACACACAGCCTTTCGGAAGCATAGTGAGGGAAGAGTTTATTGGGGAATGTCTTCCCTGGGGCATAAATCTGGCCTTTCTTAATATGTTAGCATTCACACAAAAATGAAAGATTCCACTGGAAAGAAGACAGTGCTAACAGTGGAATTCTTTGAGTTTTTAATTCTTTCAGAGGACTTTGAATTCTGAGAATTCCTGAATGTATCCCCTGGCCTTGTGACTTAACAGGCATGGGCTTTCTCTCAAGAGAGAAGTCTGAGACAATCAGAACCATAACTTCTGTTAGCCTGGGCTATTGGAACCCATCAAACCAACTCCTGCCTCCTTAGGTATCCAAGCCATCCCCTCACATAGCAGATGGTAAATACTTTATGGGAAGGCACAGTGAAAGACAGAGAAAAAGATATAGAGGGACAGGGGAAGAAGGAGAAAGGGAGAGGGATGGAGGGCAGGGCCAGGAGTGGAGAGGAGGGAGGCCGAAAGGGAAGGGATAGAGGGGGAAGGATGGGAGGGGGAAGAGAGAGAGAGAGAGAGAGAGAGAGAGGTTGAGAGAAAAGTTCCTTATGTTTTAGAGATGAAATTTCAATAGTTGCTCAAGATCTCCAGCTAGAGTTTTTAGCTAAAAACCTGAGGTTGACTTTTCTCCCTCAGGCTGTCAACAAAACCGCCCCCCAAAGGAACCAGTCACTCCTCACCCCTCCTTCTTCAGTGACTTGCAGAGCGATGCACTAATTTTTCACACTTCCTCCTAGAAGTTTTGCCTCCCAGGGCTTGCTACTTGGTTGTCAGCTTTAGGATTTTATTTAAGAGAATAGTGAGTGAAGTAGAAAACCAACAGATCTTACTTAGAAAATCAACAGATCTTTCAAAAAAGAGTTATTTTGTTGATTGGGTTTGTTGCAAAACACACATTTCTATGACCTAAATGCCTGGCTTTATTACTAATGACATAAAGTTATAGGAGGGGATATTTTAATTCACCTATTTAATAAAGTAAGGACAGCTGTAGTAAATTCACTCCTTAAGGATCTTTTTCTCTGTGTTCTTAGGGAAGTTGAGGATAATTCTGCAAACAACGCTTATCAAAGCTTATTGTTTATTATGTGTGGTCATTTGCACGTTTTATCTCCCCAGCTGAGTTATAGGGCTATAAGGTAAGGGCCACGCCTCAGTGCCCAGCTCTGCATCCGTTGTGAACTCTAGTGATGGGAACTATCTTTCTTCAGTATGCTGATCTATTGAGGTCTTAATTTTCTTATAACCATATGTTGTTGTGACTATTTTCACTTCATTCACGACATAGGTACAGATGGAAGGTCAACTAACGGGCAAGGCCCTGAGGCAGATGATACGCTGACACAGTGGTGAATTATACAGGGACTCTAGGCCCGAGGGGCTGATGCCTCTGGCAGGGGAGATAAGACAGGCAGGCAGGTGGGGGGGCTGGAAGGCAAGTATCAGGAGGCAGCAACCATAAAGTGCTATGGATATTCAGAGGGAGGGCGGATTACTTTTAGCGGGGGAAGTTGGCATTGGTGGGCACGTTCGTGGAGAAGCGAGATAAGCTCTCACGCGAGCCTTGGACTAATTTGCCAAAGAATGAAATCGATGGGGCGTACGTTTGAACCAAGACCCAAGGCCGAGCACCAGCTGAAGACCCTTGGCAACCTCCGAATCCACTTGTAGCACCATTCGGAATAGTCACCAAATGGTTGTGTTGGCAAAATACATCCATGAGCATACCTGAAGACCACTGTGCACTATCTGACGACATCATTTTCTGTTTACAACATAGTAAAGTGTTTAACACACTAAGCGACCGTTAAAAAAAAAAAACAAGAGAGAAAACATGGAAGTACCCACCTATTTATTATTAGATATACGCGCCCATTGACTTTGGCATGGCTACGAGGTGAAAGATGGAGCACGAGGTAGCATGCGGTGGCGACGGGGAGACAGGTAGGAGAGAGAAAGAGCAGACTGTTAGAGAGGAAAGAAGTAGACCGTCTTGCAAGCTTTACGTCATCACGGACACTTTCATGCACGAAGACAAGTCAGGGCAGAAAGATTCAGGAGCCACGTGAAATTAGATGTATTCAGGAAAAATGCTGGAAGGCGGCAAGGTCCGGTCCGTTCTTCTCATTCCTCCCCATCTCACACACTTCGCTAAAAATCTGTAACCTTTCAATTCTCGAGCAAATTTATCAAAGAAAATACAAACTAATAGATTAATTCTTGCTCCTTCCCCCAGATTAAAAAGAAATGAAATCCTACTAAGTAACTAAGTGATCCTAACTAAGTAATATTGTTTTCTATGTTTTCTAAGACTGAAGGTAGAAAAAAGCCATTTTGTTTCCATATGCATTAGAATACTTTCTTTTTTTTAAAAAAACATTTATTTATTTTTGAGACAGAGAGAGACAGAGCATGAACAGGGGAGGGTCAGAGAGAGAGGGAGACACAGAATCTAAAACAGCCTCCAGGCTCTGAGCTGTCAGCACAGAGCCTGACGTGGGACTCGAACTCACGGACCTCGAGATCATGACCTGAGCTGAGGTCGGACGCTTAACCGACTGAGCCACCCAGGCGCCCCTAGAATACTTTCTAAAACGGAGCATGCAGGAATTGCAGGGATGGATATTAAATACCTAGGATATCTAGTACCTTAGTATTAAGTATATATATTATAATAATTATGTTGTGATTATGCTCTAATATTATATATTTTATCAATAGATAAGTGGAATAATATTCCTGAGAACACCTGCTTAGAAATAAAAATAGTTTTTTCTATTATTATGTATATCACAAAACTTTTTCGTAATACTAACTTGATAATTCCGTAAGGCTAACCACAATAGATTCTGCTTCAGTCACACGTGACATTTGCCTGTATGACCTATTTATGCACAAAAACACAGCTCGCACAAGTAGTGAACTAAATAGGAAAAGAACAGTTGGATATTTACAGAAACAACAGCAGTAGAATCAATGTAAGGAATATGATGGATTGATTATTCCCAATTCGTGGGCCATGGTGGGCGCAGAGAGGGCAAAGCGTGACTGTCCATCTCAACACTGTAAATATTTTTTTCTTCGTCAGTTTTATCCTAATATGGTCATTTATTAGGGCTCCAGGGACAAAAAATACTCTGAGGTGAAAACTATTAGTAAAGAAAATACCAGAATGGAAACAAGTTGCCTAAAAAGATGGGATATGTATCCTAGGTTCAAAGTTAAAATTTGGGGACCTTTATATTAAACTCTTGCAGGAAATCCCAAAGCACTGAACTTGAGTTTGATCCAAACTTTGAGCTCTTTAAGGTCCTAGACAACTCTTTTTTTTTGAGGAACTAAAAGTGAAATCCCATGTTCCTAACCTCTTTAGATAGCTGGCCTTATATACTCTCATCACTGTTTATGTTTTCTTGGAAAATTAACTGTTCAGGGCATTCTTAGGGCTAAACCATGGCCATGAGGATGGCAAGCAATGACCTCAAATGGCTACAGACCATTTAGATCTTCTTTCCCCTCTTGCCATGACATGGAGGGTGAGGGCAGTGAATGGAGCAGCCGTGGCAACGGGGAGAAAACATCTTCATGTGAAACTGTAGTCTTTCCCCAGAATCTGCATAATTAAATAATGCTCTATATGCTTCCAGGAAACTCTGAGGAACAAATTCAGTTTTCATGTACCTAGGTGATTCTCTGGCTGGTACAATTTTTGCTGAGCTGCATTGTCTTCTGCAAAACTGTGGCCCTGAAAATCTCTATCTTCCTGGAAAATTGTAACCTATATCTCTGTTTGATTGTGTGACATTAGACTCAAAGGCTTATGATAACAATAAGAACAATGGCGGGGCGCCTGGGTGGCTCAGTTGGTTAAGCGTCTGACTTCAGCTCAGGTCATGATCTCATGGTTCATGAGTTCAAGCCCCAGGTCGGGCTCTGTGTTGACAGCTCAGAGCCTGGAGCCTGCTTCGGATTCTGTGTCTCCCTCTCTCTCTGCTCCCCCCCCCCCCAGCTGTCTCTCTCTCTCTCTCTCTCTCAAAAATAAAATAAACATTAAAAAAAAGCTCCTATATCCTGGAGAAACTTTGAACAGAAAATAAAGATTTGAAGGAAGAAAGGCATTTTGAAGAAAAAAAATTGAAAGGTATCATTAGCTTTCACCAATAACTACATTTCTTTTACAAACATACAAACATGCCGACTAAAAGGCTTTTCTTGATTACTGACTACGATTTTTCGAACAGATGGTGAGGGTTTAGGGTTTATAATTAAATAAAGCAGGTTACCTTGCCAGAGTCAAATACCAAATACTAATTTTAGCCCCAGGTGTGCCAAGCAATGTCAAAAAGGTCATCAAAAATACTTTTTCTAATTGTTGGTAAATCTTACTTTCCTAGACCAGCACTATGTTTGCAAGCTTTTTAACCTTAGAGTGACTTCTTCTGCTAACAAATTTGCCTATAAACAATCTCTCCTAGAGGGCTCCCAAACTTCTAATAACTACCTTATTTTTCCTAATGTTTGATTATCACTGAAGGCAGCCACTGACCCCATTCGTACCCTCTTCCTGGCCGGGCGTTTGGAGGAGACAGGGTTTAGCTGAGTTCTTAATGATGGTGGCAAGACAGGGTAGGAAATAACAGCTGCTTGCTCTCTCTGCATTCTACTGGTTGGTCATCTGGAGCGCACTCAGAATGAAAACGACATGTGAACTCAGATTCAGCAAAACGCGATACGGAAAACAAATGTGCTAAATACATAGATAAAGATTATAAAATGGTTTTCATCACCAAATAAAAGAGTTTTGGAGTTATCTGCAACTCCAGCCCTTACTATAGCAGAAAACGGAACGCGCGGTATTTCATCAACTGTGCGTGATGAAATACTACTCTAACTTCTTTTGACGTACTCATTTTTTCCCTTCAAGAAGAGTTCAGAGGGAAGCCAAAAAGGCTAAATGGGATTGTCAGCTGGCGTCTACGCTCCTTTCATACAGCCCTTTGCCCCCTTGGTTGCTTAACAAGTGTTTTTCCAGGAACTGAATGGTAAGGCTAAATCTGAAACAAAAGAGGAAAATCAGTGTGAACGTTCACTAGAAGAAGGCTTGACATTTCCCTGTGAGGGACCAGACTGAGAGATTTGTGATAAATCCATCATGGTTTCAACACACATGGGCAGGGAGAGAGCTATCTCATCTGTTGCTTGTAAACACTTGATATTTATCGATGAGAAGACAACAGAGAGATGATCACAGCAATTACTCTCTTCACTTTATTCCCTTACTTGTTATTCTCATCACTAGGTTGGAGATCCCATCCTTAGCTGAGGTTCTTTATTTCCAAAGCGGAAGGGAAAATCCTGCGCCTCACCTTTTGGTATGCTCTCACTTACTTACTGGTTGTCAGCCCACGCTCTGAATCAGCCAGATTTCGTAAATGTTCTCAAAACACATCACCAACCCAGACACGAAATATCCACCGCCACCTCTGAAGTGTTTGCATCTGCGCAGCTATTTTGAACCCACTCACATGATGGTGAAGATCACTTTGCATTAACCAGTCATGAGTCACCACCAATTGTTACAGAAAGTGTCATCAAATACTCCACATTCCACCCCCTTCCCCCCCCCCCCCCCCCGTTGGTACTCATGGCAAGTTCAAGGCTGAAACTCTACATTAGTTCTTGGCCTCCTGCAGCGCCCCCCCCCCCCCCCCCCGCCCCCTGAGGTGGGGAATCAAAGCCGCCCTGACCAGAGCAAGAGGCTCTTGCTTCCTGCTCGCGCTCACCTGTAGATGGCGCTGTCTTCCTTGCTGGGAATGGACTTCAGGTCCGTGAGCTCCAGGAACCGATCATGGAAGTAGTGGAGGTGTAAAATGCACACCAACAGAAAGGAGGTTGGGATGAAGATGCGAGTGAATAGCTCTGCTACGGTGAACTGTTTTAAGCCGAGATCCTCGAGCCTGTAAAACAAAACGACACGAAAAGCAAGAACTTTTCTTAGGCAAGGAGGGCACTTTTTTTCCCCCTCATCATAAATTACATCAGTCTTCACTGTCTCAGTTATACCATTCCTTGAATTCCCCTCTCTCTTCCATGCGTTCCACTTTGGTTTCTGCTTCCACCAATCCAACGGACCCGCTCTTACATCGGGCGGTAACAACCTCAGTATCGCCAATCCAGAGTGGCTGCTTCTCTTTAATTCAGTTTCCAATCCTTCTTGAAACCGTCCTGGCCTTGGTGCCGCCACACTGTCATGGTTTTCCTCTTCTGTCGCTGTCTCCTCCTTTATTGGACCTCCAGATGTGAAATAGCCCCAGGCCTCGGTGCTGAGTCTCTTCTCCCGCTGATGTTTCCCTTAGGTAATGTACAAGTCCTGGGGATTTACACACCATCTTAACACCAATGATTCAAATGCACATTCAGAGTTCCGGCTTCTCCTGTGGATTCTTGTGCCCACATGTCTACCAGAAGGTTTTTTTTCCCCCCCAGTTATTTCATATTTAGTGTTTTCCAAACGGTATTCTTTATTTCCCAGTTTTTCTTGGCCACGCGGCTCTCCACCCCGGCCCCCCACTCGAGTCTTCCTGGTAATAACTGTCTACCTTGTGCCAAATTCTGAACTACCTCTTCTAGATGAAACCACCATCATTTCTCACAAGAACACTGCTGTTGCCGACTCACCCGCCTTATGGTTTCTACGCTTGCCTTCTGACAGCATTGTTTTTTTCAGCCAGTCAAGGGTTACTTAAAGACTTAAAAATTTCCCCAAGAATAAAATGCCAACACCACTACCTACAGGCCATGCACATCCTGGGTGCCTGGCTCTATTCTCCACCTCTGCTTCCAGTCTCCCCCCCGCTCCTGGCAGGCGAGCCTTCCTCTGGTTCTTCATTTGTGCCGAATTCAGTCTTGCCTCAGGATCTTCACATTTGCTGCTGTCTTTGCCTGGGAAGCTTTTCCGCAACTCGGCTCGCAACTCACGCAGTTTTCTTAAGACAAGCCCTTTAGGTGGAGTTTAAATGTCACCTTCTCAGGGAAGCCTGCCCTGATCACTCCATTTATAGTTCATATCCCCCACGGTTTACTACCTCAATCTGTCGTTGGTTTTCCTTCACACACTTGCCACAGTTAGCAATTAATTTATTTGCACATTAAGTAGGGCTTTTTTTGGTCTCCTCTACTAGAATATAAACTCCGTAGTGCTTAGACTCCATCTGTCTTGCTTCCTGTGTGTGTCCCGAGGCAGAGTCAGTGTCTGGCACATGGGAGGCATTTGATAAATATTTGCTGAATAAATGTTCAAGATGTGTTAGCCTAGCTACATGGCGATCTGTTCCCTTTCAGCTTTTCGCTTAGCCACCTCAGTATATGCATTCAGTCCTCTGCCCAATTCTGGTAACTAATTTCAGAAGTTTATAGCAGCAAATTAGAAAAAGACAGGGTACATGTACAGATATATCACACATACATGAAAAATGATTTCATCATCATTCCTCCATTAGCACTTACAGAAATTTCTTTTAAGTCTATTCATTTAATTTTAAGCCTATTCATTTAATTTTAGAGAGTGTGAGCAGGGGAGGGGCCGGGGGAGAGAGAGAGAGAGAGAGAGAGAGAGAGAGAGAGAGAGAGAGAATCCCAATCCCAAGTAGGCTCCACACTATCAGCACAGAGCCCGACCAGGGACTCGAACCCACAAACCGTGAGATCGTGACCTGAGCTGAAATCAAGAGTTGGACACCTAACTGACTGAGCCACCCAGGCGCCCCTGAAATTTTTTTCTATGGCATCGAGTGCTCCTTAGAATCTTAGCACCTGCTACTTAAATGAGAAGAGGCTGACGCTTTATATTATGAGCCTGTGAACCAACTGAGCCGCAGAACTGAACTTCCCTTTGGAAAGCAGAAGGCATGCCTGGTTAAGTACTAAGCAGGTGTTTCAGATGAAATGGCCATTAGAAAAAGTGATGGCATTAAAATGGGGCCGAAAACTCACTTTTCAGTCAATATTCATTGAGTATGTACTATGGGTGTCAGGCTCAGGGCTTGGCAGGGAGACCATAAAATGACCTGCTCTCCAGGAACTTACAGACCCCGACGACACCATGTTTTATTAAAACCTTCCACAAAAATGTTTGAACCACATGCATGCAAGTCTTCATCCTGTCTGTGGTTTCCACAGCTCATTTTGCACCAAACTGCTTACTTTTCTTTTTTCAATCCTGTCATATTTTGCCACAGGCCTGGGAAGTTTTCAAACTGATATGTGTATATAAAGATAAGCACCAGCATAGTGTAAATAACCACAGACATCCAAAAATATTTTAGGATTCGCCTCCACCATTCGTAGTGCACCTGTGAATCAGATGTTGAAAAACAAAGAAGAAAAGAAGAATTCGTTATTAAAAAAAAAGCAGCAACTTAAAAAAAAAACAAACATCTCATTTATTCCAGTATGACAGGTGGTGATATTTACAAATATTAAAAAATCAAATCTAATTCATTTTTTTTTTTGAACCTCTGTTCCTCATAGAGTTGGTTGGATCTGGATTGGAATCTCAGGACTACAAGACTTGCTACCTAGGTCCTTGGGGAAGTCGCCGGACCACACTGAGCTTCAGTTTCTTACTCCCTAAGTGCCTATTTGGAGTGCTGTTAAGAGGGAGAAATCAGAATATTTATAAGGCTCATGGCATGGTACCTAGTTTATAAAAGGCATTCAAGCATTAGTATGGAAGATGTTGCCATCATGGTAGTTATTGCTGAGAGAAAATTGTGCCAATTTTGAAATTCTAGGTGGTACTATATGAGAAAAATGTGAAGCCAGTAAAGAGAGGTTTACCACCTCTTTACCAAAAGCCTGTGTATTTTCATCTGAGAACATCTACCCTGATTTTTTTTTTTAAGTAGGCTTCATACTCACTGTGGAACCCAATGTGGGGTTTGAACTCACCACTCTGAGATCAAGATCTGAACTGAGATCAAGAGTCAGATGCTCAACCAACTGAGCCACCTAGGTGCCTCCCTACCCTGAATTTCAAAGATATTTCAAAATTTTTATCAATTTCGGTTGAGCAATTTTAATCTCTATCAGTGAATTCTTCTTGCTTATTTCAGTTGCTTTATTTGCTTGGCTGCCTGCAAAATTAGTGTACTGTTGCACGTGTTTTTCTTTTTTTTCTTTTAGAGAGAGAGAGAGAGACACAGTGTGAGTGTGGGAGAGAGGCAGAGGAAGAGAGAGAGAATCTCAAGCAGGCTCCACGCTTAGTGCAGAGCTTGATGCGGGGCTCGATCTCACGCCCCTGGAATCACAGCCTGAGCTGAAACCAAGAGACAGACACTCAACCGACTCAGCCACCCAGATGGTCCTATGGCACCTGTTTTTATCACTGAGTTAAAATTTCTCTAGAAGTTAAGACTGAATTTGTGGAGAGGCTAATTATTTTAGTAGAATCTTTTATAAATTCTAATTAATAAAATATTAAAATAGTTGATACAATATGCATATATGTTTACATACACAGTTTTCTGATTCTAAACTCTGAAGAATAAGTGAACTGAGAATCAACCAGTACTGTAGATTTTCCAGCCACTGTTCTTAAACTATCATTCAAAAATTAATTTAATTATACAGGCTTTTTTTTTTCCAAGAATTTTTTTTTTTTTTTTTTTTTTTTTCAACGTTTATTTATTTTTGGGACAGAGAGAGACAGAGCATGAACCGGGGAGGGGCAGAGAGAGAGGGAGACACAGAATCGGAAACAGGCTCCGGGCTCTGAGCCATCAGCCCAGAGCCCGACGCGGGGCTCGAACTCGTGGACCGCGAGATCGTGACCTGGCTGAAGTCGGACGCTTAACCGACTGCGCCACCCAGGCGCCCCCCAAGAATTTTTGAAAAACTCATGAATATTTTTTTACTTTTTAGGAACCCCAAATTTTAAAACAATGAACAAGCTGAAGATAGTCATTTCCCATTTTAGGCTTTCTTAATATGTAATGTTTGAATCACACTGATCACTTTATATAATAGGTTCACGGCATTATATTAATTTAGAATCTTGTCAAAGGAAGCTCACATATATTTCTGGGGCTGCCACAAGGATCGGAAAAATAGAAGACAATCATTTACCTACCTGATACAAGGCCACACAGAACAGAAACAGCACCATGTAGATGATTTTGTACATCACAATTTTACCCTCGAAGCTGACGAAGAAGAACATTCCTCCACACACGTAGATCCAATACTTGATGAACATGGCCACCACCAAATTGCCCAGCACTTTCATGATGTCCTGGTTGTCATCTTCTTCCATTTCTTCTTCTTCTTCCTTCCTTCTCTCTTGCTTTTCTTCCTTTGCTTCCTCTCCCTCCTTCTCCTCAGCCTCTCCTTCCATTTGTAGCTCTTGCTCATCATCTTTAAAACAGAAGATTTTGCTGTTACATTTAGCTGGTTCCCTGCCCGGAGCCACACTCTGACTGGGTGTCATATGTGGGACTTAGAAGCACATGGTTTTATGTGTTACTCTATGATTTGATTTCAGACTGTTTTAGTAAACAAGGCAGCATTTATGACTAATCATAATCAATTTTCATAGCCTTTGTGAAATATAATTTCAAAGAAATAAACCTGGTAATACTTTATGCTAATCTGTTTATAACACCTAATTTGATTTCCGACATCCAAGGACAGATTTAAGAACGGCAGAATCTAGGGGCACCTGAGTGGTTCAGTCGATTGAGCATCTGACTTCGGCTTAGGTCATGATCTCACTCCAATTCATGAGTTGGAGCCCTGGGCTGGGCTTTGTGCTGACAAGGTCAAGACTGCTTCGGATTCTCTGTCTCCCTCTCTCTCTGCCCCTCCCCCACTCGGGCTCTCCTTTTCTCAAAAATAATTAAAAACAATAAATTAAAAAAAAGAAGAACTGTCAAGATCTAGAAAAGTAACTACAGTGGTCCCCCCTCCCCAACTCTGTTCCATGGTTTCACTTTCCACCATTTCAGTTACCCGAGGTCAACCACAGCCCAGATACAGATGATGCACCTCCTGACATATCATCAGCAGGACAATACTGGCCTAATGCCATGTCACATGCCTATGTCATTCACCTCTGTCTCATCACATTAGCATTGTATCATCTCACGACATCACCAAAAGGGTGAGTACAGCACAAGATATTTTGAGAGAGAGACCACATTCACATAACTTTTATTACCCTTTCTTACTATAATTGTCCTATCTTATTAGTCGTCCATGTCTCACTGTGCTTAATTTATAAATTAAACTTTATCATAGGTATGTGTGCGTAGGAAACGGCCTATTTAGGGTTCAGTACTATCCACAGTGTCAGGCATCCACTGGGGTCTTGGAACATGGTCTCTGTGAGTAAGGGGTCCCCTGTACATAACAACACAAACCCAAACTAGTATATCAATTTCTAGTTCTGATTGTTTCACGGCTCGAAAAGTGTGACCATGGATAACCATTTAACTTCTCTGAACCTGTTTCTTCTTCCCTTAAGTGGGAATCCATTTTGTGAGGATCGAACGACAGCACATTTTCTAAAGCTCCTTGTGGGCTCATAGTGTTGTCTACTGCTCCAGGTTAATGTTTGGCTTTTATCTGGTCTGAAGCACAGAGGCTTTCTGATGCGTTTTGGGTGCTCTTTGTAGTTCAGCGGAGCACGAAAATCTCTAGTCACGCTAATTTACCTTTTCCTTCATTTTCCTGACTTCTGATTTTGACCTCAGATAAAAGAGCTTCCTTTTCTTGGAGAGCTTTTTGCTCCGTGAGGTGCTGCCTCAGCAGTAGCCAAAAAGTAATGGTGAAAAGTATCTGAAAGCAGAGAATGAGCAAAATGAGAATTAAGCCACGGTCCCAAGCATACATGCATTTCAGCATATACAACAGTTTGCCCACTTCTCAGTGGGAACACGATAAATAAGCCTTTCTATCTGACACAGAGTCGGGCACCCACTTGCTTTCACCTGAAAGTCACTGGCTTTTAAATCCCCTTTGCTGAAGACACGAGCAAGCGTGTCGAGGGCCAGGAGTCCATTCGGCAGTGTGCACAGGCCCAGGGGGAGATGTCTGGACAGTCCAGACCGCTTCCATCTGGGCTGGAAATCGGCTTTGGCAATTGGTCTCCCTGGAGACCAGTCCTCGATAGGACCACTCCCTAGTCCTCGATTTCCTGTCCTGATGGTGACATCAGCACAATTGTAAGAGGAAGGAAGACATGTTTCTTCCATAATACTCCTGGACTCTGCAGTGTTCCTTGTTATGAAGAATTCCACAGATGGGAAAATGTACATTGCATCCTGGAGAACAGAGCCCTTTAACATCCCATTCAGCTCCTAGAGCTGAAGGAAGAATTGTTCTAAGTGTCCATGCTTGCACATTAATATTTTGTGGAGGGCTAGGAAAAAAATAGCTGACGCTTTAGGGAAGCTCCGTTCTTCAGAGAATATGGGACCTGGCACAGAGCAGTTTCTTTTCTTGTACTAGCTTCACTGAAATGTAATTTACATGCCATACAATTCACCCATTTAGAATGTGCAACTGAGTGGTTTTTAGTAAATTCACGGAGTTGCGCAACCATCACCGCGATCCATTGTAGGATATTTTCATCGCCCCAAAAGAAGACCCATGGCAGTCACCCCGTCCCTCCCCACCTCAGCCCTGGCCAACCATCAATTTACTTCCTGTATCCAAAAACTATACTTTCAGGGATCATTTCTATAGTTCGTTACTTCCTGTCTCCATACACTTCCTAATCCGGGCATCTTATATAAATGGAATTAATAATAAGCATTCTTCTATAAGTGGCTTCTTTTATTTCGCATGATGTTTTCAAGGCGTGTTCATGTTGTAGCCTGTATTGGTACCTCATTTCTCTTTCTTACTGAATAATAGTCCATAGTGTGGATGGATAGACAACATTTTATTTCTCAGTTGATGGGCAGTTAGGTGTTGCCCGCTTGGGGGCTATTAAGAATAACACTGCCATGACATTCAGGTGCAAGTTTTTGTGTGGACATAGGCTTTTGGTTCTCTTGGGTATAATACCTAGGAGTGGAATTGCTAGGTCTTATGGTAATTCTATGTTTAACCTATTGAGGAACTGAGAGACCGTTTTCCAAAATGGCTGCAGCATTTTATATGCTCCCCCTCCTTCAGTGGTGTATGGGGCTTCAGTTTCTCTATTTCCTTGTTATCATTGTCTGCTTTTTTTTATTCTAGCCTTCCTGGTGTGTGACGTAGTATCTCATTGTGGTTTATAGTAGGATTTCAATAAATATTTGCCAAAGAAATGAAAACATAAATCGGCAAATGAATGGGTCCTTTTTTACTTTGACTAACTGCCCACTTAACTATCCCTAAATATCCACTTTTCATTTGCCTTCAACATAAACCAATCCCAGGAAGTCCTGGACAACATGTTTAGGGCCTGAGAAAGTCAAGGACCATTTCAAGAACTGTAGTCAAGAACACTTCTGGAAGTCACAAGCCATTGAACTGTAACTGCAATTTGGGAAAGAAGTCTGTTTTTCGAATGCATATGTGTAACAGTCTAGGGATACTTGAGGGCAGATGGGCCATTTTTCCTAGGTGAGTTACAGGACAGGCTTGGAAGGCACGGTTGACGGATGTGGAAGACATTTTAGCAGCTGATAGATACTATGAGGTAGCTGAGTCTGGCTCCCCCAGAGTGGTCAGACCTCTGAGGATCCAGGCCATATTCTTTCTTTCTCTCGATTTCCATGATCCACTCAGTACTTTGCAAACACTGTGTTTAATAATGTGCTCTGACAAATGTCACCGTGATAGAGATTTTATGATCTTGGGTTATGTTTTTACCTATGACAAAACTTGTTTTCTTTTTAGCTCCTGCGTACATTAAAATATAAATGCAGACCCTGCTTTCCCCGGAATAACACTGCTTTTTTTCTTACAAGTAATAAATTTATTTCCCCTAAATGTCCCCCATCCCAAGGACTGTTGATTTAAAAAATTTTAATATTTATTATTTTGAGAGAGAGGAGAGTGCAAGTGGGGGAGGGGCCTAAAGAGAGAGAGAGAGAGAGAGACAGAGAGAGAGAGAGAGAAGATCCAAAGCAGGCTCTGTGCTGACAGCAGACAGCCTGACACAGGGCTCGAACCCACAAACCCTGAGATCGTGACCTGAGCCAAAGTCGGCCACTCAACTGACTGAGCCATCCAGGTGCCCCCCAAGAGCTATTGATTTTGGGCAAGACGTAGTTCAGCCAGTTAGGTGGCATACATTTTCAGATGCTTCCCCAATATTCTGAGCCAGGCTGACACAGATTTGCACAGTCACAAGATGAGATTTCAAATTTCTCTTATTAAAAAAAAAGACGAACGTATCAGTTGTGTGTGTGTGTGTGTGTGTTTAAGAGGAAGTCCAGGGAAGGAGAGAATGAGAGGGAAGAGTGGGAGGCAGAAGTGACCTGTGAATGGGAATACGCTGTGGGACTGTCATCGTGGAGTGTTTGAGAGAGAAAGTGGAGTAGGGTGGGCATGGGCGTTTTATATGAATGAATGAATCAATAAATGAACTGGCCATGGTCCATGAACACAGGGGATTATGATCTAACTTCTAACTCTTTAGAATTCACCTGTTAGGAGTTTCTCCCTTACCCCAATAGCCTTCACCCAAAAATCTGTTATGAGAACCAATCTTTGGTGTCTCCTAACACCCTGTTGATGCCTGGCTGCTTTGGCTATGGGCTGTCTGGTGTCTGGTAACCTGTGAAAAAGGTGGTTGCTCTCAGAACGGTGGATTTCATGCAATGTAAATTAATGTCCCTCTAGGCAGAAACTAATTCTCTGCCTAGAGGAGAAAGATTTCAAGGCTCATGGAATAATTACACGAATTACACAGGACTGCTTTCACCGTCTTACTGTAAAGTCATCGACACAAATGGAATTGTGTTTAGAGTCTGCCAGTGGGCACAAAACAAAGTTTGGGGCAATTTATAATCTTCTGAAGTGAAAACTATTAAAATGGGGCATGAAAATAATGAGTAGTGACAGATCATGAGCTTTCTCACTACAAATGAAGGCACATCGTGTAATCCACAGAAGGAAAAAAAGAAGTGTCCTATTTAATTTTTGCTGCTACAGTGTTTTTAAGACATAATTGAAGAAAAAACGTTTTTATGAATAATCGGTGATTATCTGTAATAGCAATGTGTTCAGCCTGCTTTGCAAACTGAGATCAAAGTCTTCTAACCCTTTGATACATTTTACACTGTATTTTCCTGTTTCCCCCTCTAATTTCTACCACACTGTAATTGACATTAAAATGTAACAGCCTATATTTTTCCTTCCAGTGGAAAGCACTGTTATTTTAAATAAAATCTAAAAGCATGGTGTAATATTTATTCACATTTAAATTATAGAGACCTCTAAGGAATATGAGTTATTTCTTAGAGCTTTTAACGTATTCATTTTTGTAAAGCACTGAATATTTGGAACCTACCTTTGTAAGTCTGTGCCTGGATATGCTTATTATGATTATTGTGGATTTGTTTCAATGTTTTGTTTTCTTATTTTCCCATTCACTTACCTTTGAGGCAAGTTCTCCTGGCTCTTTCTTTTCTAAAAATCCTGGGACCTTTTTAATTTCAGGAAGTTCAAAACTCCATATATACTGTAATATCAGCAACAGATTTCCATAGACGACCATGAAAGGAGAGCTGATCATGGCATATTTTCTTCTGTTGCGAATCATCCAAAGGGTGCATGACCAAATCAACAACACAAAAGTCAACCAGCTGTGATAGGTGATGCTCCAAGCCTTGAGGGTGAAAAAGGAAGAGGAAACACAACGATGGTCACTACAATGTATACTCCCCCGCTCTGGTACGTTAACAGTTATCTAAAAGGAGGGGCACTTAGGTGGCTCAGTCAGTTAAGCGTCAGCCTCCTGTTCAGGTCGTGATCTCACGGTTTGCGGGTTCGAGCCCCATGTCGGGCTCTGTGCTGACAGCTCAGAGCCTGGAGCCTGCTTCAGATTCTGTGTCTCCCTCTCTCTCTCTCTCTCTCTCTCTCTGCCCCTCCCCCTCTCATGCACTGTCTCTCTCTCTCTTTCTCAAAAATGAATAAATGTTAAAAAAAATTAAAAAAAAGGTTATCTAAAAGGAAAAAGTCAATAATATTCAAACTAGGAGAGGAGACAGTGGTGAAATCATGGAGAGATACCCCAACCTGGGGCATAGGGAGAGAACCGAAGAGAAAGACTGATCTTGCTGAGAAGAGCATTATTTTTTAACTTCCTGCAGGGAACAGAGTCAACGGCAAATGTATGGCGGGTCTTCCTTCTAAATATTTTTCACTTTAGGTACAAAGATACAAAGGTACACCCTACTTTGCAGTATTAAAAGCAACTGTAAGTGATCTATCCCTTCTTTTTCCAAACTAGACTGGAGAGTTATTTAAGAGTGCCAAGGAAACGTGGCCATAAAAATTTCCTCATATTACTTCCTCTCGGCAATTTGCAAATTTGTCCTATAGGAGAGCTAGCTTTTTAAGTGGTGAACTTACTTAAAATTTATTTAAAATTGTTGGTTGAAACACATGATAAACATAAACTGGAAATTAAAGTTGCTTTTATTGAAATTAGGTGAGTGACTGCTAACTATTAGCAAGTCTGAATTATTTTCATGAAAATATTATTTCTTGGAAATACTGTTTATCAAAGGTTAGGTAGGTAACAGTTAATGCACTTGCATTAAGTAGTGTATTTAATTCATTTATCCCGGTATGAAATACAGATGTAATGGCCATTCGTTTGGGTGTGACCCAGGAAAATCATCTCCGCAGATATTACAATTCCAGCAAGTCTGTTCCCCTGCACCCTATTCTTGGGAAGGTGGGGGTGGAAGAGGAAGAAAAACAAGTTATGAGGATTTTTTTAAACCTCTTTCCTGTGTAGTGCCTAAGTGACATATGACTTTATGTTGTGGTATTTGGGATGCTTCTGCATTATGTTCAGTTTCCAGATTGTCTGACAGTTTACTGTATTCCGACTTTATATTTTTGAATAAATACAAGTACCATTCTAATAGACTTGGCTCCTCAGGACTACTTTTTCTGTGATTAAAAGTCTGTCACATGGGACACTTCCATGGAAGGCAGGCTCTTTTAAAACATTAATATGATGGCTCCGTTAAAACAATGAATATGGCACCAGACAGGGGCATGTCTTTAATGAAGGATCTGCTCTCTTAAGTTGTTTTTACAATAGATTCTTTTTTATGCTAAGTAGCAAAATGTGTAATCAAGGTTTTTGGGGTTCCCTTTTAAGCTCTATTGCTTTACAAAAAAAAAAAAAAAAAGACCAGACTTGTTTTTAGAAAGAGAGAAGAAAGGTATATACTCTTTTGAGTTCTGAATCAGAATTGTAAGTTGCATTTACATTTAACAGTTTGAATTTGGAATTTTGCTACAGTTTAGAGGATGACATGTCGAAAATGCCAGAAAGCACCCAAGAGCACAGAATTTACATTAAAGAAGAGAGTCTGCAATCACCTAACGAGCTATCTTTCATTTCTTTTAGCACAGAGCCTGCCACAGGGTTCAAACCCAAGGACCGTGAGGTTGGGTGCCCAACCAACTGAGCCACCCAGGCACCCCTGAGCCATCTTTCATTTCAAGGAGCTTTCTTTCTGCCACCCCTCTCTCAGATGTACCGCTGTCCTTACTAGAAGCTGAAGTTGATTGGACACACAGGTTGGTTCATTTGGAAGACGTCTTGAGGGGAGGCCTGGAGAAACCGGGTTCAGGCATTTCCCCCCCCGCCCCCCCCAGAGGCATAATAGAATATCTTCATTCTATTATCATTAAAGGTGTTCATGGGATCTCACCATTGACCACAAAATGTAGAAGAGTCTTGTGTTAGGTAAGTGTTAGGTGTCTCAAAAATAAATCAGATTTCCCATAAAAGTTTGTTTTTAGGAAGGGGACAAATTAGACTTTCTTATAGCCCCTCTCTCTAGGCCAAAGGATGATGGTGATGATGATGATAATGAGGATGAGGATGAGGATGAAGATTTCTGAAGCTGTGATGCTGGGGATGGAAGATGTACCTACAAGTGAGTACAAACATGCATCAACTGAGCACTGAAAATCGGAAAAGCTCTTGGGAACTCTGGCTGCTGGATGTTCATATCAGTAAAAATTTTATTGCAGCTAATATGGACTACAGTTTCACTGAAATTTAAGATAAGATGTGAATGTAATTCTCCCATGTGAAGAAAATAAAAGCAGTTTATGGACAATCTTCAACACCTTCAGCGTCACATAGAAAAACTACCCAATAGATCCTTTTAAACTGGCAAAACAGGCAACTGTCTCACTTGTAAGGCTAATTTGAGAGAAATGCATTAACATTTAAAAGGAGGTTAAATAGAACAGAACCTGATTTTAAAAAAAATTTTTAATGTTTTTGTTTATTTTTGAGACCGGAGAGACAGAGCATGAGCAGGGGAGGGGCAGAGAGAGAGGGAGACACAGAATCCAAAGCAGGCTCCAGGCTCTGAGCTGTCAGCACTGTGATGCGGGGCTTGAACTCACAGACTGTGAGATCATGACCTGAGCTTAAGTTGGACGCTTAACCGACTGAGCCACCCAGGCGCCCCAGAACCTGATTTTTTTAATGTTTACTTATTTATTTGAGAGAGAGAGCATGCAAGCAAGCAGGGGAGGGGCAGAAAGAGAGGGGGACAGAGGATCCGAAGCAGGCTCTACTCTGACAGCAGAGAGTCTGACGTGGGGCTTGAACTCATGAACTGGGAGATCGTGACGTGAACCGAAGTCAGACACTCAACTGACTGAGCCACCCATGTGCCCCAAAACCTGATTTTTGAAATCTGTAGTATAAAGATGCTGGGAAAAATAAATACCCAACCATTCTCTGCCAAGATATTGGAACGATTAGGTATTTGTGCCAGTCACGAGAGGATGGTGGGGCATTTCTTGAGCATGCCGCTGTCCCATTTCATACATACCATCATGGCAATAAGGGCACAGATGTAACTTTGTTTCATAATAAACTGGAACACAGAGACCATGGCATGAACTTTAACACTTCGTTTCTCCTCATGGCTCCTTTCCTCCTCAAAGTCTTCCTTCTCCTCCCCTTCTTCCTCTTTCTTTTCTAGATGGAGAAAAAAAATTATGTAACTATTTATGCTAATATGTGAATTCTGGATAAGGGTCCCAACTGCTGCACCACATATATGGTTTTAACAGAGACTTTTATTTAAGACTTCAGAGATTCTTTCCAACTGACAAAGCCCTTCAAATTCAAACAGAATGGCCTGGCCAGCGTAATGGAACCCAGCACTCAGAAATCCCGGAAAGAAAATTTCAAATTGAGAGGAATGGAAAGCAGCCTCAAAGATGGTCCCTAATAATCTCTACCTCCTGGTCTTCATGCCCTTGTGTAGTCCTTGTCCCTTGAGTGTGGGTGGGACCTTTGATGAGCTTCTAAAAAGTAGGAGGGATGGAATATGACTTCTAGGATTAAGTTTAAAAAGACTATGGCCTTGCCTTAGGCACCTGGGCACTTTCTCTCATTTCTCACTCATTCTGAGAGAAGCCAGCTGCCATGTTGTACACTGCCCTAAGAAGAGGCCCGGGTGACCGGGAACTGGTGCCTCTGGCCAGCAGTCAGCAAGAACTTGAGGTCAGTCAACAACTACATGGGTAGATGTGAAAGTAGATTCTCCTCAGGTGAGCCTTCAGATGAGACCACAGCCCAAGCCAGCAGCTTATCTACAACATTATCAGAGACCTTGAGTCAGAGAAGCCCATCCTAGTCACACCCGATTCCTGCCCTACAGCAACTATGACACTAAATGTTTTAAGCCCTTAGGTTTGGCCATAATTTGTTATTCAGCAATAGATAATTAATACACGCAGTATCTAGAGTATGGATAGAATGAAGGTGAAGAAAACCAACCAGCCAGCCAACCAACCAACCATCCAACCACGTTGCCAGTGTGAGCTCAGTGGCCCATGGTTTCCTAGGTTATGCCGAGGCAGAAAAGTCACACTAAGGATGAAAGATCATCTTAAAAAGCAAGAGAAAGTGCGGAGGGCTGAGGAGAAGGGGACCAGCAGTCGGAAAATACGGGCATAGCACTTAAAGAAGGATTTCTTCTCAAGATCCTCCCCTACTTGTCAGGAAAACTAATCTGAATTCAAAGATGAAGTAATGAGTGCCACATCCCTTCTGTCCTCCTGTTTAAATTAAATGGGCTACGTATATCTGGGTCACACCAGGGAGTCGCTCTACGCCATGCCAAGGAAACAGAAACCAGTGAAGAACCAGTGGCCATGCACAGCACCTTGTGCAGGCTCCAGAAGTGAGTCTCTAAGCGAGGGGCTGGTATTTCCTCCTGCAGAAGCCTGCTGCCTTCCACCCTTCCACTGTGGGGGCTGAGGATTATCAGGGGAAGGCCACAGATTGGACACAGTGGTGAAGAAACGGAATCTGATGGATTTTACAGCTCATGGCGTTACCTCTCTGCTTGTAACACTGTCTGCATATATATATTCAAATTTAAAAATAACTGTCCAGCTTTTATGTTACCTTTGAAAGTTCAACTTATAATGTATGTGTGAGTGTGCCTTGTCAGCAGCCAAAATTGTATTCATCTCTTTTTACGTTAGCTATGTGTAAAGAGAAGTGTATCTGGCTGTGACGTGAGCGTCCCAGACTTTAAAAGTCACAAATGCTGGCTCTCGGCCTGCCCCGTGTGATTCTGATGCCAAAGCACTGAAGACCACATTGCAGAAAGTACTGGATTTTCTTGAGATATTCAGTAAATGAACTGCAAACTAAAACACTTGCAAACTAAAACACATGCAAGTAGGAAGCAGAAATGGGTAATTAACCCATAGAGTCTGGGGCTCTGTGGAGACGGCAGGTGCCATCTAGGGCTGGGGGTATGTGTGGGCTGCTGGGTTAGGGAAGTGAACCTGGTCTGACCTTACTGAGGAAGGCTAGATAGTGTGACTAACCCTTTGTATTGCTAAGTAGATGCCAGATCAGAGGCATCTTCGGGGTATACTGATAACTTTGCAGAACAATACAGTAGAGTAAGTCTGATGAAGAATTATGAACAAAAAATACATTAAGCTTAATGTACCAATCACAGGCTGGATAGTTGCTTGCCATTTACTTAAGGTAGGATCAGGTGTAACAACTCCAGGGTCAGTTCCATATAAATAGAGAGAAAAATCCAGTACAGTTTTGCAGCCACTTTGACACAAACTGCGTACTCTGCCTTTTCCCCCCAACAGTAAACTTAGCTAATTCTGTCATTATGAACTGGTGATTGGCATGGTCCCCGTCAGGGCAGTGACAACAGTGGTTGAGTCAACGCTTGCCTCACAGGAGTGAGGGGCTAGTGTTGCCAGATATTTACATTCTTCAAGAGATTCCAGAAATTTCCGTATCTCAGAGCTGCAGCTTTTAAAATGTGGGTTACTTTTTTTTTTTTCATTTTAGAAAATGCTGCATAGGGCAAACAAAACAAAATAAAACACAACCCAAGTCAAAGCCACCAATTTGTCATCTCTAGTATCCGCCTGCTTTCCTTCAACATAATAAACTGAGAGAAACGCGAAAAAAGGCCTAGTACAAGTTTGAGCCCTCTCCTTTTTTTTTTATAGACAAAATAAACTCTTTCTAAAAATGGTCATCCATTAACCAGCAAAACTATTAACCACGATTACAATATCAAATTATACAAAAACCCAAACACACGCACACACACAAAGGTTTAACATTGTAAGTTGATGTGTTTAAAATAACTGTTTACCTTTTATTTTTCAGAGTTTGCCCCAATTATACCATTTATTTTATATACAAGGATAAAATACACAGAGAAATACGCTAGGGAAAAATAGAGAACTTGAGGAAATGAGCTTAATGATACTGACCATGGAAGACAATGCCCGTGTTAAAAGGAGAAAGAACCAACACAATAAACAATAAACAAGATACAGAGAGATGTTGAGCGTGTGCACGAGAGGAGATCAAAGTTGAGGTATGATGTGCATCCCTTACCTGAGGAGTCTTCAGAGGGCTCCCACCGGTACTGTGGGGTGGAGTACAGGTCGGCTTTGGCGGGGCCGTTCTCTACGGGGAGACTGGGGTGGATGGTGTGGTAGTCTACGGGATTGCCATTCACGGTCACCAGCAGGCCCTGCCAGGGGAGCACGGGGCAAAGGCACAGCTGTGACAGCAGTTCCAGTTTTCAATGTGGACATACCACCTCCTTCCCTTACGCTAGAAAGGCATAACTCAACAGTGAAGAACTAAACGGAAGCCGGACAACTAATCAAGTATCTGCTTTAGCAAGATGAATCACGTACATTCATTCCTGTGTCCAAATCTATTTTCCACAGAGTGGTCCCAGTAAAAATTTAATCTGATCTTGTCTTGCACTTCTGCTAAACACCATGCAAGGCACCCTCTGTTCTAGGTATCAAGTGTAAATCCTGGAAAAGGCTGGCTGAGCCTTGCTGATCTGGTGTGATCGTCTCTCCAGCCTCTGTTCTGATGGCCTCTCTCCCAGCCATCCCTCCAGCTAATGCAACTCCAGATGGTTCCTAGGCCCCAGCCAGAGCACCCCTGTCCACACTTAGCACATCTGCGCATAGGACTAATGTAGTCTCATTACCTGGCACCCCCTCTTGAGATCATTGCTGATGCTTTGCAATTTCTGTGCTGAAGCATTTCGTACACTAAGTGAGATTTCTTGTTTTTTGTTTTTGTTTTTGTTTTTGTTTTTGCCTCTTTGGCTTTACGATATAAATATACATGTGTGTGTGTCCATGAACATGCAAGACTTCCTATTCAAATTATGTAATAGGTCTACCTGCAGAGCAAAATGCTTTTACAAACTCTCCAATGTGGCTTTTTACAAGTTTAAATATATTTTGTATGACTATACGCACGCTCATGTTACATGAGTTAGTGTTTCAACAGCAATAAACCAGATATAATTTCCACAAAAATTATTCAAAAACTTTTGGAAATTTTATAGATTATTAAAATATACTCAAAGGAGCTAATTCCATTTATATCACTTTTACATCACTTACACGAGCATAAATGATAATTCTAAGAATATACTAACATCAGATGGTTTGTAGTCATCTTGGGTCATGGATAAAAGCTGCAAAAAGCAATGCAGGACAGCAATGTTAATATGTAAGCAAAAAGCATGGTAAAGTTTATACATATCTATAAAGTTTTACTTTACACGTACCATTCTTTCAACTAGCTGGATGCTAGTATGTTAAAACTGCCATGCAGAATATAAGGGGACAAGTCATTGAACTGGCTGTTGCTGTTTATTACAACCGTTTTACAGCTGCTGATGTTAACGTTTAATTGTGACAGCAAACAACCAGTCATAAACCACATGACTTCAAAAGCTGATCATGTTTTTCAACTGTTTTGTTCTAATAGAATAAGCTGCTTCATTTAATACTCCTAAGACCCTTTGAGACGTCTGCAAAATTCTGAAAATATTTACTTTTCAATAGAAGTTTCATAATAGAAGTTTCATAATAAAGCAAAATTGATTTGTAATGTGTGGGGTGAGATTATTTTTAAGATTTGCATATTGTCTACCACAAAATAATTATTACATGACGGTGCTTAAAATTTTTTTGAACGTTTATTTATTTTTGAGAGGGAGAGAGAGAGAGAGAGAGACAGAGAAATGCGAGAGGGGGAGGGCAGAGAGAGAGTGAAACACAGAATCAGAAGCAGGCTCCAGGCTCTGAGCTGTTAGCACAGAGCCTGATGTGGGGCTGGAACTCACGAGCTGTGAGATCATGACCTGAGCCAAAGTCAGAGGCTCAACCGACCAAGCCACCCAGGCACCCTAAAGACTGTGCTTTTAAACTATATTAGTGCCAGGTGGTTTGGACCCTCCTCAAATAATAAGCGTTTGCTGTTCTGTGTTCTGCGTGATTCTCTGACCATTTTGGATCAGGACTCATTTATAATTATAAACATCACAGAGAGTCCCAAAGAGTTTTAATAATATGGCTCCTATCCATCAATATCTACTATGCTAGAAATTAAAATTGAGGCTTCTAAAAATATTTGTTAGTTTGTTCAATTTTTCTTAAAATTTAACATGCTAATAAAAATCATTTTGTTCAAACAGTTGTATTTAAAAAAACCAAACAGCAAAAAAAGTGGTATTATTTTATACTTTTGCGTATCTTTTTAATATCTGGCATAAATGAAGACAGCTGGATTCTCATATCTGTTCGTGTGCTCAATCTGCCATGAGGTGTTATTCTGGCTGAAGTATATGGGGAAAATTTGGCTTCAGCGAGCTATGCAGTTGGAAAAGGAAAGAGTATTTCAAAAGTGTAGCCAGGCAATTGTGGGCAGTTTTTTTTGGTTTGTTTTCTTTTTAATACTACACCAAACTCAACAAGTGGTAGTAACCAGAAGATTAGTTGCAACATGGAATCTGAAAGTCTATCAGTGAACTTTTTACACTCTGTTACCTTAAAGTCCAATGACGCATTTCACGTGTTGGTGATTTGCTCCAGTGACTTATACAGTCTCCCAAATACTGACACATTTCGTTACACAATATTTAAAACACACACGTGTTAATATCACCACTGATCTCATCAGAGAGGTGCTCAGTATTGGGAAGTTTTCCTACTCCGAAGAGTGGATGCAAGTTTTCTAATATTGTAATCTTCACTCATAAGTTCAAGTGTTACCATTGGCAATAAGTGCTGTCTGTTGCGTGCCTTGAAGTGACAGGCTCACTTCTCTTCTTTTCTAGTAACTATCTGCCAAATACCCATCCCTGAATCACCATAATTTGTCTCCTAGCAGCTCTGTCAAGTGAATCTGGTGTGCGGTGGGCAACAGGTAGTTCAGTTCACGCTTCCTACAACCAGCCAAGTGCTTTTCGTCAAGATGCTCATCACACGTTTGCAGGTGGTACTTTGTGGCGACTTACCTTTTTACCACATGGGATATTAAACAGATGTGAGCTCTGATGTGGAGATTTAAAAAAAAAACGGTAACTATTTCGGGTTCATCAAGGATATTCTTTTCTTTTTTAATTAATTTTATCTCATCAAGGATATCCTTAAATGAAATTGGCCTTCCTGCTCTGATTTCTGTGAGTGCCTGGTGGGGAAGGGCAGGACCGCAGCTGTAGGGTTTCGTGCCACGGCCTCGGTCTGTGTTTTTGTGTCACCAGAACAAAGGTCAGCACAGGGGGAAAAGGCACATATTTTAAATATTATTTCAAAAGTAGTTTTGAACCTGTGGATCCCTGTGAGGGTCTCAGGAATCCCCGGCGGTCCACAGACCTCAATTTGAAAAACTCCTGAGCCATCCTCTATCGCTGTCTGTCCTTAGGAAAAGGGGAAAGATAACCAGATACATGACGTGATGAGAGAGAGAGAAAGGTCCCTGGAAATCCTCACACATCTAAGGGAACCACATGTACTCCGCACAACTGTCTGCTGTCTTAAGCAGCCCATTCATTGTGTAGCCCTCTCTCTTGATATGACATGACATGACATGACAGCCATGCTTAGAATAAGAAAGACCATGTGCCTTAGGGAAACTAGCCTGCCACCAAATACGTCAGAGAATCTACTCCTCAATTCTCTAACATGCCAGGAAGTAAATGCTTTGTGTTTGTCATTACCACATTACAAATGGGCAATTTTTAACAAGTCAATATGGTGCTGAGTTGAGTTCAAAATGGTCAATAAATAATCAAAAGGTTACATGAATTACCCACTGTGACTCACTTTTCCTCATCAACCCATACTGTTGCCTCAGAGTGGTAGGAGATACTTAATCATATTCGTATCAACTGTTTTGTTCTTCTCTAAGTGGTTACTTGAGTTATTATTGGGGCCGGCTACCCGGTAGAGTGAAATCATTTTCTGCAATGTATTTCAACACTAAGACTTTCCCTGCCGGTTGGATTGCTTTGTTATATTTTGTTAGTTTAAAATACAAAGTTTTTTTTTTTTTTAAATTAAGAACAATCTTTCTTTTTAGGATTAAGAGACTTCAGTAGAAAGTGCTGCAATATAAAATGGTGTTCTCATGGGGTATTATGGAACCATGTATTTCCTTCAGAAGCACTGGGTTCTCCTCTCTGAATAGAGCGCTCTGCTCTCGAGACATCAAAATCAAACTATTTCTATAAACCATGAGCAATCTGACTTTGCACATGATACGTGGCTCATGTTCAGCAACGTTAACACAAAAGTAGCAAAATTAGTTAGGAAAACGGAAACTGATTTCTTGTGGCTTACTTTTCTCTCATCCGTTGGGTACTGTGTGGCATACCACAGGCTTCGCCTCCTCTCAGCTGTTATTTGGATGGGGCTACAAGCCAGGGCTCTGTCCTCTTCTTTGGTCCTGTCATCCTGCACCTAAGACACAGAATAACCCACAGGGCCAGCTCTGCTTCCTGGAGCAGTTCCCTCTGTGGCTTGGGTGACCCAGAGAGAGCTTTTCGTCTTTGCTCCAGTTTTTCAATTAATGTATACAATATGTGGAGTTTTATCAAGACGCTTTGGGCATGACACCAATACCACCCTGTAAATGCTAAGCACATCAATGTTAAATGTTCCTGATCCCTCCTAGGCCCCGTAAATCACAGAGATATGCTTCAATGTTAAATAGCCACAGCTTCTCGCTGTGTATTCCAAACTGTAGTAGAAGGCAGCTATGTACAGGTTCTTAAAGGAAGAACTTCCAAAAAAGTGCTCAATTAACTGTGTAACCCAGCCATGGACAATCTTTAATTAAGAAGAAATTTATTAAAGGTGGAATCATCTAGAGCTTATACACATGAGTAAGGAAGAACATATCTAATGCACAAAACTGTCACCTTGCCTTATGGGACGCTGGCCTAAATTAGGCAATTGGTTTAGAAGAGATGATGATGATGGAGAGAGTGTAAGGGGCGGAATACACTGGGTGCTTTTGTATGGTTTCTGAACAAAAGTGCTCCAAAAAAGGGCTTTAACACACCGTTGACACTGGAGGGCAGGGAGGGAACTTAGCCTTAGGGCCCAATTTCCTGGTTCTAGTGTGCCAGGGTAGAGTAGCCATGGGGAGCACCCAAATGCCCTGGTGGGAGCCCATATATTATTTAACTCTCGACACCTGTTTCTGTCTCTGTCTCTCTCTCTGTCTCTCTCTCAAACATGCATCATAGACTTTTACCTCAGGACTCACGTTTGATAGCTGACATTTTTCATGAAGGGTGCCAGGTCATCTGGAACTATGATATAACCAGCCACCTGTCTCCCATCAGTGCCTCAATGACAAAGTGCTGTGTCCCAGCACATTTAAAATATAGGCCCCTTGAAATGTTGACACTGGTATGAATTAGGCCCTGTTCTCCACACACCCTTCTAGACACTGTGGTCTGTAATCTTGCTATTAACTCTACCTTCCTTCATCCCCAGATGGCCCAAGGCTGAGGAAGCCAAATGTCTCTTGGGCCTATGGGACTATAATGCGGCCTTCACCCACTATGGAAGCATGACAACAGGGTCCCATGCTCCTGGCATGCTGGGGGTGCTGAGATACCCCCCAGAGAAAGTGAAGGACACCTGTGACTCTTATTAACTTGAATGCCTTAATTTCCATCCCTCATAGGACACTGTTCAGAGACCATCCCCGTAACATATTTTAATTTCTTTTGTATCCACTTTCATTTGTGCAATGTGCACACCCTTTACCTTCTGTGTGTTTGTGGACGAAATGAACACAATGACTTCACTTGAGAGCATTTTACTGGCACACTCAAACTTTGAGGAGAGAACTGGAGGAGACTGTGACCATAAAATGATGGAGATTCCTTATGACCCCAGAAAACATTTTGTTACATGAAGCTGCTATCGATGGCCCAAAGAAAGACACCATATGAGAATCCTGTGAACAAGGCTGCCTCTGTGGCCCTTGGGTCTGCCTGCCCAGTGGGGACAATGGATCACCAGTGGGGCACAGGACAGCGCCCCATTTCTGCAGGTAGCAGTTCTGCTGGGGACAGATGAGGCACACGTCTCACCCAGTTCCACTGTGCTATGTGACTTGGATCCCACTTACTTGTTTGGACTGCTTTTTCTCTTCTGGAACGTCCAGTTCCCCCGGGGCACCTTGCCTAGGGCGATGCTCTATGCCTGGCCCCCAGCTTCATGTCTGAGAGCGTTGGCTTTCAATAAATATTTGCTGTCTGCCTGTCAGATGAACTGAATGGATGTGTAGATACAGTCTTGTGGGTGTGAACACAGAAAAGGCCCTAACCTAGAAGTGACAGGAGAGGAGGCGTGACTTCACGCAGATGGGCTTCCAGTCAGTGAGCTCCCCCCACCCCCCAGAAGGTGCTGGATGAGAGGTGTGACCATTGTTGTCTACACTACTTTCCTCCCTCATGTGCCAACAAGCTCCCTTACAACTGAGCTTCTTATAGCCAATTATGGGGAAAAATGAAAGAGGCTGAAGTTTTCTGTCACCAAAAAAGGAAAAGAAAGAAGCTACCCAGACTCTCTGGTCCTGCCCTCAAAAGTGCCTTGCCCTTGTTAATACCTCACAGGAATAAATCATTCCTCTGTCGTGCCTGAAGGAGACCCCCAAGTGCCCATGCCTCACAGTGGGGGTACTCAGAAGGCTACAGGCCCTGCTGAGAGCTGGGGTGTCCCTATCCCATTCTCAGACGTTAGAGGTCAGAGAAGTTTCTGAAACTCCAGTCACCATGATAACAGGCTGTGTAGTCACTGAAGCTCTCGCTTTGCTGTCAAACATGAGTTTGAATCTGATTTCTACCGCTCAGACCAATGGACCTCTCTAACCTCGTTCTCCTCATCTCCAAGATGGGTATGATACTATTCTAATTATTTCAGAGTTATGCAGTGAATTCAGTGAGATACTGTCTATGGACAGCCCATCGTATGGCATTAAGTGCTCAATGCAAATGTCTTCCATCTCCTCACCAGTGACCATTCTCAGTAGCACGTGGTGATGTATTGAAGAGACCAGGCTTTGTTATGAGAGCACTTGCATTTGCATAGTGCTCTGTGCTGAAATAAGGCACCAGAACTAGAACACTCCAGTTGTTTTGGAATATAGCATTGACCGCTCAGTAGCTAGTAGGAATGAACCACTTCTCCTGGAGTTTCCAGGTTCCTTGGCATATCAGATCACCAAAACCCTTTTATCCTTACAAGGGGTTCCTGCAGCCAGATGCGGATCAGAGTTGCCAGCGTATAGTACATCACCAGCAGGACTATGGGGTTGGCATGGTGATACCATGACAGGTCTGGGTTTGCTACGATCTTCCACGTGCTGGAACAGTCCGTTTGAATGACTGATTTGATACCAAACAACCTGTTTAAAAACAAAGAAAAATATCAGAAAAATACAATAAACTATATGTCCCTAACATAAAATAAAAGCAGGTTTTTGGGGGCGCTGGGGTGGCTCAGTCGGTTGAGAGTATGACTTTGGCTCAGGTCATGATCTCGCGGTTCGTGGGTTCCAGCCCCGCGTCAAGCTCTGTGCTGACAGCTCAGAGCCTGGAGCCTGCTTCAGATTCTGTGTCTCCCTCTCTCTCCGCCCTTCCCCTGCTCGAGCTCTGTCTCTCTCTCTCTCAAGAATAAATAAACATTACGAAAAATTTAAAAAAAAATCTTGTTTTTAATATACTCATGAGCTAGTCCTAGGTTAATCCATCCTACTCTAGATATTTCATTACTCTTATATATACAACTACATCTTTGTTAGTTTCAATTTTTTTAATGTTTTGTTTTGTTTTGTTTTGTTTTTTGAGAGAGAGACAGACCAGGAGCAGGGGAGGGGCAGAAAGAGAGGGAGACACAGAATCCAAAGCAAGCTCCAGGCTCTGGGCTGTTAGCACAGAGCCTGACGTGGGTCTTGAACCCACGGACTGTGAGATCATGACCTGAGATGAAGTCGGACACTTAACCAACTGAACCACCCAGGTCCCCCTATACAACTACATCTTTAAATGACATATGTATGCATGTACATAATATACATATAAAATATACATCCTGAAATCATATATATATATATACACACACACACACATATATATATGAGTGTGTGTGTTAGTATGTGTGCATGTGTGCAAAATCGATGCCAATATTGTTTTGATACTGGTTGAAAAATCTAATACTATCTAATCCAATACTATGTAATATTAATACCATTAATCTAAGTCCTTGCTCCTTTTAAAAATTTACATTTTAAAAATATCATTTATTTTTGGGAGAGTGCAAGTGGGGACGCGACAGAGGGGGACAGAAGATCTGAGGAGGACTCTGCATTGACAGGTTGACAGCGGTGAGCCCAGTGTGGGGCTTGACCTCACGAAGCACAAGATCATGACCTGAGTCGAAGTCGGATGCTCAGCTGACTGAGCCACCCAGGTGCCCCTAGAAATTTACATTTTAATTGCCATTGAGCCCTATTAAATCCCCACATTACTGAAATGTCAAGTATGTGGTAACATGTTACTAAGTTCAGCTAAATGAGCACTTATTTTGTTTTTAGCAGGATTTAGCATTAGCTCTTTAGCTAATGCTGATGTTATTGGGCAAATATTGAAACTGGACTCAGTTCTGTGATTCAGTCATAAAAGCCAGATTATTATATACTAGAGTTTCTGGAAGATATGTTTCTGTCAAATTTTATTTATGGGCAATTTATCTTAAAGCCTTATAATTAATTCTTTATTTTGAAATATAACTTTATGAGGCTTATTAAATTTTGAAATGATTTTATGTTATTTCTACTATATAACAGAATGAATCTGATTAGATATTGAGAAATTATATAGACATGATTCATTTAGAAATTCACTTTATATGGACTTTTTCTAAGAAAGGATTTTACAAAGTGAATAAAACTTTTACATGAAATGAGTCTCGTATCTCTCTCGGTGCCTGGGCGGCTCTGTCGGTTAAATGTCTGACTTTTGATTTTGGCTCAAGTCATGATCTCATGGTTCATGAGATCAAGCCCCGCTGTTGGGCTCTGTGCTGACAGCATGGAGCCTGCTTGGGATTCTCTCTCCCTCTCTTGCTCTCTGCCCCTCCCTCTGCTCACGTGAGCTCTCCCTCTCAAAATAAATAAATAACCATTAAAAAAACACAAAAAGTGAGTCTCATGTCTTTCTACTGTTTGTATCTTTCATATGTGAACTTCCTTTAATTTTTAAGTTACATTCTTCATTCAGTTATAAGCTCTTCAATGACTGCATGCCCATCACTCGTAAAACCACTTGGAAAACCTCTCAGGGCTATTACTGTTTTCTCTTACGAGGCTAGTGCCGTATTAGTGAATTATTCGACATAGATTTTAAAGAAAGCTAAATAGAAACTAAACTTTCTTCAATTTTATCAGAAAAAAATAAGTTAACTAGAACTTGCTCTTCCTATAGGTCTTTTCTTCCCAAGTCTAGGCAGATTTTTTTTATAGTTAGCATTAGAAAGAAAATTTCCTGCTAACAAAACTTATGTCCCTCTTAGAGTTGTAGAACACTGGGAAATTGTTTTTGCAGTCCCAGATTAAAACGTCAATTTCTTGTATACAGTGCACAGAACTGAAAGTGTTTAGATTTAGAATCAATTGTTAGCTGAAAGTCTCTCTTTTAACGAAGCGGTAGGTTTCAGCCCCCAAGTCTCTTGTCTTCTTGTCCCACAGCTAGCACACATGCTAGAAATGACCTCCTCGATCATCAGTTTCCAAATACCTGTCTTGCCCCATCAGAAAGTCTGTAGGGATTTCTGCAGCTGTCTGTAAACTGAACCACGTGCCTCCTAAAAGACTTGGTATCACATCGAGACCCCACACCTTACTGTTGATATCATAGTTTATTCCAAACTGATTTTGCACATTTTATAAGAATACTGAGAATCAGTCTCACGTTTTGTACAATGAGTACGGACTAACAGACATGGATACAAGCTACAGAATGACTGACTGTTGTACTTGTAAGGAACTTTTTCTAACAGAGCTATGGAAATATCATTAAGACCTAAGAGTTCTCTTTTCTTGCAAGAAAGAAAGAATTTTTTTTTTTTATTTAAGTAGGCTAGCTCCTATAGAAAAAATTCCTATACAAGATGGGAAGTTTGTACTTCAAGTTTCACATCCTGTCTGGTGCTAAAATTCTAGGAGGCTGTGCAACATCCAACTGTTATTTGACTTGCTTACTAGCTTTTTATTGGGAACCTCACATAATCCGGAATTGCTTCGTAGTACTGATGATACAAAGAAAAGTGAAACCGGAGGGCCTTGCCTCCAGGAAGTGACTCGTGATCTAACCGCAGTGATGTAACGTGACATGCTCCTTTGGGAGAGCAAGATGTGACAGAAACCTTTCCTGTCTGTGGCTGTTTCTGTCTGGGAAGGGTAGTCAGGAAGAAGAATGTGGCATGTCAAGATAGTCCAAAAAGGGGAGACGAGTAAATGAGAGAAAAGAGGAGTCCTGTATAATGGCCAGGCTGTGGGACTGGGCTGGGAAGAGAGAGAAACTGGGCACAGTGAGAAGAGCACCCTATTTTTTGTTATGGGAGCATCATTGGATATTTATAAGCTTCCTCCTGTCTTGATGATTCCCACACAACTGCTAGTGCCCTTGCAGTAGCCCTAGTTCAAACTGGTTGAATAAAAGTATCTGTATTGTTTCTCAGTCATTAAAGTACGTAAAAATGACTATCTTTTATCTCTCTCTCCATAGAAATGTCTCTTTGCCAGAGAAGTATATGATGACACAACTTTGGAGTAATGAATTCCTGTTTACTGCTTATTTAGAAGCAGAAAGATAAAGCTTCTCAGATCTTCTGTGTATTTGGAATATCCTTGGACCCCAGGCCGGGTCTATCAATAACAGATGGGAGTGCATTTGGTAGATGGCTCACAGTGTCTGAAAATCCAGTTCCTTGTAAAGCCTAATGGAATTGGGGGTGGGCAGAGGGTGTAAGCACGTGGACAAAGAAAGGACATTTTCCTGGTGATTTTATGCTAACTGCTTAAGATCTCACAAACTCTTCTAGTTTTCAGAGTACGGCTGGAGACAGCTTCCTGTGTGATCGTCAGTTCCCAGTGGAAACAGATCAGCCCCTTGGGCTACACACTCCTGCCTTGGTATCTGGCCAGTCTTGCTCTGCTATTTCACTCCCAACATCCTGTCCACAGAACAGGTCCTCAGCTTCTCTTCCCGCACAATTACAACGTAAAGGGCAGGCTCTAGTTTCTCTCCCTTCCACAGCATGACCATTCCCAGAGTAACCTTCAAGAAGGTTCGAGTTCAGCATGCCACCTTCCCCTTCCTACTTCCTATTCATTCACTGCCTGGAGAATACCCCCAAATGCCAGCAAAGTATTGCACGTGTTAGCAGCCAGGTCTCCTCTCCTTTCTCCCTGACGCCATCAACCCAAGCTGCACTAGACTATGTGGGGGTTATCGTAAAATCTTGGTCCCCTTGGTCTTGCTACTTCTTATTTTACCAGGGTTATTTCCAGGTAGTTGTGACTTTTTTGGGGGGATTGCCAAATCAACGATTGAGGTGTATGTGCCAGGTAAGCGTTGTCCACTCCTTGGCAATGCAAATCCAAGGTAGCAGGCCAGGCAGGGTTCACAGACTCTCAGACAGATATCTCTCTGGACAACTCCAGGACAAGCCCCACCCCAACCATATCTCATAATCTATACATATCCATGTATTCCTTCCACGTATGCTCAACCACCTTAAATTATTGCAGAGGTCCCCCAGGATACCAGTGGCCAGGAATACATAATTATATTACCGCCATAGCCCATCCCCTGAACCCTCATGCTAATTTATGGTAGTTGTTTTTGCTGAAAGCATCAATTCTTGATTCTTTCTTTTGGCCCAGATGGTCTCTACAGTAAATGTGAATTAATACTCCAAAACCAATCTCCATCCCTCTTCATTTTGGCTTCTTTTTCCTATTCCTTTCTGTTTTGGTGGGATAGCCTTGATATCATCAAGGCCTAGCTCTTGGGAGCTAGGGAACCAACCTCTGGGAAATGTATGATTTCTAACTGGAATAAATTTGTCCTTCCCAGTGTATCCACAATAACTATTTGTAGTCATGGTCTGTAATTGCATTATTGTTAGCTTATGTGCTTATGTCTCTGCCCAGCTCGATTCTACTTTCTTCAAAAAAGGATACGTGGGGGCGCCTGGGTGGCTCAGTCACTTGGACATCTGACTTCAGCTCAGGTCATGATCTCGCAGACCGTGGGTTCAAGTCCTGCATCGGGCTCTGTGCTGACAGCTCAAAGCCTGGAGCCTGCTTCGGAATCTGTGTCTCCCTCCCTCTCTGCCCCGCCCCCCCTCCTCATGCTCTGTCTCTCTCACTCTTAAAAATGAATAAATGTTAAAAAATTTTAAAAAAAAGGGTATGTGTTTTGCCACCTTGCTTTGATGGATGTGCCTAGTGTATAGCAAGTATTAAGTGTAAGCTTACTGAGTTGAATTAAAAGCACTAAACACTAAGTTATACCATAAAGTTATCATAGGCGACCATGGTTATATAGGAGAAGTAGAGACTAAGGGATAGCAAAGTTCCTGCTTTGGAAAAAGAAAAAGAGAAAGACAGGATGGAAAGGAACTATATCACATGTGCATTCTAGAATTTTAGAGAAACATTGCTGTGGCTTAGGCCACACCATCCACGATTTTAGTGCCCTCGGTCCGGGAAATAAGAACACAGAATAAGAGCATAACAAAGGCATCACAAGAACACTTTCGCTAAACAGTATCTTGCATCATATGGAACGGATAATTATTTTTGTTCCCTACAGGTTGCCAAGAAGAATCTTGAACTTCACCTTTTGGATGGATCAATAATTAAATGTATATAGTCAAGAAGTAACTTTTTTTTTCAGCCCAAGAGCTCTCCAGTTAAGAAGCAATGAGAGGGGCGCCTGGGTGGCGCAGTTGGTTAAGCGTCCGACTTCAGCCAGGTCACGATCTCGCGGTCCGTGAGTTCGAGCCCCGCGTCAGGCTCTGGGCTGATGGCTCAGAGCCTGGAGCCTGTTTCCGATTCTGTGTCTCCCTCTCTCTCTGCCCCTCCCCCGTTCATGCTCTGTCTCTCTCTGTCCCAAAAATAAATAAACGTTGAAAAAAAAAATTAAAAAAAAAAAAAGAAGCAATGAGAGATTCAAATATCCAATAAGAGAAAAATATGGAGCAGCCTGGATGGTTCCTTCAAGACCCCCAAACTGCACTTTACTCAGCTTATTATGTCTAAAAATTCATTCCAAGCCTTTTGCTAGAAGAGGACATCACAGCTACAGGAAGTGTCTCTGACCACAGCCCTTTGGTTATTCTTCCCTCGCCCCAGTGTGCAGCTGACTCTCTCAGCTCCGTTGGGGCTCTGGGGGCTCATTGTCAATGCCTCTCCACCTGCCAGGGAGCACTTGCTTTGCACTTTTTTTCCTCTGCCTCCAAAGCACTCATAACATCTGAAAGCATTTGGTGAATGTGAATTGGCAGCATATTTGTTCTGATTCACACATGTTGGCAACTTTATAAAAACTCCACCTGTTTTCAGGTTCACTCCAGACCGTATCTGTTTGGTCGCTAGTCATATAAACACCAAGCGATTTGCAAAAAACAAAACAAAACAAAACAAAAAACCACTATGTAATGCTGAAAACAATACCACGTTTTAAAACAATTTATTTGTGGTAAAATACACATAACATAAAAATTTTCATCTTAAATGTTTAAGGGTCCAGTGCAGTCATATTAACTATACACGCAGTGCTCTGCAACCAATCTCGAGAACTATTTCATCGTGCAAAACTGCAACTCTGTACCTGTTAAACGATAACTCCCTATTCCCCCCTTCCCACAGCTCATGGCACCTAACCATTCTAATTTCTGTCTCAATGGATATGACTTCTCTAGGTACCTCATACACATGGAATCATGTAGTATGTGCCCTTTGTGTCTGGCTCATTTCACTGAGCATTATGTCCTCAAGGTTCATCCATGTTGTAGCATGCATCGTAATTTCCCTCCTTTTTGAGGTCGAAGGATATTCCATTGTATGTATAGACCATATTTTATTTATCCATTTCTTTATAGATGGACATTTGTCCCTTTAAATAATTATAAATAATGCTGCTATGACCACACATGTACAATTCCCTCTTCAAGTCCTCGCTTTCAATTCTTTTGGACATATACACAGAAGTAGGACTGCTGGATCATATGGTAATTCTATCTGCAATTTTTTGAGGAACCTTCGAACCTTCCATCACGGCTGTGCCATTTTACATTCCCGCCAACGGAGCAGAAGGGCTCTAGTTTCCCCATGTCATTCCCAACACTTGTTGTTTTCTATTTTTTGATAGTAGCCATCCTAATGGGTGTGAGGTTGGGCAACACACTTTTTATTTAGCCTTTTCCTCTCCAGAGCTCAGGGCTCTTTATAATCTAGACCTCTTATGATACAGGGAGGCATATCCTTCAGTTAAATAAACACTGCTAAGTAGAATGGATTAGTACACAGTTAGGTTGATAGAAGCCTGGGCAGGTTTTAAATCCTCTTATGAAACCAGGGAATCTATTCTTTCCAACTAGAGTAAAATGACTGTTTTGGGGTAACAACTGTCTGGAGAAACTATCTTTTAACAATCTTCGCATTTTAAACTTAGATCCTTTAATGAAAATAAACGGGGGACTGAATGGAGGGAAGAAATAGAAAGGGAAGGAGAGGAAGCTATTTCTCAGGGAGCCTGTGTGCCAAGTGCAGGCTGTAGGGCAGAAACCAAGCTCAGAAAGGAGGAGGCTTCCTAAAGAATCCGCGCAGCTCCATCAAGATGGAGATTTTCACACTGTCAGAACTCCAGGGTGCTCAGCCATTTCTATTCTCACTCAGACTTCTCCCCTTCCCTGCTAAGGAGTTTGATGGCAGATGCCAAGGGTCCCAGTGCTCACTATGGAGAGCCCCCATGCTGAGTATTGTGGAGGTTCACGAAATACAAGAAGCCAACCAGCGGTCATTATCACTGACCAGTTGTACACACTTACCTGACTCAGGTGAGTATCCAGGAACAAGCAGCAAGTAGAGTTCAAAGAGGGAAAGGTGAAGCCTCATCTCTGTAAACCAGTCGGGGTTCAGAGGGAAGCACAGAGCCTTGGAGTATAAAGCCAGCCATAACCACAGCTGCCCAGAAAAGGTCTTCGGGGACCTGACACTTTACACAAACATGGGTACCCTAAAGAAGCTTGTGGAAGTAACTCGGGGGAAAATCATCAACCGCCTAAAAATAACTGACTTTTCTTTTTCTTCCATCTCTGCCTACTCTTTCCCGACTCTAAGGACCATAAGTCTAAGGGTAACAAAATGTGGGTTTATTTTTTATTTTTAAAATTTTTTATGTTTATTTCTGAGGCAGAGAGAGACAGAGCATGAGTGGGGGAGGGGCAGAGAGAGAGGGAGACACAGAATCAGAAGCAGGCTCTGAGCTGTCAGCACGGAGCCTGGTGCGGGGCTCGAACTCACAAACCGTGAGATCATGACCTGAGCCGACGTCGGTCGCTCAATCGACTGAGCCACCCAGGCGCCCCAATGTGGGTTTATTTTTAAAGGTTAAAAAATGTGATGAAGAGTCAGTGGTATATATTCTATAATATTTTGATTATAAAATGAATCCCTTGAATTAAATGGCCTTAGCATGAACTCATAATAAACTTGAAAATACTCAAAAGCTATAGGGCTCAATGGAAAGAACAGGAATATACGTAAAGACTCACATCTTGCCTCAATTATCAGCTGTGTGACCTTGCATATGGCCTTTAACTTTTTTGAGCCTCAATTTCTTCACATGGAAAATGAGGCTAGTAAATATGTATCTTTAAAAAATATTTTCTATGTTTATTTATTTATTTAGAGAGAGAGAGAGAGCACGTACAAGCAGGGGAGAGACAGAAAGAGAGAGAGAGGATCTCAAGCAGGCCCCATGCTTTCAGTGCAGAGTCCAATGTGGGGCTCAATCCCATGAACTGGCAAATCATGACCTGAGCCGAAACCAGGAGCCAGACGCTCAACCGACTGAGCCACCCAGGCGCCCTGCAAATACATATCTTGAAAAGATACCGTGAGGATTAGAAATGATAGTTGTAAGACTTGGAAATACTTCTCATGCCAGTTCAACTTAGAATTGTTGAAATGGGGTTTGCAAATATCCTATGTAAAATAGTTTCAGATTGCAAGCAATATGGCCAGTACATTTCTTTTAAAATCAAACAGGTATTAATTTCTTGCTTGTATAAAAATACAGACTCAGTTCAAGCTGGAATGATATATCTATTTTTTGAACAGCAGTATATATAGCTAATATTTGGATTTGGTGATGTGAATGAGAAATAAATGGAGAATAGTTTCTTGATGGTATATTCAGGTTATAATCTAAATATTCATATATACTTTCTTCTCACACTGAGAACATACCTTTCCCGCCCCAAGGAACACCATTTCAAAATTCTACCCAGTTATACAACTCACCAGCTGGATCCCTATGTGATGCTTGGTCATTTCTTACAGTTCAAGAAATACTCCATATAGTTCTGCAAAATTGCACTGAACAGTAACACCACAACAGCAAAATCTCCCATTGGAAACATGGAATATGGACAACACACTACAGCCACCAGGCTGTAGTTGTTATCAAATCCTGCTAGATGCTGGACATGAACTGAGACATCTTCCTGCCCGGCAGACCAGTAAGTCTCTTGCTGGAAGTTCTTGGTTCCTCTCACTGGGAGGGACTTCCTTGCCCACTGTCTCTCATGACCTGTTGATCTCTGCCAATATGAATCCCATTCATTCCCCAGACCCATCTCAAATGTTGTGTGTGGCTGACATTTTGGTTTATTTAACATCTAGAGTCTTCATTTAACCACAGATCACAATGTCTTATAGTATTAGTCTTCTTTGATATGTCTGTGTACTGTATCTTAAGAGCCAATATCATGCAGTTCTTAGCATCTTCTATAGCATCTACAATAGTTTTATGAACAGCCCATACTCAGAATAATTATAAGGGTGGCCAAGAGTAGCCTTACTAAAACATGTTCAAGAGTAATTCAAAATATTGACTACATGTTTTAGATTTTATTCACGTAATCAATGTAAAATTAATGCCGTATTCACAAGCATTGCAAACGGTTCCAAAGACTCAGGTATGAAGCTCTTAAAATGGCCGTTTCTCCAATCAGTTTGACACTGACTGTTCTATCAGATTCCATACCTCACTTAACAGCCCAAAGGTAAATGGTTCCAGGGTGGTTGAATCTGTGATGAATCAGTAATGTGCATTCTCTTTTCCCTGCTATTGTCCTCTCATGATTCTTCTTTCATGGGCATGACATAAGTGTTTCAGCTTCAGACAAAATATCTTCACAAAATTCATTGAGAGGTAGAGAAAAGGGGAATCTCCTTTCCAGAGCTTTATATTTGCAGCTCTAAGTTTCTACCTAGAATCACTCTCTGTAGTCTGCAAAACACCCTGTAATGTTTTGGATAGTGCAGGTCTGTTGGTGTCTGTTGTTTCTCTAAGAATATCTTTATTTGACTTTTTTTTTTCCACCTACATCCTTCAATACAAAATTATACACTGATGGGTACAAAAAATTTTTTTTTTATTTCTGCAGAATTTTAAAGATGTTGTCCCATTGCCTTTTGATGTACATCATTTCTGGCAAGAAGTCTGTGACAATTCTTATCATTATTGCCTTGAACCTACTGTATTTGGTACTGTATTTGGAACCCAACCTACTGTGTTGGGTCGCTTTTAATATTTTTCTCTGCCATGGGTATTAAAACATTTAATTATATTGCACGTTGGTGGAACTTTTTTGTGTTTGTATTGAGGTTTATGGAACTTCTTGGATTTGTGGGTTTCTATACATCACCATTTGGGGGGAACACTTGCCCATTATTTATGAAAATTTTTTTTTTCTGTCCTCGTACTTTTCTAAGACTCCAATTACACTTTTATCAAACCTTTTAAAACTATCTTACAGGCCACTGTGGTTCTGTTTACAACTATTAATTTGTTGATCTCTTTTCTCTCTTTGTGTTTCAGTTTGAATAGCTTCTATTACCCTGTATTTAAGTTTATTGATCTTTTCTTCTGTGGTATCTAATTTGCTCTTAAGCCCATTTGATGGGTTTATTTTATCTACGGTATTTTTTTTAAACCTCTCCCAGTTCCATTTGTTCTTTTTGTACATTCATTCTTTTTTTAACGATTCCATTTCTGTCTTCCTTATGTTCATGTTCTTTAATCTTGAAAATAATTAGAAGAGCTGTTTCAAAGAGCTTGTCATTTCTAGGTCATTTTTTGATTGATTATTTTTCCTTGATTCTGTATATGTCTAATAATTTTCAACTGGATCCCGGACATTGTAAGTTTTATATTGTTGAGTGTCTGGATTTGTTTGTCTTCCTTTAAAGAATGTCGAGTTTTGTTTTGGCAGGTAGTTAAGTTCCTTGCAGATCAGTGTTATTCTAGCAGGCTTGTTCTTAAGTTTGATCACTGTGGGTGTGGAGTGGCCTTTACTGTGTAACTAGTTTAACAGGCTTTTAAAAAATGTTTATTTATTTTGAGAGAGAAAGAGAGAGACAGAGAAAGAGAGAGCACGAGCAGGGGAGGGTCAGAGAAAGAGGGAGAGAGAGAATCCCAAGCAGGCTCCATGCCGCCAGTGCAGAGCCCAATGTGGGGCTCAAACTCACAAACTGCCAGATCATGACCTGAAGTCAGACACTTAACTAACTGAACCACCCAGGTGCCCCAACAGTCAGACTTTTAACGGTTAGACTCAGCAGTCTCTCTATTCTGACGAGCTAGAACTAAAATGCTTTCCCAATCCTATCTGAACTCCAGGAGTTACTGAGTTTATACGTTCTCAATATTTGTTCCTTTCCCCAGGAGTCTTGATTTGTCTGGTTTCATGGAGTCTCACTCTGTGCATGCACAGCTTAGAATCCAGCTGAAGTATCTGGGTGACCCCGTGCAGATTTCCAGAGCTCTTTCTCTGTCCTGCTTCCTTCTTTCCATTAGTCTTTACCGCAAGTTTCAGCCCCCTCAGTTTCTCTCTTTCTACAGCCCAGCAAGACCACTGTGCTCTTCTTAGGTTCACTATTCAACACAACATGCAGTGGATGCTAAAAGGTGGAAAGCTGGGGGCATCACAGAGCTCATCTTGGTTGTTTCCCTTCTGCCAAGCATCACACTTCTATACTTCCAACTGTGAAGTGTTCAAAAACAGTTGTTTCATATCTGTTGTCTAGTTTTCGCCTTGTGGCAGGAAGGCTGGTCCTGTATACTTTATATAACTTTTAAACACCAGCCAAAGCATAAGAGACTCTTAAAAACTGAGAACAAACTGAGGGCTGATGGGGGGTGGGAGGGAGGGGAGGGTGGGTGATGGGTATTGAGGAGGGCACCTTTTGGGATGAGCACTGGGTGTTGTATGGAAACCAATTTGACAATAAATTTCATATATTGAAAAGAAACCACCAGCCTGGCTAATACACACATATACTGGCATAATGATACCTGTCTACCTATCTATCCAGAAGTAGGGTATTCTACTTAGAAGATTTTTACCATAGATTTACTAATCTGTAAACACAACGGGAATAATAAATACCTCCATTCCAAAAACCCATGCATAAAAATAAATGATTGTGTCCTTGGCTCATGTTTTCTCTTCTGCCTTCATTTCAGATACAACCCCAAAGCTTTCCAGGTTGTTGTCAGCAGGAGCATTGGTCATGTGTCACCAGAGGAACATTTTCATTGAGATTCCTTCTCCTCTTGTGTGTCTCACCCTTGACAACATATACCCGACATGAATGCACATTCTCCTATATATCCCTCCCTGCTCACCTTCCTTTAACTCTTACCAAAGAGCCTCAGGAAAGTTTCTTCTTTTCTTTTCACGCTATCTCCATATTATTTGTAAATCTTGAAGTGATTTACATGACAAATTATAAATACAGCAGTGCTAGCGATAAGTGTGTTTTGGGGAAAATCAAAAGTTACATATTTTGTAATGACAATAGGTGTCAGGCCAAGTTCATCACTTTCTAAAACTTGTTTCCCAAACCATCTATGAGGACCATTCAGGAAATACCTATCCATTGCGTACAAATACATGTGTAAAATATATGAAAACGTAATTAACAGAAAATAATCCCATGCCTGAATGCCACAGCAATGTCAAACTGCTACATAGGTTTTAAATGCTTTCTCTCTTTAAATAGATTTCTGTATTTAACTTGTTGAAAATCTGCTTCAAACAAGTCGTGGACCTGCAATGATCTGCAACATAGAGTGTACAGAACTCCTTTTCCGAATATTGTCAGTAGTCTATCACTATGGATTGACCATCTCTAATTAACCTTTTCCTCAGACACGTCTTTCAAAATAAACATTTAGGATTTTTCTTCCTGATATAATTAATGTTCTTAACACAACCAATATAACCCATGATGATAACTAAAATTTCCTTATAGGTGTGTGTGTGTGTGTGTGTGTGTGTGTGTGTGTGTGAGAGAGAGAGAGAGAGAGAGAGAGAGAGAGAGAGAGGGAGAGAGAGATTCTTTAAAATCGTTGAAGAAATGCTAACACATGTTTTCTGTTGTGCTTCGTGTCATCAGGGTGTCTGACAGCTAGTTAGAAGAGAAACTCCCTGATCCAGCACTGTAGATGGAATGTTGGCACCCCAAAGCACTTCCTGCTTAAATCTCTGACCTGGAAAGAACAGAAGGAACCAGGTCAGGATCTGCTGGCCTCTGGCCAACCAAGGGGATCAGCTTTCATGGGTGAAGAAGAAGGCAGGGACCTGGTGACTACCCACTGCCATACTTCCTGTTGGATGTGATCAGCATCTCTCTTTGCAACTTTGTATTTAGTGAGGATAGGCTGGAGAGTCTATCCTTCCACTCCAAAGTTTCTAAAAATAGCACAAGCCAAAAGACAGCCAAAAAACAGAGGCCTGATCATTTGGATTAAGCTAGCTTTCATAAATAAAACTTGAAAGCTAACATCTATATCTAACCCAAATAGATCAGGAGCTCCACGGACTTCTGGAACTGGACCACAGTGAAATCTGTGTGCTTCTTATATGTGGTATAAGTCACTATTTTTAAGTAAATAGAGTCCATCTTAAATTAAGATGGTTTTGAACACGCTATGACTTTTTTTCCCAAGATTTGTAAAAGATTTAAGATCTTTCATGACCTCGCAGCCAATGTTACGAACACCCAGTCCATTATATGGTAGTACACTCATAGAGGTATGAAGTTTCTGGTAATTTGTCTTAGTATTTTTGTCCTTTTAATTAAAAATAATCAATTTTAGCTTTCAGATTTTTCCTGTTGTATATGTGACTTTGAATTATTTACTTATTGCATATTTTGGAGAGTTCTAACAAAAACCACCTGAAGCTTCTTTTCCTATCCCCTTTAGAACTGTGATGCATTTTTTAATGTTTTATTTATTTCTTAAAGAGAGAGAGAGTGCAAGAGGGGGAGAGGCAGAGACAGAGAGAGAGAGGGGGACAGAGGATCCAAAGCGTACTCCATGCTGACAGCAGCCAGCTGGATGCCGGGTGTGAACTCATGAACCGTGAGATCATGAACTGAGCTGAAATCAAGAGTTAAAAACTCAAACACAGTACTGAAGGCACTAAAGCTCCATTTATTATCCAGTAAATGTGGGAATAAAAGACCAAAAGCTGTGTACTATTTTGGTGAATGCTTGAGGGAATACAATTTTTCCTTGAGTTAGTTTTCATTCTCTTATAGTCTTGCTTAAATTGAAAAGAGCAATGTGTCTGGAGGAAAGAAAAAGAGAAAGGAATAAATTTAGGTGCATTCAACAGGTGCCAACACAGGCAAGATAAAGTCCATTTTTGAAGTATCAGAGGGAAGAAGAATCCTATAATAATTTGCCCACAATACAAGGGGCTGAACGAAACCACGTATAAATAAAATGTTTTTAAATTTTAAAAAGTGGGTGTAAAGACAGAATTTATAAAACACACATAGATACCCCTTGCTTAGATAAAACAGATATTAGCGTTCTGCCATATTTGCTTCTTTCACATTTAAGCAAAAAAAAAAAAAAAAAAAAAAAAAGGTTAGTGGCATACGTAAAGCCTTGCCCATTATTCTTTCACTCCTCCCCCACCTTCTTCAAACACTATCTAGACATTAGTGTGTATCATTTCCATAAGCATTTGCTCACTTGCTACATATGTCTACAACTATAAATAATCCATACTATTTTTATGTGAGCTTGACTTCATATCAGTGGTCGTATTTGCATATACTCTTATGCACATATATAATAGAGTTCATTTTTTTAATGTTTATTTTTTGAGAGAGAGAGAGAGAGAGATAGAGAACACAAGCAGAGATGGGACAGAGAGGGAAGGAAACAGAATCTGAAGCAGGTTCCAGGCTCTGGGCTGTCAGCTCAGAGCCTGACATGTGACTTGAACTCACGCACTATGAGATCATGACCTGAGCGGAGCTGAAGTCAGACGCTTAACCAATTGAGCCATCCAGGTGCCCCTATAATAATAATTTTAATTTCTGGGTATTATTTCTTGGTATAAATAAACAGAGTACTCTAAAAATCCAGAAATGGAATATTTGACAGGAGTAGAAAAATACAAGTTTCATTAATTTGTGGGAAAAATGTACTAAAAACAAAGGCAACATTAAGGTGACATAAAGGTCTTCAAGTCCTCAATATTTTCAGAGCCTTTGCTTCTTATATGCAGCTTTTTCTTTGGCACTTTTTCAAAGCTTCTTTAGAATCTATGTGTTTGATAGAGACAAATTCTTGTATGTGTGCATATTTAAGGATGTTTGTTGGGCATGGACAGTAATAGGACAAAGCTACTAACTTTCTAAATGAACATGACAGGGTATATCCAAATAAGTCATGGCATGTCCATATATGTTATGGAATACTATGTAGCCATTAAAAATAATAAAGAATATTGGGGCACCTGGGTGGCTCAGTCAGTTAAGTGACCGACTCTTGGTTTTGGCTCAGGTCATGATCTCATGGTTCATGAGTTCAAGCACTGCTGTCGGGCTCTGCACTATGGAGCCTGCTTCAGATTCTCTCTCTCCCTTTATCTCTGCCCCTCCCCTGCTTTCTTTCTCAATCTCTCTCTCCCTCTCCCACTCTCAACATAATTAAAAGCTTAAAAAAATTAATAATAATAAAGAATATCTCGCCGTATTTGACAAAATGTTGCAGGGGATTATTTTAAAATAAGTTTTGAACTTTAGAATAATTTGAGATTTACAGAAAAGCTACAAAGACTTCACAGAGGTTTCCCCACCCCCAGTTTCCTCTATCGTTAACATCTTAAATTTGTCACCCCTAATGAACGATACTAGAACATTTTTTTAAAACCAAAGTCCATGCTTTTTTCAGGGTTTCATTAGTGTTTACCTAATGTCCTTTTTCTGTTCTAGAATCCCATCCAGAGTAGAGCATCACGGTTGGTCATCATGTCTCCTTAAGCTCCTGCAGATTGAGACATCTTCTCAGACTTTTCTTGTTTTTGATGACCTTGACAGTGTTGGGTCCTGATAAAGCATTCTGTAGAATGCCCCTTAATTTTGGTTTATTTGTTTGCTATGGTCAGCAAGATTTATGGATTTGCGGGGAGAACGACCACAGAGGTAAAGTGTCATTCTCATCACATCACATCACATCAAAGACACATGCCATCAACAGGATTTATTATTGATGATGTTAACTCTGACCGACCAGCTGAAGAAGGGTTTGCTAGGTTTTTCCACTGTAAAGTTGCTCTTTTCCTCCTTTCCCTATTTTAAACTTTGGAAAGAAGTTACTATGTTCAGCCCACACTCAAGGGGTGGGAGGCTATGCCCTACCTTCCTGAGGGGTTAGTATTAACATGTATTATTTGGAATTCTTTCATATGGGAAGACTTGTCTTTTCTCTATTTATTTATTAAATCATTTATTAGATCCATAGGACTCATGGATATGTATTTTATATGCGTTTCTAGCCATATCCACAGATATGGTTTTAATCCAATATTGCTTTATTTATTTTGTTGCTCAAATTGTTCCAGCTTTGACCACTGGGAGCTCTTTCAGTATGCTCTTGTGTTCCTTTGACAAGTACCATTACTTTGTTATTTTTTGGCACTACAAGATGCTCCAGACTCATAGTCCCTGACCAAACCCTGGAGTCAGCCATTTCTCCAAGGCTCCTTTTGCTTGAGAATGGTATTAGAAACCAAGCCCTGGGCACTCGACGTGCTAATTTCCACTGGGGTGTCACTGCTTGTATGCCCTCTCAGCTGACAAAGCGAGGAAGTACTTGTGTGCATACTTACTCATATACACATATCTGGACATATTTGTGTACGTAGCCATCTGTGTCTTCACTAAAGTCCACGGGAGTTCATACTGATGTCTCCAACTCTGCTATTAAATGGTTCTATCCTTCTGCCCTTGCTTATCTGTGAACTTCCTCTTTAACAGTGACAAACCTGGTCTCCAACCTGCCTTGCATTTACTTATTTAATCCCAGTATACACTATAGCAGCCTTAGAATTTTAACACGTAGCTCCATGGTGAACAACTTCACCAACCGGAGTATAGTGCTTATGTACAGTTCCCTTTGTCTCTAGTTTTATGATCTCTACTCATATCTAAAGTTACTTAAGTAGGCACCTTCCTCCTTATCCCCTTAAGGGAGGTTATATCATACATCTGTAACATTATTTTGCCACATACGCATTCCACGGTGGGATCTTCTAACCTCTAAGTTGATTATTTTTAAATTTGCATACACTAAGGCTCACCATTTATGCTATTGGTGTCATGTGCCCACTACTATGGTGTCGTACAGAGTAATTTCACCACCTTAAAATGTTTCCCATGCTTCACCTATTCAGCCTTCTGCCATCTCTCCCCCCAAACTTTTGGAAACCACTGATGTATTTACCATCTTTTTAGTTTTTTCTTTTTCTAAAATGAAATTATATAGTATGTAGCCTTTTTGGACTGGCTTTTTCACTCAGCAATATGCATCATCCTTCTAGCCTTACTCTGACCTTACATGTGTTCTTATGTGTGTATAAATATACCGGGAAAATATTTGGAAAGAGACTTATTATTGGACTCAGCTACCTCTGGTAGAAAGGAACTGAATTACAGATAGCAACGAGGTAGAGGGATCAGAATATATAAAGTAATCAGAATTATATAATAGGGGTAAAAATATATATTCTGATATAACATATATATTATATTCTTATTGATTTAGCCTTTTTCCAATGAACATGCATTACCACTATAATTTTAAAGATTATTAAAAAGATATTCCATTCTCTACCACCTTTGTTTTCCTTCTTTGTTCATGTCTTTATATATTTCTTAGATTTTTCATTACTATAATGGATATTAAGATTTTTGATTAAAAGTATTTACTCTGTATACAGAATAGACCTAGAACTTCTTTTATTATGCATTTTCCCAATGTTTTGATGTTTAAAATAATTTAAATGAACCTAGTTTTCTTTGCTTAAACCAGCGTTTGCCTCCTTTTCTTTCTCTCTCTGCCCTTTTTCCTTGTTTTCCTTTTGTATCACTCCCGCCACTGAACCCTCACAGGCATTACACGTTAGTGGGCAACACACAAGGGTTACAAAGGCAGTTTTCAAAAGAATTACTCTGAGAACTGCCCAAATTGATTGCATCAACCATTCTGAGAAAAAGACCTCAAAACATGGCATCATGTTCCCACAATTTCAGCTACAAGTTTTGCAGCAGTTACAGATAAAGACAGCTATAACCTTGGACAAGACCACAGTCGTGTACCTCGCTCTTCTCTTTGCTTCATAAAAATGAGGGGTGCCTGGGTGGCTCAGTCAGTTAAGCGGCCGGCTTTGGCTCAGGTCATAATCCTTCAGTTCATGAGTTCAAGCCCCGTGTTAGGCTCTGGGCTGACAGCTTGGAGCCTGGAGCCTGCTTCAGAATCTGTCTCCTCTCTTTCTGCCCCTTCCCCATTCATGCTCTCTCTCTCTCTCAAAAAATAAATAAACATTAAAGAAAATTAGAAAAAAAAAACCTCCAAAACCTTCTTCAGCTCAGGGAACTAAAATTTTGAGGGGCTTCTTGATGTACGTGAAACAAATAAAGCCTTCAACTTCTATCTGAGTACTGTAACTATCTTTTTCTTTGATATTGTCAAAAGGGAAAAAAAGGTTTCTGGTAAAAATAAATCTCCTATGCAAAAAAAATAAAGAACTAAGCAGCTAAATCTCAAGAGTAAGTTATTATGTAAGCAGATTTTATAAGCAAAAGGCAGAACACAGGCATAAAATATTGCCTGATTCCACAGCAAGCTTAACAACAAATAAATCTACAAAAAGTTTAAATAGCACGATGGCATCCAATTCAAATAAAACCAATCTTGTAGACAGTCAAATGTCACTGAACTTCAAACTTTAATAGTTGGAGACAGGATGTTGAAGTACTATGTGATATAAACTTTCCCCACTTTCTGAAAAGTGTGCTAATAATGGAAAAATTTCCCAGGCTTTTACAAGTCGAAGTTGTTGGAGTCTGAATACCCACTGACTAAACTGGGTATTGGACAATACACTCATCAAAATGAGAAACGGAGCTGCTGCCCTGTAGGGATTTGTTTTAATAAAATGGTTGGCACTTTTGGTGCATTGTGACTGCTCTCTTCTATTAAAGGAGCCAAGTTTTCCTTCCGTCATTTTCTTTATATATATATATATAAAATTTATTGTCAAGTTAGCTCACATACATTGTATACAGTGTGCTTTTAGTTTTGGGGGTGGATTCCCGTGACTCATCGCTTACACACAACACCCAGTGCTCATCCCAACAAGTGCCCTCCTCAATGCCCATTTCCCCCCTCCCCCACCATTTTGCAAATGAACCTGGAAGAGCTATTAACAGAAGGTAAAATGTGCAGAAGGAAGGGGTTCTAGGGAGACTATGGAATTATTGTATTTGGCGTGAGTTGTTGATGTCCAGAAAGGACCCTGGATCTCATGTGGTGAACTGCAAACTCTGTTTCTTCTCACCACCAAACACACCAGCATTACCACCATGCATGTGACAATGTGCGCCCATACGTTCAGAGAAATTCCAACGTCTACAGTCTCAGCATCCACAAAAGTATCAGAGCCTTATAATACATTCCCCTCCCTTACTATCTAAGGCTGAACATTCCATCACATCTCTTATCAGTGGCAAAGTGCTGTGTCCTCAGGGTTCTGGTGGTTGCTCCTCAATGCTTTAATGAGTTCAACATATGTGAAATAACACAGAGGCAGGAGTTCACAGGCAAACTCATCTTTCATGAGCAGTAACGTACATTCATTTTTCATGTGGCCATCAGCGGTTCATGGTTCAGTCCTGCTATCTCCTATCTGATTCCCCAAATGAGCCTCAGTCCTGGTCAGGAAGCCTCATCCCTGCTCCCAGCATCTCCAGCTAACCTCCATCTTCCAGCAGTTGTTCACATCTTTTCCTCTCATGAACGATCCTGACTCCCGGTTCCAACTGCTCACCTTCCTTCCAAGGCTGTGTCCACACTGGTCTCTCTTCTCTCAAGTTTTTACACCTTATTTACCTCAACTGTTGAGAGCATCCTTGCATGTTTAGGGCCATATATGATTTGTACCCAAAGTTACTTCACATGCCTTATCTTATTTGATGGGTATACGTTTCATACTTGCATGAGTCTAGAACCCATCTCAGTGACCTCTGAAACTCTCCTAAGAATAAGGTTTAAAATGTATGCCTCTTTGCATCACACAGAGCATGTAACTCAGCCTTTTACTGGGTGAAATGTTCCTTGATGGCCTGGGGAGACTGGTAAAATGTCAGGTCCTAGGTCCCAGCTCTAGGCATTCTGCATCCCTACGACTGAGTGAAGCCCAGGGGAAAGCCTTCTTTAAACTTGTCCTCTAGTCCCCAATCCCTGAAATTCTTATGCCACCATCAGAGCTGAGCTCTGATCAGCTCAATGCCAGTCAAAAATGAATAGTTACTGATGAAATGAAGTTGGAGACATTCTCACTAGACCAAGAACATTTCTAATTCTTGATTTCTCATTAGCATTGAGAGGAAGGGAAAATACATGTGAAGGAAAGGTCTCCTACAGCCAGACAAGGTAGGAAGAAGCCATACCCATAGAGAGTGTTAATCTACCCAGTGCACATGGTTCCTGCCAAGTGGTTAAGCAACATCTGAATACAGACCAAACTGGCCCTGGAAGAGGGGGGTGAGGCATTTTGTCTTCTTGAGTAAGAACAGAAAAGGTTGGTGCTTAATGACAATATTTCTTGGGTGAGCAAAAGCAGGAAGGAAGGACATGGGAAATTCAAACAAATAGAGCTCTGTAATCCTAAACGATCCATCCACCATGGCATAAATGGCGGACTAGCCTGTCCAGTGTAATCTGGTATGACGTGCATCTCTTTGTGGTTCCTTGTATACCGGAAGAACTTGTTAGGATGCCAAATTTCCAGGCCCCAGCTCTGAAAATTCTTGATTTTAATTCACATGGGGCTCAGGGATAGGCATATTTTGGGGATCAGCACTTCGGGTAATCCCTAAGTACCCCCCCCCCCGAAAGACCCTGACGGGCAGCTCCCCAGGCTGCAGGGCCTGATGTTTCCTCCTGGGGCCCGTCTCCCCGCCCTCCACGGTCTGCTCCGATGAGCCCCCTTCATAACCCCGCAGGACTGAAGGGACAGGAGAGGCATTTTCTTTAGAACCTGCTTGCTGGCAGCTGTGGTCAGACTTGCCTCGGAGAGAAAGTTCGGCCCGGAATGGGTGACTGTGTTTCTGTGTGGCTGGGAGGTCGCCACACCTGAGGGCTGCAGTGATCACGGCGGTGGCACTTGGTGAATGGCCGAGGGCTCGGAGAATGCTGGTCGATGATACAAGCCACCGTGCCGTGGAGGGGTACAAGGATGAAACAGAGACCTGAGGTTCTGGGCTCACTTTGTCCCACTTTTCTCTTCTCCTCTGGTACTCGAAACCGACTGCTGCACTTGTAGACTCTCTCCTCTCTTGGAGTCAGCTGGGGACATTTCAAAGTATCACTGGTTGGCCCGGTCTTGAACCACCTGGAATCTCTTCAGGTGGGGCTAACGGTGGCAGAGCATTTACCGAACTCCCCTGCGGCTTCGCCTTTGCGACTGGAGCTGACAGTGACCTGCCCACGACAATGTTCGCCACAAGGATGGGCAGCCCTACAGTACAAACCATACACAAACGGAGCAAGTTGTAAAGACCTCACCTCACAGAGGCTTCAAGAGCCAGTCTCGCTCTTTCCGCCTATTTCGGCCCCAAGGGCTTAGACCAAGGTCCTCAGGCTTCTAGGTCACTGGAGAGAGGCCTCCTTCTTTCCCCTCAGCTCTAGCTCAAATATGCTTTCTCTCCTCAGCTTGGAACCTCAACACCCTGCTTACAAAAATGCATCTGCAAGTCCTTTGTTTGCAAAACTCATTAATTTACTCTTTCCCCAAAGCAAAGGTTGCCCTTGTATACACGTCCTTGGCACTGGCTAACATTCCTTCTGAATGCTGTTGTTTTTTTTAAAGTTTATTTATTTATTTTTGAGAGAGAGAGAGACAGAGACAGAGAGGGCGCAGAAGAGACAGAGAGAGAGGGAGACAGAGGATTCATGCGGGGCTTGAACTTACAAACCGAGAGATCATGACCTGAGCCAAAGTCTGAAGCTTAACCCACTGAGCCATCCAGGCGCCCCTGAATGCTTACTTTTACTGTTTTTCTACAGAGCCCATTACCTTTCCGTGCAGTAGGAAAGCAAGGCAGAGATTTGGAGTATGGGCTTCAGTTAGGTTTGACTTCAAACCCTTCCTTTGCCATTCCTATCATGTGACTTGGGATGAATCGCTTAGTTAACTACACCTCACTTTTCTTATCTTTAAGATGGGGGATTCTAGAACCTACCTTACAAAGTTGTTAGGGGGGATTCAACGCGTTGGTTAGAACTTGACAACATTAAGTGTTCAATAAACCTTAACTATTGTGATTAGGAACCTAGCCCCACTGTGTATACTAGGTGCCTGCTTTTCCTTTCGTATGTCTTCATGGAGTTCTGGAGCTCTCCTGCCAGGCCCGTTATATCCACAACCTGTGGATCCACGAGGTGGGTATTATCCAACCAATTACAGGATGGAGAAGCAAACCAGAGAGCGAGCCAGGGCACGTGGGAACCCAGGCCAGTCTGAATGCTAAAGTCCCTCCCCTCAGGAGGCCACGCTGCCGAGAAAAGGGACAGCTCCTGGATTGGTTGCACTAGAAAGACTTCCCATCTCACTTAAGCAAGAAGCACCCAGTTTCCTTTCTTCACACCATCTCCATCTCTTCGTTTTTACAGGCACGTCGTCATAGGCTTTTCTAGGCTGAAGGTCGTATGAACGACCTCCGTCCACTTGGTAAGGAGGTAGAAGACACAGGATGAGAAATAGACGTTCCAGATTTAGAATAGTGAGCAAGGAGCCACGGAAGTGTTCAGGGTCCAATATAAAGCATTGTTCTAGAAAGACACAGACACTTTCCAGATATCTATTCAATGTTTTTCCAGCATTTTTTACACCACCATTGCATTAAAAATGTATATAATGTCAACACTGGCAAAATGCCTATGATATAACTGGAGTGCACGGTAAAACCCCTAACCAAGGTTGTACATTGATAACTTACATTCCTAGTAATTCTTACAAAACCTCAGTTCTGACTAGCAGTATCCTAGCAAATGCTCCGTTACAAAGACCCAACTGATGTTCTTACATGAACTTCCTTTATGAAAAAACATTCGCTTACTCTGATAGTGTAATTAACGTCATTGCAAGAAACTAATATAAACGACTCAAACTTAGCCAATGTCACTTACACTTCAATTTTCTCCCTAGTAGAATGTAAAGTAAAACTTCTGGTTTTCTAAATGGTTTTTGTGATTCTCTTGGTTACTGGATTACATTAATAAATTCCCCCCAAATGGAAAATAACTCTAAGCCAGACTTAACTACTTTCTGGAATCACTCCCTGCATCTCCAAATTTAAAGAGTCCTGAGTTATACTCACTTCCTCCTGCCCGACTGGTGATTATTAGAATTTCTAACGCCATACCTTAATAGTGAATGATAAAGCTGTCCCATGGCAGCAAACAATCCGCAGCCTATTGACTCCATTATTTTAGGCCTTGGAGTTCTATTTTGACTCATAAATATTTTTTTAAAATTTTTTTTTCAACGTTTATTTATTTTTGGGACAGAGAGAGACAGAGCATGAATGGGGGAGGGGCAGAGAGAGAGGGAGACACAGAATCGGAAACAGGCTCCAGGCTCCGAGCCATCAGCCCAGAGCCCGACGCGGGGCTCGAACTCCCGGACCGCGAGATCGTGACCTGGCTGAAGTCGGACGCTTAACTGACTGCGCCACCCAGGCGCCCCACATAAATATTTTTGAACTGGAAAAGATCTTAGCCGTCACTGACCTTTACCTCTGCCACTCCTCTCTCTATCCAGTGCCCTCCCCTCCCTTCTTTTCTGGTCCAGATACGACTTGCTCAAGCTCACATACCATACTGAAGAAAAGGACTAGATCTAGAAGAAAGAACTTTGGAGAACTATTGCCAATCGATTGGTAATTCCTCTACTTTGTTGTTAATGACTAGACTGGGGTAATGCGGGGTATGATATAATGTATATGAACCAATACCACAGAATGTGGCACATAACAGCTGCTCATGAAGTTCTGGCTACTGGTACTAATCACTGTCATTCCTATAAAGTATAACAGGAACCTGGCTTAGGCAGGGGTCACAGCTTTTTTATAAAACCATAATGATGTTGCTGGCAAATCAGAGTAGACAAATGCCCTCTTTAAGACGGAACAGAATGATAATCCTCCCCAGGGTAAAATGGGTCTCTTCAAGGCTGGTAATATTTGGCACAGGTTCGGGCAGCTTGCTGAGGTGGTAGGGAGGGTGTGCGAAACTTACCCCATTGCGTTATTAATTAGGTTATTCACCAAGAAAGAAATCTATGTCTTTCATCCCGGTAATGCAATCAAAGAAGGGAGAAGCAGGCCAGGGAGAATACTCAAAACTGTAGATGGGTTTCTACAAAACATACATTGTTCCATTGTTGGCATATATGCACTCTTATACACTCACAACTTGTATGCTAATCTCTTGTATCAAACAAAGAAATACTCTTTGTCCTGCAACTACTTTCCAAGCCGAGGAGAACGTGAATGAGGTGACGGTGGTGTAAGTCTTGTATGGGCATCAACTGGACACAGGAATCGACTAAGGGGGCAAAACAGAAACTCCTGAGGTCACCGCTCCCAACTGCACCCACATTGACGGTGGTCATCCCCCACTCCTATCATTCTGATACATTTCCCCGCGGGCTGCTCCGGCACCCTGTCTCCTGGGGTGGGATGGTGGAGTGGTACGGAGGGAGGACTGTCCTTGAGATAACGGGGGCCAGCCAACAACCTTAAGCTTGTTTGCCTAGACAGTGGCAGATGCTAGACGGTGGCAGAATCTCTTCCCAACCCAACACTGCATGGCGTGATCAGCAAGAGCAAAGGCCCCAGGGCTGACTGCTGGCACCAGCGGGGAAACAGAATTAGCTTTTACTGTGAAAGAAAGCAAGGACACACTGTCAAAAAGGCCAGGGAGATCAGATGTGCACAAAAAGCGATGTTTGTATTTCCAACCCTTTTAAGAAATGCCTTCAGTGTTAGACAAATGCCTTTGCTGGAACAAGATGGACTCTATCTCTAAGTGATCTTTCCAGTAAGATTCTTCTCTCTCTTTCTTATGGCATCTCCTCCATATGAGTATAATACTGCTTTTTACACATGAGTTTTTGCTACTTTGGCTTCCAATTCCCCTTTTCCCTCTGCATTGCATCATATGAAAAACACAGCCAATGTTTAACGATCTTTTTTCATTAGTTTCTTACTTATGCTTTAAACACGTTTCCATGCCAAACCCATAGACACTTTTCGTGTGTGTGGGAAAATTGAATTCTGACAGGTTTCGCACTACATTGTTTTTTTAAGCTTGGAAAAACTTTGCACTGAGTCCCCTGGGCTCTGCATCATGGCTTTGAAGTCTTTTTTGGCACACATGGGTCTTAACTGTTTGCCAATTTGCTATAATTGGGCTTGAGGCTACATGTGCGGAACAGTGCCTTGTAATAAAGGCATTCTGTCCAAAGGACAATTTTGCACCAGGTAAAAGGTGTGCTGTCTTCAGAACTGTGATTGTTGTTGAACAAGCTGAGGCCATTTGAAAGGTAGTTTCCATTTAACTATTAAGGCACTCTAGCTTTCTCTGATGTCACATCTAGGTTTCATAAGAGAACATTTATATTATATGAGTGTTTCAAATTTATGGTCTATTTCCCTTGCCTGAACACATTTTCACCTCTGAAAGAAATGTGAGAAATGAGTCAGAACCAGGACTCCCAGGGCTAGCTGCTCATCCGGGCTCCTTCCTGTGCTGCTTCTTAGGACAGTAAGACCAAATTTGATGCATAAACCTTGTGACCCTTTGTGCTGGGGAGCACAAGATAAGAAGTAGTAAATGTAGGCATTTCTATCACACACAAGTATAACTTTCCCTAGGTAGCTGTAATGTAAACATGAATTTAAATACCTCATTTTGAAGTCCTACATAGTTAATAACCAATAAAGTTGCAAAGTGGGAAAGAAGGAGACCAATACCCAGTAAGTGGCTCCTCCAATGAATCAGGTACTGTTGAAAGGCTTACACCAACTCTGATGGGTATCTCCTGTTGGTTCTATTACACGTGTAGATTTGGGGCACACATGACCAAAAAGGCGGTAAGTGGTGAAGCTTTCGAATCCAGGTCTGCTGGTTTCAAATCGCGCTGCCTATTTCTCAAATGCAATGAGTGGTGGTATAAGAAAATCCTAAAAGTATCAGGAAAAACCTTAAGGAAAGGGCATTAATGGAAGTTCCATTACAGGACTCACTTATTAATTCATCCTTTTATTTGCTGAATCCTGACTCTGTGTTGGCTACTATAGTCAGGGCTGGGGACACCCAGATAAATAAGATACAAGGAGCCCCACGCCGTAGAGGTATGGTGGAATGCTTTTAGGAAATTGGCTCTGACTTGCTCACTCCATAGGAAGATGGTTGTCAAGCTTTTCTTCTTACAGATTTGCTTTGCCTGGATGATGGGTGGAGGGAGATGATGACTCACCCCACCTCCGTCTGAGCAGCAAAGCAGCAAGAATGAACTCTGAAGGGCACAGAGGCTCCTCACTGACCCCACAGGAGGGAACCTCACTTCCCAAGAGAGTGGATGCTTACCTGCTCTTGCATTTTAGTTTATAGGAAAGGCACGAATAAGAAACTTGCAAATTAATAATCAAGGAGTTCAGGTAGTGCTAAAAATGCAGAGAAATAAAAGGAAGAAGACTGGATAATCCACTAATGGAGGTATACTCTAACAGGGAAAGCCCTAAATCTGTAAGAAAAGTAGCTAACTGAAAACTACTCAAGAAAGAAACTAACAAATCTAGACAAGGAAACAGTTGGTAGAAGTCTAACTAAAACCCAGGTCTTCTCACTGCAAGTCTAGGTAAAATGTTTCCATAAATGCTGGGATAAAGTCCTAAGTGTCTAAGGTTCATGTCATAGGAAATGACCATAACTTCCCATGAAATATCCTTATAACATGACCCAACAAAAGTACAAGCTGAATGGATCATCCTTGGGAATTTTCTTTTTTTGGGGAAAAAAAAAAAAGTAAACCTAAACGTTTTAATATACAAGATGTATCATGGAACTATTGTTCAAGGTAATTTTATTTACTTATTTTTTTAATGTTTGTATTTATTTTTGAGAGAAAAAGACAGAGCATGAAGGGGGGAGGGGCAGAGAGAGAGGGAGACACAGAATCCGAAGCAGGACACAGATCTCCGAGCTGTCAGCAGAGAGCCTGATGCGGGGCTTGAACTCATGAACCATGAGATCATGACCTTGGCTGAGGTTGGACGCTCAACTGACTAAGCCACCCAGGTGCCCCGTTCAAAGTAATTTTAAAGAAGGCAAAGGTTATCTTTATGAAGAAAAGTCCCTTTCCATTTAATCCTAAAATAATTTCTTATTTATGTCTACTGTCACAGAAATAAAATTAATATATGGTTCACTCTTTCATGTCATGCATGTTAGTGTCAGATGGGATTAAAAGGTTTAGGAGAGTGAAATATTGGCTTAGTGGTTACATTAACCACCTCTAAACCCAATGAATCATGGGAATGAATGTTGGATCTATTTCTTTTTCACTCTGGGCAGTGGTCAAGAAGGTGACCACAACAATTTCTCATTAATATTAGCTTCAGGTATGATTTCTTCCAGAACTTTCAGTGAAACCAGTCCTTTTAAAAACAGATGGGAAAAAATCTAGCTCAATAAAAGTAAAATATGTATAGTTTATAAACAAGCACTCAAAATATCTGATTTCAACAATAAAGGGCCCATTTCTCATTAAAAGGTATAATGGGAAAATACTGGAATTGAGTTCATTGAGTCAGTTTAAAAGGTATTCTCCATAAACATATTAGATCTGCCATTTGAACCAGGCTCATAATTGTCATGGTTGCAGATTCTTCCTGGCAACTATATTTGGAGGCTGGAGCCCAGATTTTTCAGAGTAGCTGGAAAAATGTGAGGAAAAAAACCCCACTTTTTTCTTGCCCAATGAATTTCCACTGGATGTTCAGATTATTATCCAGCTCCTTCCTATCAGTGATGATACAGATACACTAGTTAAATGTGGGGTGAGAGGACAGCCTGCATGTGACTGATAGAGAAAAGGCTCCTTCATGTGTTTGTCAGCATCAGGGTCTAGGATGACTGTAGGGGGAGGGATAAACAACATTCTGAGCTTCTGTCATTAGCACTAATAACTACACAGAAATTTGTTTCTTGTCAAGGTGACAGCGATTGGATTTACCGTCTTTATTGGAGCTACCAAAAATATATGAAGCAATGATTTGATAGACACTGTACATCAGGGAATGCAAAATAGTGATCTCTGAAAAAAAATGAGAGAAAACAAGATAATCTCGTAAATTACCCACGCTTACTGCACTGACATCCCCTCCTCTGGGGCTGGCAGGAGAAACACAGGCAGAAGATAGTAAGTTCTCTCGGTTGAAGAGATGTTTGAGGAGAGTTTCAGAAGGCTGCAGTAGCTAAGTTTCAGAGGACAGAGTATCTGAGAGGAGGAAACTATAGACAGAACTCCAGAGAGTAAGAGAGGAACATTCTGATATTCTGCAGAGTATAGTCCAATGCAAATACGTTCATGCACATGAGGAAACTACACTACACTGACAAAAGAATCATCTGGAAGATGGCTAGAGATAACAGTACCTAGTGTTCCTACTGGGTAGAGAATAGTGCCTATCTCACCAGCCAGAGTAAAAACCCTTATGATCATGGAGCACTGGGTAGAGTAAATAGAAAAACCTTGCCTCAATAAGGAGGAATGTTTCATCCATCACTGAGCACTGCTTTTGTCCCTCCCAATTAATCCTAAAAATAAGACCTGAAAGTCTCAAATATTTTCACGCAATTTAGTTGCTTTCCAGTACACCCTTCATGAATAATTTTAGGAACACAAAACATTCAGCACCAAACAAAGTAAAAATAACAATGTCTGGCATCCAAGAAAAATTACCAGGCATAAGAATACAAGCAATTATAACTTAATAAAAAGGAGAAAAATAAATATTGAAATTGACCTAGATTGGAGTGTGATGCCAAATCAGTAACCAAAGTCAAATATTTCATAATATACAAACAATTAAATGAAGACATGGAAGATATAAAGATACAAAATCCAAACTAAACTTCTGTTGATCAAAACCAATGTATGAGAAGAAAAATACAGTGGATGAGATTAACAGCAGATTAGATATTGCAGGAAAAAAATCTGTAAACTTGAGGACACAGGAATAGAAAGTATACAAAATGTAACACAAAGAGAGAAGAAAATAACGAAAAAGTGAACAGAACATCAGTGAGCTGACAGATAATTTCAATTAGCATAATATATGTGTTACTAGAGTTCTCAAAAAGGGATGCATATGTGAATAAATGATGATCCCATGGGGTGCCTGGGTGGCTCAGTCAGTTAAGTGTCCAACTTCGGCTCAGGTCATGATCTCGCAGTTCATGGGTTCGAGCCCTGTATCGAGCTCTGTGCTGACAACTCAGTGTCTGGAGCCTGCTTTGGATTCTGTGTCTCCCTCCATCTCTGTCCTTCCCTGCTCATGCTCTGTCTCTCTCTCAAAAATAAACATCAAAAAAATTTTTTTAAATGATGGCCCCAGAATTTCCAGATATGGGTGAAAACTATATACAAACAGTTGCAAGACACTCAATGAACCTCAAGAACAAGAAAAGTAAAGAAAAACTATACCCTATTCAAAACTAATGACTGTGAGAAAATCTTAAAAGCAGCCAGAGGAAAAAGGCATGCTACAGAGGAACAATTATAAGAACTGCAGATTTCTTATTAGATACAGTATACCTGAAAAGTGGGACAGTGGGACAACATCTTTGAAGTAGTGAAATAAAAACTGTCACCCTAGAGTTCTACAAAAGCAAAAATAGCTATCACCAGCAGACTCACAATACAAAAAACGTGAAAGTAATTCTTTTATGCAGCAGAAAAATAATGAGATGGAAATATAGACATATATAAAGAATTTATATATATATATAAAGAATGTATATATATATATATAAAGAAATATATATGTAAAGAATACATATAAATATATACATATAAAGAATATATATGTATATGAAGAAATGAATAACATGAGAAATGATAACACATGAGTAAATATGTGCCTTTCATTAATTAAAAATATTGAAAATATGGTTGAGGCACTTAAATATAATAACAACGTGGTATGGAGCTCAGAATATATACAAAAGTAAAATGTATAACAGCATTGGCACAAATGTTGGGAAGAAAGAAATTGTAGTTTACCATTGAATAGGTCTTATATTACATAAGAAGTGGTATAATATCACTCAAATTTGAATTAATTAGGCCTTAAAGCAACCACCAGTATATAAATATATGAAGTAATTATTTTGGAACTCTAGATTTACTAAAAGGCTTGACCCTTCAAGAGAAATACTTGGCTAAAAGTCACAGTTAATACTGGTCAATTCATCTTTCAATGTGGTAGTAGCAACACATCTCCCATGTTCCAACCCCATGAAAGGTGGCAATGGGGATGGCAGCCTACATTCCTGGCATGGCTTGTTGGGGCTAGGGTGGGCAATATGGATCTCGATCTCCTAATATCAGAGTTTGTATCTGAATTGCAGATTGCTGTTCATGGTCACTGAAGTTCAGGGAGAGAGGTTAACCACCATTGTTTCAATTTCCACTTAGTGAAACAGCTTCTAGGGGATTTAAAGGAGCCACATCTGGGCTTTTTTTGAGGGGACCCAGGGGACATTCAAGAGCAACCATGTATAAGAAGGAATTTAGAAAGCTACTAGGTACTCAGGAAAGATTCAGATTCATAAAAGACCAGGGAAGACCTTAAGCTTTCACCTCAGACTGATCCCCAGCCAAGACACTCAACAATTAAAAAAGAAAAACAAAACCCAGCAAACCCTGTGGTTTATTTCTAGAGTTAACACATTATAAGATTCAAATGTCCAGTTTTCAACAAAATATCACAAGGCATGCAAAGAAACAGCAAAGTATTACTTATTCAAAGGAATAAAATAAATTGAGAGAAACTATATCTGAAGATGTGTGGACACTGGACTTACTGGACAAAGGTTTTTTAAAAACTATTTTAAGAAGCTCAAAGAACTAAACAAAGACATGAAAAAAGACAAGAAACTAATGTATGAAAAAATAATATTATCAATATGGAGAAATTAGTAAAAAGAAATCAAAAGGCAATTATGAAGCTAAAAGGTACAATAACTAAAATGAAAATTATACTAGAAGGTTTCGAAAGCAGATCTGAAAGGGTATAAGAGTCAGCAAATTTAATGATAGAACAATTGACATTATAGAGTCTGAAGAAAAGGAAGAAAAAATAATGAAGTAAAATGAGCACAGCTTAGGGACTTGCAGGACGTCATCAGAGAGAACCAACAAATGCACTGGGGACTCACGGGAGAGAGAGAGAAAGGGACAAAGAGAATATCTGAAGAAATGGTGTCTGGAAACTTCCCAAATATAATGAAAGACATGAGTCTTCAAGAAGCTTATAAACTTGAAAAGGTGCACACTGAGACAAACTATAATCAAACTGTCAAAAGCCAAAGAAGGAGTCTTGAAAGCAACAAGAGAGAAGTGATTCATCACATACATGCAATCCTCAGTAAGATTATCAGTTAATTTCTCATCGGAAACTTTACAGTCCAGAAGGCAGTGGGTTGATATATTCAAAATGCTAAAAGAAAACAACTGTCAACTGAGAATTCTATATCTGGCAAAACTATCCCTCAAAAATGAGGGCTAAATTAATATAAATTAAGATAAACAAAAACTGACAAAGTTCATTACCACTAGGCCTGCCCTGCAAGAAATGCTAAAAGGGGTCCTGCAGGATGAAATGAAAACTGTTAAATAGTAACTTGGAGCCATATGAAGAAATAAAGATCTCCATTAACGGTAAATACATGGGCAATTTAAAAGCAATTTTGGTTTATGACTGACTCCAGTTTTTAAATTTTCTACATGATTTAAAGGACAAAGTCATTATAATTCCATGTGGAAATTTTACAAAAAAAATGGACCATATTCTGGATTACAAAACAAATTACATTCTCTGACAACAATGGAAGTAAATTAAGATCAAAGGAGAAACGTCTCTGGAAAATCTCCAAATATTTGGAAACCAAATACATATATAAATAACCAATAGATCAAAGAAGAAACTCAGATGGAAATTAAAAAGCATTTTGAACTGAATGAAAAATGAAACATGGTAGGGGCGCCTGGGTGGCTTGGTTGAGCATCCAACTTTGGCTCAGGTCATGACCTCACAGTTCATGGTTTCAAGCCCTGCATTGGGCTCTCTGCTGTCAGCACAGAGCCCGCTTTGGATCCTCTGTCCTGCTCTCTCTCTGCCCCTCCCCTGCTCTCTCTATCTCTCAAAAAAAAAAAAATTGTTAAATTGGAAATAAAAAAACATTAAAAAAATAAAACATGGTAGGTACACTGGGGATGAGCATCACATAACATATAAACTTGTCGAATCACTATGCTGTATACCTGAAACTAATATAAAATTGTGTGTCAACTATACTAAAAAAAAACAAAAACAAAAAAACTATACTGTATCAAATATGTAGGATGTTGCTATAGTAGTATTTAGGTGGAAATTTAGATTTCAATTTAATTAAAATTTTCTAAACACCTATAGTAGAAAAGAAAAAAAAGATATCAAATTAATGGCTCCAATTTCCACTTCTGGATTAGCAACAGAGAAGGTAAATAAAAAGAAGAGTCTACTAAGGCCAAAGTTTAATTTAATTAAGTCAATTAAACAGAAAGGAAGTGGAAAAAAGGAAACTAAAAATATCTGAGTTGCAATCAGTGAATAGAAAATAGAACATCAATAGGAAAAAAAAAACAAGGGCTAGTACTTTGAGATGATAAATTGATAACATCTAGATAGACTGAACAGGAGGAAAAGAAAGAAGACACAAATTACTAATTTCTGGAATAAATTAAATGGCATCATTACGGATTCTACTAATATTCAAAGGAAAATAAATACATATTATCAATAACTTTATGCCAATAAGGTTGACATATTACTTACAAAAGCAAATTCCTTCAAAGACACAAAATACCAAAATGTACTCCAGAAGAAATAACCTGAACAGTTTATATCTATTTAAGAAATCACATTTGTGGTTAAAAACTTTCCTACAAAAGAAACTTCAAGCCCATATGGTTTCACTGGTGAATTCTACCAAATGCTTACAGAAGAAAAAAAAATACAAATTCTAAACCAACTCTTCCAGATCACTGAAAAACAGGAAATACATTCCAAATCATATTTGGGGTAAAGCATTACTCCATATCCAAATCAAAGACACCCTAAAAAAAGAAAATGACTGGGCATTATCTGAAATAAATATGGACGTAAAAATTTTAAACAAAATTTTATCAATTCAAATTCAACAATACACATAAAAAAATATTCCTGCTTGACCAAGTGAGATTTATTCCAGGAATACCAGGATGGTTTAATATTAAAAAAATCTACTTACCATATTAACTGACTGGAAAATCATTAAAAAAATGATGATTTCAATAGATGCAGACAGAGCATCTGGCAAAATCTAATATGCACTGTGGATAAAACCTCTCAGAAAACAAAAATAGATGGGGATTTATGTCAACTTGAGAAAAAAGCATCTATGAAAAACCTACACTCAGCATCATATTTAATGATGAAAGAATGAATGCTTTTCCTCCAAAGACAGAGAAAAGACAAGGCTGTCCATTCTCACTACTTTAATTCAACATTGAACTGGAGTGTTAGCAAGTGTGATAAAACAAGAAAATGAAATAAAACATATCTGAACTAAAGAGAATGAAGGTAAACTATCTTTATTCATGGATGACATGGTAAAAAACAAAACAAAACAAAACAAAACACCTGATGGAATCAATAAAAAAATCTTATAGACTTGTACATGTGCTTAGTAAGGGGGCAGGATACAAGATCAATATATAGAAATTAATTGTATTTTTATATACTAGCAGTGAACAATCAGAAATAAAAATTAAAACTGCCACTTGCAATGGCATTAAAATCATGAAATACTTGAGGGATAACTGACAATAGATGTGCAAAACCTGTACACTAAAAATTAAAAAGCATTGCTGAGAGAAATTTGAAAGACCTAAATAAATGGAGAGATATAACATACTCATGCATCAGAAAACATAATGCTACCCAAACCATTCTACAGGTTCAACACAACCCCAACCAAAATCCCAGCAGGCTTTGCTGAAGAAATTGACACACCGATTTAAAATTGGGGCGCCTGGGTGGCAGAGTTGGTTAAGTATCCAACTTTGGCTCAGGTCATGATCTCACGGTTTGTGGGTTCGAGCTCCGCATTGGGCTCTGTGCTGACCACTCAGAGCCTGGAGCCTGTTTCAAATTCTGTGTCTCCCTCTCTCTCTGCCTCTCCTCCGCTCACACTCCATCTCTGTCTCTGTCTCTGTCTCTGTCTCTCTCTCTCTCTTTCTCAAAAATAAATAACATTTAAAAAATTAAAAAAAATTCATATGGAGGGGGCACCTGGGTGGCTCCATTGGTTGAGCATCTGACCCTTGATATCAGTTCAGGTCATGATCTCATGGTCTTGGAATTGAGCCCTGAGTCTGGTTCCATGCTCACAGTGCAGAGCCTGCTTGGGATTCTCCCTCTCCTTCTCCCTTTGCTCCCTTGCCCCCAACTCTTTCTCTCAAAAAAATAAATTTTAAAATTCATATGGAAACATACATGTCTTAGAATAGCTTGAACAAACAAAAACTGAACTAACACTACCTAAGTTCAACTTATTATCAAGTTACATTATAGCAGTCACCCCTTATTAGTGGTTCCAACTTCTACAGTTTCAGTTACCTGCAGTCAATATCCAGAAGCACATAACCCTCCTTCTGATGTACACCAGAAAGTCAACAGTAGCCTAAAGCTATGTCACAATGCCTAGGTCATTCACCATACTTCATCTCATCACATAGGCATTTTATTATCTCACATCACCTCAAGAATAAGAATGGTGGATACAATAAGATATTCTGACAGAGACAGACAGACAGATAACTACGTTTATGTATTTATTACAATACATTGTTCTACTTTATTATTATTGTTAATCTCATATTGTGCCTAATTTATAAATGAAACTTTATCGTATGTATGTATAGGAAAACATAATATTATACGTATATATATTATATATATACCAAGAGCCGTATATATATAATATATATAATATATATAATATATATAACCGTATATATATAATATATGTAATATATATATATACGGCTCTTGTTACCATCCTCAGTTTCAGACACCCACTGATGGTCTTTGAATGTATTCCCCATGGATAAGGGAGGACTACTTTAATCAAGACAATGGTATAAAAATGAATAGATCAATGGTACAGCGCAAGGACATATACATGGACATTTGATTTTTAACAAAGTACATAGGCAGTTCAGTGTAGAAAGAATATTTCTTTTTCTTTTTTCTTAAGTTTATTTATTTATTTAAAAAATTTTTAAGGTTTATTTATTTTTTAAAGAGAGAGAAAGACAGAGCACAAGTGAGGGAGGGGCAGAGAGAGAGGAGACACAGAATCCAAAACAGGCTCCAGGCTCTGAGCTCAGTCTGACACGGGGCTCAAACTCACAAAACTGAGATCATGACCTGAGCTGAAGTTGGACATTTAATTGACTGAGCCACCCAGGTGCCTCAAGTTTATTTATTGTTGAGAGAGAGAAAGAGAGAGAGAGAGAGAGAGAGAGGAGAGAATGAGTGGGGGAGGGGATGAGAGAGAGAGAGAGAGAGAGAGAGAGAGAGAGAGAATCCTAAGTAGGCTCTGCACTGTCAGCATGAAGCCAGACTTGGGGCTCCATCAACGAACCGCTAGACCATGACCTGAGCCGAAATCAAGAGTTGGACACTTGACATACTAAGCCACCCAGGCATCCCGAAAGAATAATTATTTCAATAAGTGACCGTGGAACTATTTGAAATCACAGGCAAAAAAAAAAAAAAAACCCAAAACAAACAAAAAAACAAAACCAAACAAAAAAACACCATAAAACTTCCAGATGAAAGTATAATTTGAGTTTGGCAAATATTTCTTAACTATACACCAAAAAGCACGGTTCCTGAAAGAAAAACTAAAAATTGTACCTCATCAAAAGTAAAATATCTACTCTTACAAATTCATAGACTGGGGAAAATTTTCAAAAACATATTATCTGATAAATAATAAATGACTTGTATCTTGGTTTTCTAAACAACTCTTAGAATTCACTACCAAGAAAACAAAGAGTTCTGATGCTTTTTTAAAAAATTGGGTGGAAATATTTTAAGAGACACTTCATCAAAAAAGTATGTGAAATGTAAAATCAGCTCACAAAGAGATTCTCAGGCTCCTTAGTCATTAGGAAGATTAAAATTAAATTAAACCCACAATGAATTGCCAGTACACACTTATTAGAAGGCACAGCTTTAAAAAAAAGATTGAGGAGAACCTGGGTGGTTCAGTCGGTTAAGCATCTGACTCTTGATTTTGGATCAGGTCATGATCTTGTGGTTGTGAGACAGAGCCCCGTGTTGGGCTCTATGCTGAGCATGGAACCTGCTTTGAATTCTCTCTCTCTCTCTTCCTCTCTCTCTCTGCCCCTCCCTAACTAATGCATGCATGTTCAGGCTCTCTCTTTCAAAGTAAATAAACATTTTAAAAAAATGTTTAAAAATTAAAAAAAGATCAACCATATTAAGAGTGAGTGAGGATAGAGAACTAAAGTTCCCACAATGGAATGTGACTGAATCTCAAAATAACTAGGCACAGTGAAAGAGTCCCTACCCCCTACCCAACAGGCAAATCACAATCGTAATCAGTACATAATGTATGATTCCATTTATATACATTCTAGAAGATGTCAACTAATGTAGTTACAAATAGCACACCAGCCGTTACCTGGAAATGGAATGGGAAGAAGATAAAAGTCAGGAAAGAAAAATTACAAATGGTAAGAGGAAACTTGTGTTTGATGAACATGTTCGTTATCTTGCCTGTGGTGATGATTTCATGGGTATGTTTATATCAGACTTATCAAATTGTATGCTTTAAGTGTATGAAATTTATTATATTATCGATTATACCTCAAGGAAGATGTGAAGAAAAACAATCACACTCCTTTCACCAATAATGAATGACTAGCAAGTTTATAAAAACCTCTGTCAAATCTTCTCAGTAAAAAGCCTCCTTGGAGAATAGAAACTCTGAAGAGAAAATCAAAACATCTTGGTTCATTTTCGGGGCTGATCTCTTGTGCTTGAATCAGAGTTGCTTAGATCTAAAAAGGAGACCCAACTGCAGAAGTTACTGCATAAGCAACATTTGGAATGTTCGTAAGTCAAGCAGTTATGAGGCAATATTGTTCATTATATTTATTCTCAAAATACTTCACGAGTCAGCCAAATTGGCTTCTCTAGAATCAAACTAAAAAAAAATTAATGAAGTGTTACTGCAATTAATGAGAACCCAGACCAGGATGAGAATCTTAACTCTAATAAACAAGATGGCTACGCTTTTCAATAAAAAGCTTGACAACTAAATACATGTTTGGTTACAAAATGCCCTTTCGCAAAAAATCACTTTAGATTTAATTTTTCATAAGCTGTTATCGTAACTTGAAGGAACCGTTCATCTTTCTTTTACAAGAAATCCTACCATCTTTAATCTGATATTAATTTTTAAAGTTGAAAGAATCTAAATGCACCATCCAGGCATGGTATGTGATATGTTCATTAATACCAGTCATTTGGAGCAAATTTAGAAAAGAATATAACTACGAACAATATCTTTAGTCTTCTTCATATTTTGAAAGATTAAATGTAACAAGAGTCATTTTTTTTCATCTAACAAGTGTTCAGTGGAGGCTGCGGCATGCTGGGCATGGCTCCACATTACTGAGAGGACACCAAGATAAATTAGATGTGGTTTCTGCCTTTGAGTTGCTAGGCAAATCCTCTAGCACTGCTCCTTGCCCAGATGTAAATGTTATGTGCCCAAAAGGACTAGTTCAGTCCACCTCCGTTACGTCCAGACCAACAGGCTGCCTCATGTTGCTATGACTATAGATAGATGTCCCACATGGACTCAAACTACAGACTCTGGACCTCTGACACAGGAAAAAAGTACAAAGACTGGGTCACTGAAAAGCCATTTTGGGGCCTGGCAGTACAGTATAAAAGGGATTGTTAATCAATATTCTAGAAAGGTAGTGGAAACATTATTTTATGAAGGCGGTGATACTCCGGATAGCTAATAGGGCACAAGGCTGAGTCAGACAGAGTAAAGGTAAAAATCCTGGCTCTGTCACGTAATAAACCTGTTGCCTTGATGGTTACTCAACCTTTGTAAGCCTCAGTTTTGTCTTTTAAAAAATGGCCATAAAGGGGCGCCTGGGTGGCGCAGTCGGTTAAGCGTCCGACTTCAGCCAGGTCACGATCTCGCGGTCCGGGAGTTCGAGCCCCGCGTCGGGCTCTGGGCTGATGGCTCAGAGCCTGGAGCCTGTTTCCGATTCTGTGTCTCCCTCTCTCTCTGCCCCTCCCCCGTTCATGCTCTGTCTCTCTCTGTCCCAAAAATAAATAAATGTTGAATAAAAAATGGCCATAAAAATAACAGTACCTACCTCTAAAGGTTTTCTCAAAATTAAATACAATAAGAGGTGCAAAGCAGTAAAACCAAGTGTCTTTGTGCAAACAAAGTCACATACCAAAAATAAAAGCTATTTTTAAGTCATGCAACAAACACCTACAATTATGTTGCCTAAAACCAAAATTGTTGTTTGAGCTCAAAGTTTACAAATAAAATATATAAAATAAAATATTATAGCTATATATTGTTATTAAAGTTCTGATCAAAGACTTTAATCTTTGATTAACTGTTGACAATTTATTTAATAAGTTTTAATAAATACCTCTTTACAGTTCTTACTATGTGCTAGGAGTCATTCTTTACAAATATTAACTCATTTAATATTCATGACAACCTGTGGGGAAGGTACTATAGCTGTCATAATTATCCCCATTGTATACATATTTGCAAAATATATATTTATGTATAGGACTTATATACATAAATTATATATATTAATATAAAAACATATATATAATTATATATTTATATGTAATATAAATAAATTTATATGTATATAAATATATATTTCCTTACATATAAATTATATATTACATATAAATATATATTATATGTATATACATATATATTATACATATAATGTATATATTTATATATACATATAATATATATTATATGTATGACATATAATATATATTACATATAAATATATATTTCCTTACATATAAATATATATTTATATGTATATAAATACATATTTCCTTAGGTTTGCCTAAGGAATGTGTTTTGTTTTATAGGGAGGATACCAAAAAACTGAAATAAACAGTGCTAAATTTTCCCAGAGCCAGGGCTGATTTTGGTATCAATAATACAATGATGGTGATGAGACTTTTATGGGAAGATAAAAAAGCATTATTTTATTAGAATGGATTTCACTAAACTACTAGATGCCGGGTAAGTTGGAAATCAGCAGATGGAGAAAACATCATTACTTACTACCCCTTGCATAACATCATTACTTACTACCCCTTCGTTTAATGAAAAAAAAAAATCACATCACCAAGATGGCGAAATTGGTCATTCCTGACTTCACAGGAAGAACAACTCATAAGAAGAACAACTGATAACTACTCAAGAACAAGGCGCCAATGAGAGAATCCTAGAACACAGGGGTCTGAAGCACCCCTGCACCACGGAGCCCAAGACAGGCTACCTAAGAAGGGTAAGAGAAGCAGCTGTAGTTGACTGCATTGCCCCTTCTCCAGGGCAGTGCAGCGCCACATGGAGAGGTCCCCTTGAGCTCCCAGTTCCTCCAGGGGGAACAGAGAACCCAGAGGGACAACCATCACCACCCAGGTGTTATGGTCACTTTGAAGGAGCCCTTACTCTGATCTCACCCCACGGGGACTACAGGGGGATCTGTGGGACTCAACCACTGGCAATCTGACTATGACAGAGAGCAGGGGGAGGAGCTTGCAAAAACCAGTACACAGATCCTGGCAGACTTGAGTTCAGCCACGCCCAAGTAGCAGTCTCAACCAGCAGTTTTGCTCACTTAGAGAATCAAGTCAGAGGTGCACTCTGACCAGGGAACTCAGTGGGGTGCAGATCTGCTCGATATGGATCCTCAAAGGAAGAGTTTTGCTGGCCCTAGAGCCTAGTGTGCCCATGCTCATGCCAAGAGTGGATTTACAGCACCACCAATTGTGGAGTGTCTCCCAGCCTCGTTTCACCAGGAAGGCTGGCATAATTCTTGGACGCTGTGATGCCCACGGGCGCTCCAGTCAAGAGAAGGGCAGGAAAAACCGAGTTTTCAAAACAAAGCTGGTCGGCCTGTTCAGAGAAACTAGGCTGGAGATTGACTTGGGACAAGAAAGAGTTTTACTGGCTTCAGAGCTGCTTTTCCAGCTGCATCTGGAGCAGAGAATCTAATTTGTAGCCGCACTCATCACTAAACAGCCTTCATCCTGTCTGCCCAGGGAACCTAACAGAGCACATGGGAATCTGTCTAGCCCATTTAATGACCCTCTGTACAGCAGCACTTGAAGAGAAAGCAGAGTCCATGGCTTCCCCCAGTGGCAGAGCAAAATTAGTAGCTTCACGTGACGAGAGAATTGAGTGCACACTTGCTTGATTTGGGTCCCCAAACAATGATTTACATAGGCACCGAGTCCCAACTTGCTGCCCTGCCAGGGTAGGGGAGATAATTCATAGCCCCTTACACTACTAAATACAGTACGCAGTCCTGACCATCTAGTAAGCCTGACCAGAAAATCCAGGCAACTGCAGAGCCCATCCTACAGCCTTACTTAGGTAGAAAACCAAGTCAACAGTTTTATTTTACTGTTGTTAGCCAGAGGCACAGGCCTACCATCCCCATCATCAGAGCTTGAACAATTATCTCACCTAAAAATAGACTACAAGGGCAGGTCCCACTTGCCCAAAGACATTATCAGCAGGCACGCTCAGAAAAACAAACAGCTGACTTGTGAAGAAGAGTCTCTTTCAAAGCAAACCTCTACAGTCTGGATAAGGTGGTCAACACCCAAATGAACAGATAACAACATAAGGAATCAAGGATCATAAAAAATCAGTTAAATAAGGCCATCAAAGGAAACTAATGAAGTTCCAGTAACTGACCCCAATGAAATGGAGATCATGAACTGTTGGACAAAGAATTCAGAATAATCCTCTTAAGGTAGTTTAATGAACTACAAGAAAACACAGAAACGTAACTAAATGAAGTTAGGAAAACAATGCATTAACAAAACAAGTTCGGCAAGGAAACAGCAACCATCAAACAAACCAACAAACAGAAGTCTTAGAGCTGATAAATATAATTGAAATAAAGAATTCAAAAAAGAATTTCAACAGTGGGCTCAACCATACAGAAAAAAGAATCAGCAACTTGGAGGATAGGACACTGGAAATACCCACTCAGAGGAACAAAAAGAAAAAAAAAAGAATGAAGAAAGTCTATGGGAATTATGGAATACAATAACAATAAGCAATATTTACATTATGGGAATTACAGAAGAAGAATAGAAAAAAAGGGACAGAAAGTATATTTCAAGCTATAATGGCTGAAAACTTCCCAAACCTGGAGAAATGGACATTAGGTCCATGAGATGTCACCATCCAGGTGACATCTGCTTATAAGACTCTGGGCAGGTATTTCAACAGAAACTTTTTAAGCCAGGAGAGAATGGGATGACATATTCAAAGTACTGAAAGACAATAACTGTCAACCAAGAATTTTTTATCTGGCAAAGCTGTCCTTCAGAAATAAAGGAGGGATACAGACTTTCCTGAACAAACAAAAGCTAAGGAAGTTCATCATCACCAGACCGACCTTATAAGAAATGGTACAGGAAGTTCCTTGAGTGGAAGTAAAAGAACACTAATTAACATCATAAAAACATTAAAATTAGAAGGTAGTGTAAATTGTACCAGTAATGGTAAACATATGGTCATAGTTAGTTTTGCAGTATGGGATTGTGGTTCATAACTCACTTACATCTCTAGCTTAAAAGGTAAAAACAAGCGGTAAAAATAACCACAATTGTAACTACTCTGTAACTATATGTACATCTGCATGCATAAAAACATGTAAACTGTAACAGCAATAACCTAAAGTGTGAATGGGGAGTAGAAGTGAAAGTGTAAAGTTTACAAATTCTATCGAAGTTAAATCGTTATCAGTTTAAACTTGTTATAAGTTTAAGATATTTTATGTAAGCCTCATACTAACTACAAGGGAAAATTCTGTAGTCATTATACAAAAGAACATAATAAAGACGCCAAAGCATACTGATACCAAAAGACATCAACACACACACACACACACACACACACACACACACACACAAAGACAACAGCATAAGAAGTACGGAGCAATTATTCTACAACATAACCAGAAAACAACTAACGAAATGGCAATAGTAAGTCTTTACCTGTCAGTAATTACTTTAAACATAAACAGATTAATACTCCAATGAAAAGACACAGAATGGCTGAATAGATAAACAACAAGATCCAACAACGTGCTACCTACAGGACACTCACTTTAGCTTTAAGGACACTAGACTGAGAGTGAAAGGATGGAAAAAGGCATTTCAAACAAATGATAACCAAAACCCACCAACAACAAAAAAGAAGGGTAGCTACACTTACATCAGATAAAATACTTTAAAATGGTAAAAAGAGGCAAAGAAGATCATTATACAATGATAAAGTGGACAATCCATCAAGAAGAATATATAAGGCACCTGGGTGGCTCAGTCAATTAAGTGTCTAACTTCGGCTCAGGTCATGATCTCATAGTTTGTGAACTCGAGCCCTGCATCAGGCTCCGTGCTGTGCATCAGGCTCCGTGCTGACGGTTCAGAGCCTGGAGCCTGCTTCGGATTCTGTCTCCCTCGCTCTCTGCCCCTCCCCCACTCATGCTCTGTCTCTCTGTCTCTCAAAAATAAATAAACATTAAAAAAATTAAAAGAGAATATACAATAATTGTAAATATTTAAGAGCCCAATTTAGGGCATCTAAATACATAACGCAAAAAACTAACAGAGCTAAAAGGAAAAATAAGCAGTAACACTATAATAGTTGGGGATTTTGATATCTCATTCTCAATAATGGAGAGATCATCCAGTCAGAGACTCAATAAGGAAACAGCAGGTTTGAACAATACCAGCAACCAAATGGACCTAACAGACATATACAGAACATTCTCTTCAATAAAAGCAGAATAAACATTTCCTTCAAGTGCACATGGAACATTTTCTAGGATAGACCATATGTTAGGCCATAAAACAAGTCTGAGAAAATTTAATAAGACTGAAATCATAACCAAGCATCTTCTCTGACCCCAGTGGCATAAAACTAGGAATCGGCAAGAGGAAAATTGGAAAATTCATGAATGCATGGAAAGAAAACAATACTCTCCTAAGCAACCAATGGATCAAAGAAGAAATTAAAGAGGAAATAAGAAAGTTTCTTAAAACAAATGAAAGTGGAAATTCAACATATACCAAAACTTATGAGTACAGGAAAAACAGTTCTAAGAGGGGAGTTCACAGCAATAAACACATACTTTAAGAAGTAAGAGAGGTCCCAAATAAACAATCTAACTTGACACCTTAAAGAACTGGGAAAAGAGGAACAAATGGATCTCAAAGTTAGCAGAAGAAAGAAACTAATAAAGATTAGAACAGATATAAATTAAAAATTGAAAAAACATAGAGAAAATGAACTAAACTAAAAGTTGGTTCTTTGAAAAGACAAACAAAATTGACAAACACTTAGTTAGACTAAACTAAACATGGAAAAAATAGAAAGGACCCAAATCAAACAAATTAGAAATGGACAGAAGACATTACAAATAATAACACAGGAATTCAAAGACTCATAAGAGGCTACCACATACAACTACACACTAATGAACTGGACAACCTAGAAGAAATGGAAAAACTGTTAGAAACATACAAATTAACAAGATTGAATCAGGAAGAAATAAAAAATCTGAATAGATCTGGTAAGGGAATTGAATCAGCAATCAAAAATCTCCCAACAAACAAAAGTCCAGGAACAGATGGCTTCACTGGTGAATTTTACTAAATATTTAAAGAAGAATTAACAGCAATCCTTCTTAAGCTCTTCCAAAAAAAAAAAAAAATCAAAGAGGAGGCAACACTTCCAAATTCATTTTGTGAAGCCAACATTATCCTGATACCAAAACCAGAAACAGACACTACTAGAGAGGAAAACTATTTATTATATTTGATAAAGATAGATGTAAAAATTCTCAATAAAATACTAGCTAACTGAATTTAGTAGCACGCTGAAGGGATCATTTACCATGTTCAAATGGGATTTCTCCCAGGGATGCAAGGACAATTCAACATATGCAAATCAATCAATGTGATACATCACATGAATAGAATGAAACAAAATAACCACAGGACCATCTCAATAGACACAGAAAAAGCATTTGACAAAATTAAACATCCATTCATGATAAAAACTCTTAACAAATTAGGCACAGAAGGAACATATCTCAACATAATAAAGGGCATATATGACAAGCCCAGAGCTAATATCATACTCCATGGTGAAAGGTTGGAAGCTTTTCCTCTTAGATCAGGAACAAGGCAAGGTGCCCACTCTTACCATACCTATTTGACACTGTACCTGAAGTCCTAGCTACAGCAATCATGCAAGAAAAAGAAATAAAATGTATCAAAATTGATAAGGAAGAAGTAAAATTGTCTCTATTTACTGTCTACATTATAGTAAATATAGAGAGAATCCCAAAGACTGATTTAGTTATTAGAGAAATCCTGAATACTCAATGAAAAAATTGTCAGATATAAACAATGAATTCAGTAAAGTTGCAGGACACAAATCAACATACAAAAATCAGCAACATTTCTATATGCTAGTAACTAATTTTCTGAAAAAGAAATAAAGAATTGATCCCATTTACAATAGCATCAAAAATAATAAAATACTTAGGAACAAATTGAACTAAGGAGGTGTAAGATCTCTTGGTTGAAAACTAAGACATTGATGAAAGATGCCAAAACAGACACAAATAAATGGAAAGGTATTATACATTCATGGACTGAAAGAATTAATAGTGTTAAAATGTCAATACTACTGAAAACCATCTATAGATTCAATGCAATCCCTATCAAGATTATCAGTGGCATTGTTTTTACAAAAGTAGATATAATGCTCATGAAATTTACATGGAACCAAAAGAACCCCCAAATAGCCAAAGGAATCTTGAGAAAGAAGAACAAAGCAGGAGGCACCACACTTCCTGATTTCAAGCTATACTATAAATCTATAGTCAACAGCATGGTAATGGCATAAAAATGGATAAATAGATCAAAGGAGCAAAACCGAGACCTAGAAATAAACCAAGTATGTACAGTCAACTAATATTTGAAAAGGGAGCCAGGAATGCTCAATGGAGAAAAGACCGTCTCTTCAATAAATAGTGTTTGGAAAATGAATGAATGTTCATACATAAAAGAATGAAACCAGATGTATGTATTACACCACTCACAAAAATTAACTCAAAATGGGTTAAATACTTAACTTTAAGCCCTGAAAACATGGAACTCCTAGAAGAAACCTTAGGAACAAAGCTCTTTGTCATGAGAACTAGCAATCTTTTGGATATGACACCTAAAGCACGAGGAAGAAAATAAAAAATAAAAAATTGGGACTATAGCAAACTAAAAAGCTTCTGCACAGCAAAATACATCGTCAACAACATGAAAAGACAACCAATGGTATGTGAAAAAATATTTGCAAACCATATATCTGGTAAGGGGTTAACTTCCAAAATATATAAGAGACTACCACAAGTCTATGGCCATAAAAAATATAACCCAATTTCAAAATGGGCAAAGAACCTGAATAAACATTTCTTCAAAAAACAAAACAAAACATATATATGAAAGGTCAATAGGTACATGAAAAGATGCTCAACATCACTAGTCATTAGGGAAATGCAAATTAAAAACACAATGAGTTATCACCTCATGCTTGTTACAATGACCATCATTAAAAAAAAAGATAACAAATACTGGGGAGCACGTGGAGAAAGGGAAACCTTTGCGCACTGCGGATAGGATTGTGAATTGCTGCATCCACTGTGGAAAACAGTATGGAGGAGCCTCAAAAAGTTAAAAATAGAACTATTGTATGATGGGGGTGGGAGGGAGGGGAGGGTGGGTGATGGGTATTGAGGAGGGCACCTTTTCTGATGAGCACTGGGTGTTGTATGGAAACCAATTTGACAATAAATTTCATATTTAAAAAAATAATTCCATTTCTGATAATATATCCAAAGGTAAAGAAAATGCTAACTGGAAAAGATATCTACATCCCCATATTCACAGAAGCTTTATTTACAATAGCCAAGACATGGAAACAGCCTAAGTGTCCATCGATTGATGAACGGATAAAATTGTAGGATATATATGCCATGAAATATTTTTCAGCCATAAAAACAAGGAAATCCTGTCATTTTTTACAACACAGATAGACCTTGAGAGCATTATGCTAAGTGAAATATGTCAGACATAGAGAGACAAATACTGTATGATCTTACTTACATGTGAAATCTAAAATCAACCAACCAACCAACCAACCAACCAACAAAAAACCCCAAACTCAGAAAAGAATATCAGAATTGTGGTTACCAGATGTGGGGAGGGGGAGGGGAACTGGAGGAAGGTGCTCAAAAGATACAAAATTTCAATTATAAAATAAGTAAGTATTAGGGATGTAATGTACAACCTGACGACTGTAGCTAAGCCTGCTGTGTGATACATAGCAGTTGTTAAGAGAGTAAATTCCTAAGAGATCTCATCACAAAGAGAACATTTGTTTCCTTTTTTCTTTACTTCTTTCTTTTCTGTTTATTGTATCCATATAGGAAGACGGATGTTAGTTGAATGTATCGTGTTAATCATTTCATAATATACATAAATCATACCACCACGCTGCATGCCTTGAACTTATGGTGATGCATGTCAAATATCTCTCATTAAAACTGAGAAGAAAACCGTACTGTGTATGCTTTCTACACAAAATACCGCAGAGAAGAGTAGAACTAACATTTCTTAATCGCCTCTGGATTGCCGGGCTTGGGCAGACCTTTATTTGCATCATCTCATCAATATTACCATGGCTCTCCTATTTTTAAAACAAAGTCTAGGGGAATTAAGAAACAAAAATCAAAGTCTCTCAACAAACAAGAGATAAACTGGATCCCCGAGAAACACCGAATGTGAACCGAAATCTCTAATTTCTTCAAAAGTGAAAGCTGCTTATTGCTTTAGCTGTGTTAACTTTAACCACCAGGGACAAAGCTATTTTTGAATTTTCTAAATAAATACATGTAAAACTATCATTTTTTTTTCTCAAGCAAAAACTAAATATTTGCCAACACCACAAGTAAGGAGCCACATGTACTGTAGCCACCTTAGTTTTTCACTGAACTTGACATTCACAAACTGGGGACATGTACCACAGACCACAGCAGTGGGGCTACACTGGGTGCACTGAAAGTGACAGTGACCTTTCTGGGAAATAATTTTCCCATACATCTCATAAGCAGTGGCTCCATCTGTGGCTGGGAGTTCAGGAAAAGCCTAAACAAATTTTACCTCATTTTGGTGCACAAGGACATGAAATGCAAGGGGTACAGGAGACAGTGCACAAAACAGATTAAACAGGGATTTCCTGAAAACCATGTGATCAGCAGTGTTAGAGGCTGAGAGTCCCCAGGCCACCCAGACCAGAACCTAGCAGGGAGACACATTCATGGACACATCATTATGGTCTAGTGCAACAAATGGGAGGAAGCAAGTTTGCATAGAGTAATTGCCCAGAAGATAATTCTTGTTCCTCACAGAAGGAAACCTGGAAGGTTCCAGAAGGAGGTGTATGTGCTAGGTTTTGAGGGAAGGGTAGGAGCGAGTGGGATGAGGAAGTAGAAGGATATTTCCAGTGAAGGAAACAGCACAAGGGGCAGAGTAGCTTAATGAGCTCAGGGAGCTGCATATGAGATGCCAGATAAGGGCTGCAATCACCAGACATGGGAAGTTAGTTTGAATAGGAAAAATATTTTATGTGTGTTAATATGATGTTTACAATAATAAAATCAGCTCCACATTGCCCAGCATTTGGTGACTCTTCTCCTGTTTGATACAATACTCTTCTCTGAGACAGGCACTATTCTCATCCCTATTTCATAGATTAGGAAATACAAGCACAGAGCATTTGGTAATGTGACCAGATTCTCCGTTTAGAAAGCAACAGGGCCACTCCTGAGCTGTTGGACTCCAGAGAATGGGTTTGCAAGCATCAGTGTAATCCTCTCAATATCACATTAGGAGAAAGTAGATCCTCCACTTTATCCTTGATAACAGGGCTAGCATTTGGGCAAAAAGGTCCTGCCCCGTTGCAGTGTGTGCGTGTGTGTGCGCGCGCGTGTGTGTGTGTGTGTGTGTGTGTATGCACGTGTGTGCAGGTGAGCTGTTCTTGTACATATGAACCCAACAGAGTGAGACACAACTGTCAGGTCAATCACTGTAATCCTCACAGAGAATAGAGTAGATTTTCTATGAAAACGGAAAGGAGACCCCTCCTGAGAGATGCTCTCAGTAAGTAAAACATGAGCAGTTTGGTCCACAACATTTAATCAAGACTGAAATTCAGGAAAGCGATGTTGGGAAGTCTTAGGTCTCTAAGTTAGATAGACATCCTGTGCCAAGGCTTGTCCACCTGGTCAGAAGCAGTAGCTGCTTCACGTGTAATATCAGGTGTCACAGCTGGGCAGGGCACCCCATTTCCCAGGGATCCGGGATCCACAACACACCATCCTAAGTGGCCATAAGGTTGTGCAAATTGCCCAGATGGACTCAGGGGTTCAAGTATTTACATTCGACGGATTTCCCATTTCTCTGTGGAAAGTCAACTTCTCTTCTGGCTTCTATTGTTCACCTTTCAGACAAATGCAAGTGAACTCTGCCTGAGACCTTCGAACAAGTCACTTAACCACTAAGAATCTTTAAAAAACGAAACCCAGAGTCTGGTTATCATTATATCACCTACCAACTCTACAGTTCGACAGATACCTACCAGTGCCATCTTTCAGCAGGAGGGCAAAGGAAAAGTGTCAACTTCTTTGGGTGAATTTACATTTTTTACTGTGAAAATGGCCTGCTTTTACCTTTGTTTTTCCCCACATGCTGGACCGCTGTCAGATGAAATTCTTGCCAACTGGTCTCCATTGAAAACAATTTAGTCTTTCTGTGCTGTTTTTGTAACTAAACCTCAGATTACCCCAAAGCAAGACAGGCAGGCACAACATAGCCATCTGGGGCTGGGGTCCAAAAGTGCATTCTTTTAAATAACCTGAATTCTGTAACAGCTTGCGAAGCAAACCACAGTCGACCCAACATAAAAACTGATTGTGCTGTTTCATTTTCTAAAGGACCCACTGGCTTTCTCCAAATGGGAGAGAAAGACATACAGCCTCAGAGGATCTGAGGCGGATTCTGTGCTGACAGTAGAGACCCCCACATGGGGGCTCGAACTCAAGAACTGACATTCCTACATGTTACTGACATTTTTATGACTAGCATAAAAATAGTATAAATGTAATTAATGAGATCGCACTCTTAATGTTGGTTTTTTAATGTTTTTCATAGAATAGTTTACTCATGATGTTGGAGTTTTAGATTTTGCTTTTTCTTTTTTACATTGTTTTTACACTGAAATAAACATAGCTTTTCCTTCACTAAACATAACGCATTTTCTTATCATGATGATTTACTGAAATAGAACATAAAACGGATAACATGGGACAAGTCGTTGTGTATTTATTTTATACAGAATCCTACTTTCACAGAGAATGGCCTGAAACTCTCTCATTCCTTCCCCCTATTTCATAGTCAAACTTCAGATCTTAAAGTGGAGAAGGCAACAAATGAACTCATTGAATTGGGCAAACAAGAGTCCAATGACTGCGGTCACTCCTGCGAATGTTCTTGAGAAAGTTCAGGACTTGGAATGAAAGCCAGTCAAAGTTCAAAAGAGACAATTTAAAGCATGGCCGAGGAATGCCTGGGTGGCTCAGTCAGTTAAGCATCTGACGTGGGCTCAGATCATGATCTCACAGTTCTTGAGTTCGAGCCCCACGTGGGGGTCTCTACTGTCAGCACAGAGTCTGCCTCGGATCCTCTGTCCTCTGTCTGCCCCTCCCCCACTTGCGCTCTCTCTCAAAAATAAATAAAAATCCTAAATGAATAATAAACAAATAAAAAAGAATGGCCTACTCACTCATCTCAATGCTCGACGTACACAAAATGTTCATTAATGGGGTAGAAAATTCAATGTACGCATTCCAAGTGCCTCCATCATAATTAAGAAAAGAGTAGGCATTTAGTCTCCTGCCACATCTTCCACCCTGGTCTAAGTCAGAACTTTTACCTGTTCTATCCAGATAACTCAAGATTAAAAAACAGGGAACCCGGGGCACCTGGGTGGCCCAGTAAGTTAAGGGTCCGACTTCAGCTCCGGTCATGATCTTGCTGGTTAGTGAGTTTGAGCCCTGTGTCGGGCTCTGTGCCGACAGCTCAGGGCCTGGAGCCTGCTTTGGATTCTGTGTCTCCCTCTCTCTCTGCTCCTCCTCTGCTCACGCTCTGTCTCTGTCTCTGTCTCTCTCTCAAAAATAAACATAAAATAAAAAAAAAAAACAGAAAAAAACCCTGCCCTTGGCCCCATCCCTACCCAGCACACCTTCTGCACTTTTAATGCAGAAAACCTGCGGAGAAATGGTCTAAGACTCAAAGCTTCATAAATGTGGCCAGTCCTACAAGTAGAGAAACAAGTGAGGATAAACACATGTGCAACTGGAGAAATGTGAACACGAGCCCACCACCTTTACTCTTGCTTCGTCTTTCAAAACAGGAGGGGCTTGCTGTCTACAGAAATTCACCTGAGCACTGGATGTTGTATGTAAGTGATGAATCACTGGGTTCTACTCCCAAAATCAATACTATGCTGTATGTTAGCTAACTTGAATTTAAATAAATAAATTAAAAAAATTCACTTGAAAATACAAATCTCTTTGGAAGAGATTACACACTGCATTAGCCAAGCCAAATTTTGTTTAGCTCACCATTTTTGTTAGGGAGACCTTCTAGAAGAACAGCTGTCACAGGGCTCTGTTCTATTAAACACACTATGTTGACTGGTATATTCTCGATCTTATATAGTTTGTGGATTTGTTCTGAAGTTTTATTTTGCTGGGTCAACTTCAGAAGTGTGATCACTAATGTTTTTATATGGTTATAATATGCTACAACATTTTAGATTTGGGAAAAATAATCGTTTCAAATGCAGCGTCTTCACCTTTCCATAAGTACAATCATAACTATCAAATAATGAGCTGACTTTTGTTTTGGAAACATCTGGTCATGTGGCTCCTATGTGAAAAAATGGAAGAGAATCACTAATTTTCCCCCTGAGGCAACATCACTCTCCTACTCTGCCTCCATGTGAACTTTGGTCTTCTGTCCATCCATATGGCTGCTGGTCCCCACTCACCTTCTCAACACCCCTCCCTGGATAAACGTAATGGAAAAATTCCATCACAGGTTTGGATGGAGCTACAAGGAAGCTCATGATCGCTTGGTTGAAAGAAGAGCTCTCTCTAGAGAAAAATAAAACCCCAGATCTGTGCTACACCAAGGTATGGGATTTAAATGTACAATACCAGCATGGTGAGGGAATCACAAACCAGCACGTTATCCTAACATTGGCCCAGGACCATTGAAACCTCCAGATCCCACAGCAGAGGTAAGCCCCAAACAGTCCTTCAGAGGCTCCTTCCCAACTGAGGGTACATGAGGTTGCACCTTGCTCGTCAGGAGTTTTACTTAAATTTAGAAGTAATGTGGGTGCACACCACAGTTTTACTGAAGATGGCAAAAATGAAGAATGATCTAAATCTACATGGTCAGTGAAATCATAAAAATCCAAGAAGAGAACACAGTCAGTAACCCCTCTGACAATGGCCATAGCTACTTCTTACTAGATATGCCTCCCGAGGCAAGGGAAACAAAAGCAAAAGTAAACTACTGAGACTGCATCAAAATAAAAAGCTTCTGCACAGTGAAGGAAACAAACAACAAAACTAAAAGGCAACCTACGGAATGGGAGAAGATACTTGCAAATGACATATCTGCTAAATGGTCAGTATCCAAAATATATGAAGAACTTACAAAACTCAACACCCAAAAAATGAATACTCTAATTATAAAACGAGCAGAAAACATGAAGAGACACTTTTCCAAAGAAGACATACAGATGACCGAAATACACATTGAAAAGATGCTCAACGTCATTCATCATCGGGAAAATACAAATCAAAACTAAAACGTTATGTCATCTCACACCTGTCAGAATGCCTAAAATCAACAACACACAAGAGAAGCAACAGGCATTTGAGAGCGTGTAGAGAAAGGGGACCCCTCTTGCACTATTGGTGGGAATGCAAACACAGGCAGCCGCTCTGGAAAACAGTATGGAGTTTCTTCAAAAAGTTAAAAATAGAACTACCCTATGATCTAGTAATTGCTCTACTAAGTATTTACCCAAAGAATACAAAAATACGAATTCAGAGGGATACATGTACTCTGATGTTCACAACACCATTTTCTGCAATAGCCAAATTATGGAAATAGCCCACTTGCCTATCGACTGACGAATGGATAAAGAAGATGTGGCATATTTATACAATAGAATATTATTCAGCCATAAAAAAAGAATGGAATCTTGCCATTTGCAATGACATGGATGGAGCTACAGAGTATTATTCTAAGTGAAGTAAGTCAGAGAAGGGCAAATACCGTACGATTTCACTCATGTGGAATTAAAATTTTTTTTTCAACATTTTTTATTTATTTTTGGGACAGACAGAGACAGAGCATGAATGGGGGAGGGGCAGAGAGAGAGGGAGACACAGAATCGGAAACAGGCTCCAGGCTCTGAGCCATCAGCCCAGAGCCCGACACGGGGCTCGAACCCACGGACCGCGAGATCGTGACTTGGCTGAAGTCGGACGCTTAACCGACTGCGCCACCCAGGCACCCCTCATATGTGGAATTTAAAACAAAGGAGCAAAGGGGAAAAAAAGAGAAAGGCAAACCAAGAAACAGACTCTTAACCATAGAGAACAAACCGATGGTTACCAGAGGGGAAGTGGGTGGGGGGATGGGTGAAATAGGTGATGGGGATTAAGGAGGGCACCGGTTGTGAGAAGCACCTGGTACCGTATGGAAGTGTTGAGTCATTATTACACTGTAAACCAATATTACGCTGCATGTTAACTAACTGGAATTAAAAAAAATTTTTTTTTCAACGCTTATTTATTTTTGGGACAGAGAGAGACAGAGCATGAACGGGGGAGGGGCAGAGAGAGAGGGAGACACAGAATCGGAAACAGGCTCCAGGCTCTGAGCTATCAGCCCAGAGCCCGACGCGGGGCTCGAACTCCTGGACCGTGAGATCGTGACCTGGCTGAAGTCGGACGCTTAACCGACTGCGCCACCCAGGCCCCCCAAACTGGAATTTAAATAAAAACTTAAAAGCTTAAAAAAATAAAGTTAATGGAAAAATGGGGAAAAATCTACATGGTCAGAAATCAGGGACTGACTATATCTACACATTCAAAGACTTCGCTGCCTATGGAAATCACATTTTAGAAGAACATTTCATAACATGGGAAAATGTAGAACTTGAATAAGGCAACTTATAAAAGAGTACTTGCCTTGTGATTCAAAGTTTGTTTTAAAAAGGCACATATATGCCTAGGAAAAATTCTGGGAGAATATAGATCCTGAAATAAATAGTATTTATTTCTGGAAGTTAGGATTACATTTTTAAAAGGTGGTTCTCTTTATCCTTCATTACATTTTTCCAAATAATCACCAAAAAATATGTATTATCCTAATGATGAACAAATCAATTCAGTTTTTCTAAAAATAAAGGTAATTCTGACCAGAGACGCATTTGAAAGCTTTTGAGAAGACAAAAATGGCTTGGATTGTTTTACGAACAGCCACATCCGAAGCTGGATATATGCGCTGGGGTCTCTGTGGTTATGAAATTTGTGACAAATGCCCACGCAAAATGAGTGTTTGTTTGCCACTTTCCAGTTTTTTCCTCTAACTCATAATTTGGGGTTAATAGCAATGCACTGGAATTGTGCCTTATGAAAAAGCTATTGTTTTAGAGATGTAAATTTCCAAGCTTTCTAGGACTAAAACGCAATGTCTTGTTATCACCAAGTTAACGGGGGGAGGGTGGGAATCTACAACATGGCAGTGTATTTATATTTACATTTACATTTACATTTATATTTATATTTAATTGCTTAGCTCAAACTGTCTAGAGCCTGACAAGCAACTTAACTTTTAATGACTTCGCTCTATGAGATCATAGTAACGGACTTTTTAAAATGTTTAAACGGATCATCTACAAAATGTAATTATTAATTACAGGTAATATAATTATTATTACCTGTAATAAGTTATAATTATTTTGTTTGGGACAAGTCAAGTGAATAATAGAGATAGTACATTATTAGCCTATTGGGACTACTATTGTCTACACGGTAGGTTGGCAAGCTCATTCACCACCTATTTGGGTACAGCTGGTGAGCCAACAACGGTTTTTATATTTTTGAGTGGCTGGAAAAAGGCAGAAGAAAAAGAATATTTCATGAAATGCGAAAGCTAATATGAAATCCAAATTTCAGTGTTCACACAGTTTTACTGGAAGAGAGCCACACTCATTCTTTTAAATCTGTCCGTGACTGCTTTTGCACTCCGACGGCTTCTTGAAAGAAATGCGACAAAGTCTCAAATATTTGTTAGTTGATCCTTTACAGAAACTGATGCTTTCAAGGTGGTTCTGAATATTACTTGTATTTCCTATCATCAGTCTCTAGATGGCAGAAAAGATCCTTAAACTGGGGGTTACTGGCATATGGAATATTTTTATATTCCCAATTAACTCACCCCCTGAAAGTCACCCCTTCCAACAGCACAAAACATTTTTTTTATACCTGTTCAATAAACCCAAAATTAAATGCCTCAAAGAAACCAAAGGGTTCATTTAGCCTAGAACGAATGTCTGTACTGAAATTTAGTGTTTATTCACTACTGCCTAAAATAAATAAATATTACATAAATCTGCACCATTAAAGAGGCTGACCGTATAGCTGACAAGTGAAATTGTAATATATTTAAAGTGTACAATGTGATGATTTGACATATGTGGACGTTGTGAAATGATTACCTCAATCAAGTTAATTAACACATCAATGACCTCACCTAGTCATTTAAAATTTTTTTTTTTTAAGATTGACTCTTTTAGCAAATTTCAAGCATACAATATACAATACAGTACTATTAGGTAGAGTGAGCCTGCTGTACGTTAGATCTTCACAATTTATTCACCTTATAATGTTCACCTTATAATCTTCAGAATTTATTAAGCTTATTAATGAGTTTATACCCTTTTACCATCCTCTCCCCATTCCTTCCGACACGCCACCATTGGCAACCACTTTTCTACTCTGTTTCTATCAGTTGACTCTTTTGTTCAGTTCCACATATAATTGGACAAATAGACAGTATTTGTCTTTCTCTAACTTATTTCAATAGCAGAAAGTCTTCAGATTTCATCCATGTTATCATCAATGGCAGGATTTCCTTCTTTTTTAAGACCGACTAATATTTCATCATACATACACGCAGATACACACACATACACACACACACACACACACACACACACACACACTCCACATTTTCTTGATCCATTCATCTGTCAACGGGCACTTAGGTTGTTTCCATATTGTGGCTTCTTAGTTTTAATGTGTCTATAAAACATTCTTCTCTTTATAGACTGAATTACACTTGTTAAACCTCCACATTACGCCAATAGGTTTAGAATTAGTTACGCTGTGTGTGTATTGGGTACTAACTTGTTTTAACAGAATATGAGGTTTTAGGAGTTGAATTTTCTCCTAGCGTTGGGTAGACATAGCTACAAACTAGACAGATTTTACACATGAATCAGTAAGAGCAAGGTGAGTGGGTCTGCACACACACATCGCTGCTTCATATTTACTATCACATAAAAAACAGATGGGGATCCCTCGAAAGAAGGATGCAAATCTATACCATCAACATGATAGCATGACTCATGTTCTTTGAAATTCCAAGTTCCTCATTTCTCTGTTCACACACTGTTCACCCCCCTCACATTCCCTTCTGCCATTTCTGCCCCTGTTTACTTTTCCTGTAACTTCCAGGCATAAACTTTTCCACAGAAGTAGAGAAGTTAACATAGGACAATGGATACCCCAGTGGCTAATCCCCTGGTTTAAGTAATTTTATTTGTCTCTCTTTCCTGCTTCTCTTTCCCTGCCTCACCCTCCCTTTCTCTCTCCCTCTCTCATGTTTGTTGCTAAACCAGTAGAACGTTGCAGAACATCATGACACTTCACTCCTAAATAAATCACCACATATCTCCTAAAATAATGACATTTTCCTGTATGCCCACAATACAATCATACACATAAGAATTAACAATAGTTCTAGGGGTGCCTGGGTGGCTCAATTAGCTAAGCATCTGGCTCTTGATCTTGGCTCAGATCATGATCTCATGAGTCATGTGATAGAGCCCCACGTGGGGCTCTGCTTGGGATTCTCTCTCTCCCTCTCTCTCTGCCGCTTCCCAAGTGCTTGCTCTCTATCTCTCAAAATAAATAAATTTAAAAACAGTTTAACAATAATTCTATATAATCAACTAATAACCAGTGAACATTGAAATGTCTCCATTTAACCTTAAAATGTCTTTTAGAGATCTGCGGTTGACCAGGATGTAATGTAGAGTCAGGCTTCACATCTGGTTGCTGGGTTTCCCAAATTCTCCTTTAAAACTACAGGAGTCCCTGCCCCCACTGCCTCGACACACACTTCTTTTTATGATGCTGAGTTTTTTTAGAGACCAGATCATTTGCTTTATAGAATCCACATTCTGGATTTCTCTGATTGTTTTCCTCTGGAGTCATTTAAACTTTTCTTTAAACATTTTTTTTAATGTTTATTTATTTTTGAGAGAGAGAGAGAGAGTGTGCATGCGTGTGCACATGAGTGGTGGGGGTGGGGGGCACAGAAAGAGAGGGAAACAACGAATCTGTAGCAGGCTCCAAGCTCTGGGCTGTCACCACAGAGCCCGACGCGGGGCTCGAAACATGAACTGTGAGATCATGACCTGAGCTGAAGTCGGACACTCAACTGACTGAGCCACCCAGGCGCCCCTGCCCTTGTTATTATTTTTAATGCTCTATTTGGTGTGTGAGACCATCCTCCAGCTGGATGCTTTAACATGTTGTTATTATTCTTTGATGCAAAATGTTCTTCTGGGATCTTTTTCCACAGCTGAGACCAAACAGCAGCCTCCCCTCTCTTCCATGTCTCAGCAGCACCTCCATTTGAAGAGACCTCCCACTTCCTTTTGGACTTTGTCATTCAATAACTTGAAAGTGCTACATTGCTTCCCCCATCCCCACCGACCCTTTGCGGAACACATCACTGGGCATCAAGAGAACCCTTGCAAATTCAAACAAGATCATAAAGGAGAGTCAGCTGTCCCTGAAATGTCTTAACGTTTTGTCTTACCTTGCATAGTAGTCATTGGGTGGAACTGCTTCTTGAAAGAATTGGAACTGGTATAAATAAAGTCCAATCAAGTGCCCCGCAGTGAAAATAGCCAGCAGCACACAGAGACAGCTGAACAGCAATGGATCAAACGTCCGGCACCAGGACCACCAGGTGCACAGACCCAAAAATACAAAGAAGTACACAGATGAGGTCAAAGATGGCAACATCATACCTAAGGAAGAAGAGATGTGATCATGAAAAATCGCATGGAACTGGGAAATCATTCACCACTCGAGACATGTTCCTATTGGAGATGATGGACATTTCCTTCATATGCTTTCCGGTGTGGATCCAGTGATTAAAATGGGAATCCCATTTCATTTATAAAATCAGAGCTAATACTATTTTTTTTTTGTGAAAAAGATCACACATAAAGTGGTATTTGTTAATATAGGGAAACACAGGATGATGCCAGAAATTCTTCCCATGCTGTTTGGCAGAGCAAGTATCTACTTTTCAGACAGTAAAGTTAGCACAGTTACTTGCCTGTTTCCATCTTTCTACTTCTCCCCCCAATTTTTTCCGGGATACTTGTGTGCCCATTCCAACTTACCCTGATACCATTTTTAAAAATGTTTACTTATTTATTTTTGTGAGAGAGAGAGACTGAGAGAGTGCAGAAGGGGCAGAAGGGGTGACCGACAATCCCAAGCAGGCCCCGCACTCCCAGGGCAGAGCTTGACATGGGGCTTGATCTCATGAACCCTGAGATCACCTGAGCCAAAATCAAGAGTTGGAGGCTTAACCGACTGAGCCACCGGGAGCCCCTCCCTGATATCACTTTTTATAATAACTTACTTTTTTGGGGGTAAGTTGGATTCATAAAATTATTCCATCTATGGCCAAGTCTCACTAAAACTTTGCCCTACCCAATGAAATCTGATTCATACTATTACCAAAAGGGGACATGGAAAATGAGGGAATTTTTTTATAGGCATTTAAAAACTTTTGTAGGGGGCGTGTTGAAATGACTCTTCATTAAAATATTGGGATATTTCTTGAGACATTCAATTCTCTTTTCCACTTTTTAATTTTGCTATTTAAAAAACTGTCACATTGTTTCATCTTGTGCAATTTCAAGGAAGCGGTATGGACCCAACTTCCCAGTGGCTCTGGAGCAGCCGCCAGCAGCAAGATGGAAGGAGGGAGAAAATGGAGATAACATTATTATGGAACAAGCAGTCAGCAGCCAAGATTTAAAGGAAGTGAGTGTCTGTGCTGCAAGATTACAATCTAACTGAGGAAGAAAAATAGTATATCCTGGAGAGTTAAATTAAGACTCCTAATGACCCAGTGTAAACAGACGTGCTTTCAGAATGCACACATGTGGCTCTCTGGAGAGTATACTGACATTGTTCATCGTAGCTGATCGCCATTCACGGGCTCTGGGGGAGGAGAACGGTGGTCTTTCTGATCTACGTATAAAATATAACATCACCTAGATATGGAAAAAGATTGCTTTATGGAGGTTAATAGAAACGAACCAAGGGGCACCTGGGTGGCTCATTCGGTTAAGCGTCTCGGGTCATGATCTCGCGGTCTGTGAGTTCGAGCCCCACATCGGGCTCTGTGCTGACAGCTCAGAGCCTGGAGCCTGCTTCAGATTCTGTGTCTCCCTCTCTCTCTCTCTCTCTCTCTCTCTCTCTCTCTCTGCCCCTCCCCACTCCTGCGCTCTCTCACTCTCAAAAATAAATACACAGTAAAAAAAAAATTAATTAAAAAAAAAAGAAACCGACTAAAAACACAAACATGAGAACTGAACAGGAAAAATTATTTGTGTGTGTGGTGTGTACACGTGGCCAGTTTTACAAGTTATGGCTATGAGTTTGGTGTTCTGGAATGAGGCTGTTTCCTTCGGCATTTTCTCCTCAGCCTTGTCTTTCATGACTCGCCAAAGCGCTACCTGTATTCCAACCCATACTGGAAACTCTCACCTGATGAACCGAGTAAAATGGTCACCACAACTTTTCCAGCAGTGGTTATCATGTTGCCGATAAACTCCTTAAGCTTGGAGGCCACCGAGGCGAGTCTGCGGAACATTTTTAACTTCGTGCTCTCTTCCACCTCGCCTTCCACACCGTCCCCTTCATCTAAATCCTCTTCGTAGATCAGTGCCTCTTCTGGATCTATTTTTTCTCCTCCGGCCTAAATAAAGGGGAAACAGAAAACACTGCAGTCCAGAACTCTGCCTACCACCCCGCAGATTATATGGTTTGTAATTTATGGGTCAGTCAGTGAGGTGAGCTTCACAAACCAGGGGAAAAATGCAGACAACCACCGAAGTCCCCCCAGGTCTCTGCCAGTCCCTGTGTAAGCCCAAGTCACTTGGATCTTTCCTGAAGAAGTAAACAGGAAACATCACCAATCCTAGAACCCATAACAACATGCTACTGAGCCACATGAACTCACTTTTTATAGTCAGAGGAAGAAACTGTCTGAGACGTCTACTAAAACCTTAGCTTTCATCAATCTTGGTTTGGTTCCTCACATTTAAAGTGTTTGCCACCAGGGGGATAGGTAGTTTGATTAAAGTATCCATGGCTTTACCCAAAACGGTGGATCAAATCTGTGCTTGTGCAATCCCTTTTCTTTCTGAAGTAAATTTTGTCCACTATGTTAGTGTCTCCTGGTCAGAGGAGGGTGAGTGCTCTTAGGTCACCTGACTAGATATACAGTCACTTCCTAATTTATCCTTTGACAGAATGATCTACTGGTTCGATCCTGGGTGATTCGGCACCTCAGTAACATCCTCAGAGATGTAGGGAAGAAATACAGGGGTAGAACATACAATTTTTTATATATTATTTTAAACTGGGTATACTGATGTGTTTTTGTCTGTTTTGTTTTTAGAGAATATGTAGAAATATTTTTTGGGGGGCTAATTATAGTCTTTCCCTAGAAGTCTTGGGATTTTTTTTTTAAGTTGTTAGAAATATAAACCATCACCTAAGACTAAAGGTTGTTTTAGGTGCTCAGACTCTCTTTGCATTTGCCCCTAGGCTGGCAGATTTCTTTTTTTTAATTAATTAAAAAAAATTTTTTTTAACGTTTTTATTTACTTTTGAGACAGAGAGAGGCAGAGCATGAGCAGGGGAGGGGCAGAGAGAGAGGGAGACACAGAATCCGAAGCAGGCTCCAGGCTCTGCACTGTCAGCACAGAGCCCGATGCGGGGCTTGAACCCACGGACTGTGAGATCATGCATGACCTGAGCCGAAGCCAGGACGCTCAACCGACTGAGCCACCCAGGCACCCCTTTTAAATTAATTTAAAAAAATATGTTTATTTGTTTTTAAGCTAGACAGAGCATGAGTGGGGGAGGGACAGAGAGAGGAGACACAGAGAGAGGAGAAACAAGCTCCGGGCTCTGAGCTGTCAGCACAGAGCCTGACATGGGGCTCAAACTCTGGACAGTGAAATCATGACCTGAGCGGAAGTCAGACGCTTAACCAACCGAGCCACGCAGGCACCCCTAGGCTGGCAGACTTCTTTTAGCCCAATTGAAAAGACCACACTGGCTGCGGAGCCAGAAGGGTCTTTTAGGCCCAGTTCAGACATCCAGTTAAGGCCTAAAGAGTACATCCCAGCCTCTCTATTTTCCCACTTAAAGATTTCTCAGCCCAGCCTCTCCATTTTCCTGTTTGAAAGGTGGTTGTTTTTTTTTTTTCTTTGATACACTTAGCTCAGATATTCATATGATATTCACTGCTGGTAACTGAACCTCTAACTATGCCCTTGGGCATGAAAGGAAGCCTGCAGAGAATGGCATTAAAGCTCAAGTTAGTGCCCAGTGGCCTTGAGAACTCAGAGATCTTCCTTTGCCTAGGAAGATACAGGCTGCTTGTGACAAGCTATCTATCGATGAAGCCAAGGGTGTAGGATGTACCCTTACCCTCTACAACGCACCCTCCCACACACAGATTTAATCTAGGGCCTATTCAAGTCTAAATACCCAAACTGGGTTCTATTCTCTTCTATCATGACACATTTGTATTTTTCCCTGAAAGAAAAGAAATGCCTCATGCTTCTTCATGAAGACTTCTCTCGCTGTTCAGGGCCTAGTAGGTGCTAATATCTCATAGGAGATACAGTGATAAACATGTAAACAAGGAGAAAATGAACAAGCTGAATCTCTCGCAGTAACAAATGCCAGTCAGGGAATGAAAATAGGGGGATATGACTGTGAATGGCAGGGTGACTGTTTTAGATTCCGAGGTCAGGGAGAGCCTCTCTGAGGAGGTGACATTTAAGCCCAGATGTCACAAAGTCATCAGCCATATGAAAATCCTCTTCAAGAACATCCCAGATGGAGGGAAGGGCAGGTCAAAGATTCCATGCTATGTTCAGAAAGAAGGCATGTGTTCCCTGACACATTGCCTCTTCTACTAATTCACCCTCCTCCTTGTCAGTTGTCAGTCAGCTGATGAGCCCACTTCCTACTTCACTGAGAGAAGGGGGGAGAGCACCCCACCAGCATGACAGGGAGCCAAAGACATGCTGAGGACAAAGTACAAGCTAACAATTGCTCCCCCCGCCCCCCACAGTGACGTTCCTCAGACACTCTTGGCTATCCAAGAACAAAGGGAGGGGAAAAAGGGGAAAACAAATGGTTAACTGATAGAAATCAGTTTGCAAACGTCTTAGTAAGTGACAAAAAAAGGCAATGTTATAATAACAGCCAGACTTCCAGAAATCCACAGACTCAGTTACCTGGAGCCCTAACATCACCTTCCCTTCCTTAGTGATGTGCAGAACAAAGGCAGGAAGAAAATGTAAATAACGTTAAATTTCTTTATAACCTGCAGCCCCTTGACAAATACTTGAGGCAAATACAGAGTATAACATTCCTCCAGGAACCCCCTACTGTCTTAATGTTAACACTTTGCTAGAGGGAAAATCAACCAGCTCAACAATAGCAAGGACTCAGTATCTTATGAGTCCTCTTGAACATATGAAAGTCCTTTTGGAAACCTCCCTTTTTCCTTACCTGGCCCCCCAATTCTGTAGTATATAATCAGTCACTCTTCACAACCCCAGTGCAGCTCTTTCTTATTTTTTTTTTTTCAACGTTTATTTATTTTTGGGACAGAGAGAGACAGAGCATGAACGGGGGAGGGGCAGAGAGAGAGGGAGACACAGAATTGGAAACAGGCTCCAGGCTCTGAGCCATCAGCCCAGAGCCCGATGCGGGGCTCGAACTCACGGACCGTGAGATCGTGACCTGGCTGAAGTCGGTCGCTTAACCGACTGCGCCACCCAGGCGCCCCCCCAGTGCAGCTCTTTCTACCCACAGGTCCTGTCCCACTGCTTCAATAAAATCACCTTTTTGCACCAAAGGTGTCTCAAGAATTCTTTCATGGCTGTCGGCTCTGGACCCCCACCACCACTCCAAAACCACATCAAGCACATCAGCCTACAGACCTAGAGCTAACCTGTGCAGTGGCACTCGGATTCCCTGTCCTGTGACTGTGGATGAGTCCTATGCCCTGGGAGACCAGGGAGAAGGGCAGTCCTTCTCTTTCCCCTGCGTCACCTCCTGCTCCCTTCCGCCCATATCTCCCCATCAACAAACAAATACGCCTCACCAATTCCAACCCACGTGGCCTCCAAACCACATTTGCCTCTCAAAGTGACTCTCCCAAGAGTTGGGCTAAACACATGGCACCACTTCCCCTATGCCTAACTTCTCTTGAATTCACTCTAAAGGGAGTTTGATCACCAACCGCTCCACCTAGTGGGGGCTCTCATGTGGTCTGTTTCACATGGTGATGCCAAGGCAGACTGCAGCTAGGAGGCTATTGCTGTGGCCAAGGAGACAGGAACTCACAGAGCTGAAGGGAGGTTCATGTCTTTGCAGTTTGTCTTAAAGGTCAAGTCAGCAGGACTCACTGGTAAATTTGATGTGGAGGGTGGAGGGACAGAGGAGAAGCAAAGAAAGTTCCTGTATTTCTGTCATTATTGAGGAGACAGGGATAACCAGGGGCGGAGAGGGTTGGGGGAAATTCAGTTCTGAGATGCCCTTCAAGCATTCTAGTTGGAGGTGTTATATGGGCAGCCAGGATAGGAATCTGGAATGCTGGAGGGAGGTGGAAAACTGGAGAGGTCTATTTGAAGTTCAGGGGCATAGAGATGGTTTTAAAGTCAGGGGTCTGGTGAGATTACCTAGAGAGAATACAGAGGTTGACTACCCCTCAGATGCTACCACAAGTAGAACCAGTCTGTCTCTCCAGGCTTATCCTCATTTCTGTCTAGAAGCACCCTGGGAAAGCAGGCATATGGAGAATCCAGAATCCACACTCTTGGCCTTGGAATACACATGGAACGTGATCCTCTCTCCATCTCCTAAGCCTTTCTACCTACTCCAGCTCCCCCAAGCAGAGTTTCTATGGGGATCTGCCCAGTGAGACTGCTGATATGGGGCCCACACTGCTGTCTATATACAAACCATGCACTCATGGGGCACGTGTTGCTTAATATCCCCCTCACAACAAGGCGACCCATAAAAATCCTCCTTGAGGAAGAAAGTTTGGCCAAAACCTTCAGTCACCGTACTTGAAAAAGGAGACATGGAGAGAAAACACAGCCAGTGCTGCCTGGGTCCCAGTCAGAAACACACTCCTAACTTTCATAATAAATGACTTGTTATTCAATTGCAGAACTGCTACGGATATAGATTAAATCAAATAAGATTCTCTGGTCAAGACTTTGTGAGGTTAGACAAATGCATTTCCTTGACCACTCTCGGGTGGGACCGGGGCCCCTGTGACTTTTATAAACATACCACTGTACTGGAGGGTTTTCAGCATTTTTGTACCGGAATCCCTGGGGACCTCAGTTGGAAACGCTTTCTAAACCTGCCAAGCTGAGAGAGGGCCGAAAGAGAGCCAGGTTGGCCTCCGTGAGCCCTCACTGTCCAGGCTGGGGCCAGAACAGCCATTAGTCATGGCAGGTCTGCTCATTAATGGGCAGGCTTTCTCCTCCTAAATGATTCGTCTGCTGAAGTATAAACACTGACCCTCTGGAACAGCATCCACTCGCTTAACCGTATTTACTAATAAGCACCCTTGCTTGGGGGAGCCATAATTTGTCCCGGCTTTAAGGAGTAGCTGTAAATGAAGACTTAATCCCCCTGGTTCCAGAGCTGTCTTAGAAATTAAAGACAAAGAGAACCCTTTACAGTTCAGAAAGGCATATAAAATATTCCATATTAGGGGCGCCTGGGTGGCGCAGTCGGTTAAGCATCCGACTTCAGCCAGGTCACGATCTCGCGGTCCGTGAGTTCGAGCCCCGCGTCAGGCTCTGGGCTGATGGCTCGGAGCCTGGAGCCTGTTTCCGATTCTGTGTCTCCCTCTCTCTCTGCCCCTCCCCCGTTCATGCTCTGTCTCTCTCTGTCCCAAAAATAAATAAACGTTGAAAAAAAATTCCATATTATTACCGCCCGTGTCAACATCTAAAACTTATTTGAAGACATGTAAATACTTTAACTTGCCTTTGCTGAAAGTTCCTGACTTTGAATGTTCCAGCACATATTACGATAGACCCTCTCATTTCACGAGAGGAAGCTCTCGCTGCTCTGGGACCAAATGCATGCAAGGTCATGCTTTTACCAAGCAGCCACTGCCTTCTCAACCCGCAGCTGCTTCCCACCACGGCCACATCCACACTTAGCACAGCGTCAGCAGCCATTTCCACTCAAATGGGACAGGGAAGTGCCTCAGGGTGGAGCACAAACATCCATTTTTTCTTTAGCTCTGAGCACTCCATGATTCATCCTGGGTTGGGGTGAGTCCTGGAGATCACCTGGGAACCCTTAAAGGGACGGGTATCAAGCCTCACCTCAAACTTCCTAAATCAGAAATTCTGGGAGTGAATCTCAGGAATCTGTACAATCAAAGAGCTGCCGTACGTGATTTTGAAGCAGCCCATCTAGAATCCATGCACAGGCTACATCTGCAACCCCCAATCAATTGATTCCACGCTCGGCAGACTAGATCACACTGCAGATATTTTGTTGGACTCAGACGCTGGGCAGACTCCTTTAATTGGAAAATACATGGAAGTAATTTATCTGTGCGACCTCCTTCCGGTTTCGGGCAACCTTTGCGCGTTAGCCCAGAACTTCTCGTTAGATGAATCTGCTTTCTTCTTTGCGGCTACAAGCAGGCTATTAAAAACATTTCAATGGGGGTGTATCAAAGTCACAAACAATGAGCCAAGGATCTGGGAGGCAAAGGGAACATTTTTCTAAAGTGTCACGAGTTGTTTATTGTTTATTATTGAAAGTTAACAATTTACCTTTACAGAATGGGCTCATCTCAACAGAAGAGCCCAAGAAAGGAAGAAGCAAGTGTGGTGCCTCATTGCAGAAGACAGACAGACGCTGTAGGCACAGCGCTGCCTGTGAAGTGAGCAGAGAGAATCTTGTCTCTATGATGTCATGTATGTTACTCAAGCCTACTGTGAGAACATCGTGCAGATGAAGCAAATATTTCATTCCGTTGCTACCCTTGTTCTAGAAAGGCGATTTTTCCAAACTTGTGAGAGCAGTGGAGCCTGGGGCCACCATGCCCATTTCTCAGCCTCCCAGACACTTCGATTCCATAGGTCTGGGATGGGCCTTGCATCGGAGCCTTCATAAACTTCCCAGGTCAAGTCCCCAAGTTAGAAATTGCAACAGTCTTTGAGAATCACCTGAACGTCATTAGAAAGGGAAATGAACAAAAATGGAGAGGAGCCAAATGGGACTGACCATTATTTTAAAGGTTTGTATCTTTAAAAGGACCTGCCAAGTCCTCTTTAAGGTTTATTTAAAAAAATCACTTAATGGAACACTGTAAAACTAAGTCAGTATTAAAATACACACACACACACACACACACACACACACACACACACACAACCTGATATCATCTACTCAGTTTGTCTTTGGTTGTAGAGATTATTCCTGACCCGGAACCACCCATTTTCTCTTATAAGAAGCAGCTGAGTTTAGCTCTTCTAACGGACACACCCGGTGCTCCCTCTAGAAATAAAGAACTCAGGGAGTGATAACAAAGCAACATTTTGAGGGCACACAATCCGTCCAGTTCCCGAATCTTTCAGAATTCCTTCTGTAGAATTCCTTCTGATGGACTAAGATGCAAATAAAATGCATGCTTTTGTTATTAAAACCTTACAAGGCTGAACAGTGCTATAGCTGCCCTGGGATCCACAGTATTCCTTCTCCATCCTCCCTTCCTGTTCCTCCCTCCTCTCAGAACTTTTCCTGACCCTGAGCTCTGCTCTGAGCACTGTGCAAGATCTAGAGAGGTTTGCACTCACTCAGAGGAAAGAAACCAGGTGTATATGACTGTTTCTAAAATCTGACTATAAGATCCTAAGAACATTGAGAGGGAAAGGGGGGTTGCAACTGACCACAGGGATTTGGAATGCCCAATACCAGTTATATCGAAAGCAAACATGATAGAAAAAAAAGAGCAAATGTCTTGGAAAGCAAAGAAAAAAAGCTAAAGAACAGTCCCTCTTAGATATTAGTTTCTGCCCATCCTGGCACATAGCAGATACTGAATAAAAAAGCATGCCCATGGATAAATACACATCCTTTTGTGCCGTCACAGCAAGGAGAGACCACTCAAGCAGGCGTGTGGATTTTTCTGATAGTTTGTGGGAGAAGCAGCTCTTTGCAAACAACCCTCGCCCAGGACTGACACTTTACACTTTGTTCCTTTAGTTTTACACTTTGGATTGCATTGTGCAAGCCTCCATATTAATCAACCAGTGCTTAACCAATTAACTTGATAAGTATTTGAGTATTACCATGTGTACAATTTCAGATCACTTTGCTAACTTAGGATTTGCGGCAACAAAGAACAAGACAGATGTGATCCTCTCCCTCAGAGAGCTTACAGTTTACTGAGGGAGACAGAAAGTAAATAACAAAAAAAGCATTATGCAGAATAATTACAGATTATGATAAATGTTATGGGTACAACAAGGTGGATACAGAGATGGGGAATAATCTGGGAGGTTAGTCAGCAAAGGCCTCTATGCAAAAGAGCTCGCCTGATGATGGAGGAGGAATCAGCCATGCAATGAGCAGGGAGTGAATTGCATGGCAGAAGGGAAAGAGCTGGCCGGTGCTGGGCACAGAGAGGGAGGCAGTGTGGGCACAGCACAGAGTGGGAGTGGGCAGGGCACAGGGTGAGGACGTAAAGGCAGAAAGTGCCATAGCCCTCAGCGTTAGGAGCCCGAATTTTGTTCTCCTTTCATAGGAATCCAATGACGTGTTTTACCTAAGGAAGTGACACGGTTCGATTTATAATTTTACAAGGATAATCCAGATGCTATGCGTGGTATCCGTGGGGTAGGGTAAGAACGGAAGCTGGAAGTGAGGGGGTCTGGTAGGAGGTTACTCAGTGGTCTAGTTGAGAGGTGGGAGAAGGATCGTGGCAGTAGAGACAGAAAAGTGAACAGTTTAGATACAATGTGAAGGGAGGACCCATGGGACTTTTTGATGGTAATGGATAAGTGGCCCAAGGGACCCAGTGTGGTACCAGGGCTTGGGGCTCCAGTGACAGTGAACGGTGCTCCTGTTAACTGGGTGGGCAGTCAGCAGGCAGGCTGGTGGGGGCAGGGCTGGGAGGTCTTGGGAGGTCTTGCTCCTACCCTCAAACACACCACCAATACTTTGAAAGAAACCTGGGCAGCACATGAAAAGATGCTCAACGTCGCTCCTCATCAGGGAAATAAAAATCAAAACCACACTCAGATATCACCTCACGCCAGTCAGCGTGGCCAAAATGAACAAATCAGGAGACTATAGATGCTGGAGAGGATGTGGAGAAACGGGAACCCTCTTGCACTGTTGGTGGGAATGCAAATTGGTGCAGCCACTCTGGCAAACAGTATGGAGGTTCCTCAGAAAATTAAAAATTGACCTACCCTATGACCCAGCAATAGCACTGCTAGGAATTTACCCAAGGGATACAGGAGTACTGATGCATAGGGGCACTTGTACCCCAATGTTTATAGCAGCACTTTCAACAATAGCCAAATTATGGAAAGAGCCTAAATGTCCATCACCTGATGAATGGATAAAGAAAATGAGGTATATATACACAATGGAATACTACGTGGCAATGAGAAAGAATGAAATCTGGCCCTTTGTAGCAACATGGATGGAACTAGAGAGTGTTATGCTAAGTGAAATAAGCCATACAGAGAAAGACAGATACCATATGGTTTCACTCTTAGGTGGATCCTGAGAAACTTAACAGAAACCCATGGGGGAGGGGAAGGAAAAAAAAAAAAGAGGTTAGAGTGGGAGAGAGCCAAAGCATAAGAGACTCTTAAAAACTGAGAACAAACTGAGGGTTGATGGGGGGTGGGAGGGAGGTGTGGGTGGGTGATGGGTATTGAGGAGGGCACCTTTTGGGATGAGCACTGGGTGTTGTATGGAAACCAATTTGACAATAAACTTCATATATTGAAAAAAAAAAAAAGAAACCTGGGCAGTTCAATGAAACCAAGTTGGTGACAACTCCATGTCAGGGGTATTTGCAGCTGAGAGAAGGATGGAGAGCATGACCACCCTGGAAGGAGTGAGGGTGATGCGGAGCCTCTGGAGCAGGAGCAGGTGGCAGGGGTGGGGCACGTGGGTTCCTCCCATCACATGTGTGCCCGACCGCATGCCCTCACTGGAGGGACACCAGGGCCTGCAACTTCCCTACACGAGTTTCCCTTGGGACCGTTTTGTTGTTATTTGCACTTCAGATGCACAAAATCACCTATCAAATATTCCAAACACAGAACAAAATATGCCAAGAATTTCTAAAAACATTGATCAAGACATACTGTTTAAGGGTAAAAGTCTACCTTGAAGCTTTGATTTTTTTTTTAATGTTTATTTATTTCTGAGAGACAGAGTGTGAGCAGGGCAGAGGTGGAGACAGAGGGAGACACAGAATCCGAAGCAGGCTGCAGGCTCCAGGGTCTGAGCGGTCAGCACAGAGCCCGATGCGTGGCTCGAACCCACAAACCATGAGACTCTAAGCCGAAGTTGGATGCTTAAGGGACTGAGCCACCCAGGCGCCCCTGAAGCTTTGATTTCTTTTAAAAAAGCAGAGATTAGTCACACACTGTCAAATGTTGTCAAATGAACAAATGGGTGGGAGAAATGAAGATGTATTTAATTTGAAATCATTTTATTTTAATAATTTAAAAATATTTGAGCTCTCTTCCTAACTGCTGATTCTTCTTTTATTTTTACTATCAGTCACATAGTCAAGTCCAGTCTAGACAAAGTTCACTCAATTAACATACTGTCAATAATAGAATGTCCCTGCCTTTCTATGTGATAAGGATGCCTCTGACTGTCACATGGGTATGCTCCCCACGTGTGTTTCTATCAGAGGAAAGGATGAGAGGGACCTCATGCTCTCACCTGGTGTCCAGGAAGATGCATCTGGAAGACAGTGGGGGGTAAATTTAGTCAGGGATCTGAAGTTAACTTGTCCCTGTGATACTTTGTTGCTCAGACTGTAATACTGAGCTCTCCTGGAGCTTTCTGAAGACAACAGGCCAATGGTTTCCTCCAGTTAAAAACTTTCTCTTTATTTAAATGAATGGCATCTAAAATCACCACCATTAAGGTTCCCCCAACTTGTAAATGTGTTTAACCCAGAGAAGGCAGACCAAGCGGGCTGCATTTTGGCGGGGGGAAGCAGTTGTCCCCACTTGCTAACATTCCAAATGCCACTGGAAAGACCTGAAAAGACAGTGATCTGTCTTAAATCTGATCACTTAAAGCAAGTGATTTTGGACTACATCTCAGGGGAGATGCTGAGTGCTTATTGAGAAGGTGACAACAAAACGATGGGTTTCTTTCATTCTTTTTTGTTGTTGTTGTTGTTCTTCTAAAAAAAAATAGTAACTCGAACCTCAAAGCTGAAACTTGAGGCGTAGCCCCATTGGTCATTTTATGTGCCAGAATGTGGATGCCACAGGAGCCTGGTTCACGTTAGATTTTAGAAAGGAGGGCACAGGTTTTGAGGCTCAGAATGAATTTCCAGATAACGTTAGTGGATCCAAATGTTGAATCCCTGAACTTTTAACAGATGGCGGATGACTTACACTGAAATATTCTTTTTTTAAAAAATTATATTAAAAAAAAGCTGTTTTAGAGACAGAGCACGCAAGCAGGAGAGAGGGGCAGAGGAAGAGAGAGAGACAATCTCAAGCAGTCTCCATGCTTGCATGGAGCCCAGTGCAAGGCTTGATCCCATGACCCTGGGATCATGACCTGAGCAGAAATCAAGACTCAGATGTTCAACCAACTGAACCACACAGGTGCCCCAGAAATATTCTTTTTTATGCTTCACATTTGATTTGTCAGACTATTTAACCAGACCAAGTCATGACTAAAATTCCTATTTGAATAAACATTTAGTTTATCATAAATTTGTTTTCATAATATATTAAAATACTATTTGTTTCCCCCAAAAAATAAAGCCTGAAATCTCATTAAGTAGAAAGAGCTAGTTTTACAGAAATACACAAGATAATAGCAGTTTGGTGAAATTACGAAGTGTTTGAGCAGGAAGCCCTTTTCTACACAATTTAATTTTCATAACATAACTTTTTTTTTTTTAAGATTTAAGATTAGGAATCTTTCTCCCAGTTAGGATTTGTAGATGTGCTTCTGAGTTACAATGAACAGGTAAACAAACCCACAGATGTGTCAGTTAAAGAGAACCTTCCTGGTACTTGAGGAGTTGGCTCCCTTACTGAGGTCTGTTCTCTGTACAATGCAAAAGCGAAACAGGTTCTCCCACCCACTGACTTCCCCTGGGGATTTCTGGGGGGAATTCTGGGATTTGCGATGCCCTTTAAAACACCAAACTTGAGCCTCACTATCCAGTCGAGGAAGGTTACGAAAGACGCAGGAGTCTTCTCCAGAGATTAGTTGCTAGTTTAAAACAATGCTGGATTTGAAAAAAAGTCTCTCAGGCACCAATGGGTTAATCTCGCCATTTCTCTATTGAGATAAATGAAAGGAGAAGAAATGCCCGCAAACACTATTTTTTCAAAGGAGCCTCAAAAAACAAACATTGGTGCAAATGTCAAGATTTATAAAAGGGAAGAAATATGTTGGGGCCTCCCAAAACAAAATAACTTCCCTACTTATTTTGGCCGTGTGTTTCTATTCTTTTCAGACTTGAGCAAGATTGCTCACACGTTAGAAATATTTCCTTGTGGATTCGTCTCAAAAGGTTCAGACACCAGCCTGCTTCTCCCTGGCCACCTGGTGGGCTGGAATGTGCTAAGAGGATGGAAATTAATATCTAAAGGAGGCCAAAACAAATGTAAATGAGAAAGAAATCGACCTCATAATAATATTTAGTATTTTCAAATCCCCAAATAAGTAATATAGAATGTCTATCAATTTATTGTTATTTTAAATTTTTTAATATTTATTATTTATTTTTGAGAGAGAGAGAGAGAGCGCACAGGGGAGGGGCAGAGAGAGACAGAGACACACAATCTGAAGCAGGCTCCAGGCTCTGAGCTGTCAGCACAGAGCCCGACGCGGGGCTCGAACTCACAGAACGTGAGATCATGACCTGAGCTGAAGTCAGACGCTTAACCGACTGAGCCACCCAGGTGCCCCAATTTATTGTAATTTTTTAATAATGTGATTGATAATATAGGGAGTACAGATATTTAAACAAATTTTAAATAGGAGAGAGGTATCCTGAGTGTATCTTTGAGAGCTGTGAGAAATCAGGAAGGAAACATGATTTTAGAATTAATCCATGTGATGGTTTTGTGTTCTCTTCTTCACCAGATGTGTGACCTCAACCATAACCTGATATCCATGACTTTCCATCAGTCAATGTAGGCTTTCTTAGTCCTATGGCAAAAGAGCGTTTGTCCTCGGTGACAGAAGTTCTTTTCCTAAGAAGCTTTGTGATTCATTTATGGCTCAGTGACGAATAAGAGACTCTTACTGAGTAGGTTGGCCTCAAACGCACCGCCCAGCTTAACTTTCTATCATTCTAAGAGGACTCTGAATTTGAAACTGCGCCAGTAACTTTCCAATTGGAGAAGAGCAGGATGCGGAGAGCAAGTAGCATCTTATTAAGCAGCCCAATGAGCAGGCGCTGCCCTAGGTGTGTTTTATTTGACATTTCATTTAGTGGTTGTAGCAACTCTACGACGTAGGATTATGATCATCCTCATTTTGCAGAAGAAAGAGAATAAACACATTTCTCGACATCACACCAACACTGTTAGGTAGCTTCCAAGTCTGCCTTCTGAGTCCACTCAATTTGCAATAAGCATCCTTTACCCTCTATCCGTAACATGAGGATAACGGAAAACCAGTCTTGCTTTTATAAATAATAGTAATGAAAAATCCTAAGTCTGGAGAGCTCAAGTTCCTGGGTTTACTTTCACCAAACTTGGACAATTTTGGGCAGTAATTATCAAAGCCAGATTATTTTCAAAACTGTAACTATTATAAATAAAATTCAAACGTAAAACTAGAAATTAAAATTTAAGTTCTGCTTTAAAATTGTGAAGCCAACAAGAAGAAAAGGCACTTTCATAGTTTTACCCATTTTTAAGACACTGATAAGTCCTACAGAGTTTGTAGACATAAATGAAAGATAAGGTTAGTTGCTATCTTGCTATAATTGCTTTTTACACCAAGTACTTGTTAACGTCTGCCTTTAAAAAAGCAGAATATTGATATACAATGTGATCATTTATTTTTTACCCATAATGATTTCAGGTAGTAATATCATTTCTAGTCTGTATGGATTTATTGAATTATATCTTCGCTTTCTTTATTTTTTTTTTAATAACTATACAAGGCAATTTGCTACCTATTTTTGAGGCACATAAGTCATTTGCTATAACTGAGAATTGTCTTCCCTGATGCCCTTGTAATTACCATTCTCAAAATAACTGATTTCAATTCACCCCAGTTTTGCAGGTGAAAGTTCTTGCCCAACTTCTGAGTAAAAACATTTGCTAGTTGTGTCTCTTGTGTCAAATGTCCAGAGTAAGTCTTTTCAATATTTTTTCCTTTGCAAATTTCATCTTTCAATTACCAAATCAATTACTTTTTAAATCAACGTCACTGAAACTCACATAACAAAGCACAGTGTTAGAACAGAGCAACATTCTGAAACAGATCTGGGGACAGTGACGAGCTGTCCAACTTGCTCTCATACACTGAGTGAGATCTGATGTGCTCCCTGCTCCTCCTGAAACTCTTTCTACTAAAACACATAGATAAAAATTAACATACATTTTCCTCATTATTTTTACCTTTTTCCAATTCTTATACTTTTCCAAAGGGGTGTGTGTGTGTGTGTGTGTGTGTGTGTGTGTGTGTGTTCCTCGCCACCCCCCCCCCCCGCCCCGGATTGCTTTAAAATAATGGTCAAAGCATGCTCTGAACACAATTCTTCTCTGAAGAGCAAAGTACACAGACCAGAAAGCTTCCCTTCAGGAAGGAATTACTTTTTTTCTCCTAAAACTACCAGGTGCTACTTCTCTAAATATTTTGTATTGACTAAGGTATCTAGACAACGGGCCACAATATAATGAATTTAAAAGGTTAACCATCAGAGATAATATTAGATGAGAGTAAAAAGAACACTGGGTTGGGGTGAATGCCTCACGAATGGCAGTGTTCACACCCCTTGAACTGTCTCCTGGTGGCCAAGGTGTGGAGGAGACTGCCTACCCATCAGAACTACACCGGGGGAAGGAGGGTTGTGCAAAGTAACTGTGAACATTTAAGCCAAGCTCTGCAGAGCGTAAGTGCTATGCACATTTCACTTCTCCACAACTTAGTAAGGGTCAAGGCTCTCAGAAATCAAAGAGGGAAGAGGGATGCAGGACATCAGATTTACCAATTCTTCATTTTCAAACTCCGAGTTATACTGTGCTCCTTCTTCGGTCACGGGTTTCTGAACGATGTTCCTGCAGACGAGCCAGATGGTCAGACTAGCAATGAACATCCCGATATCAGGCACAAACACTCTGATCCCATTGCCGGCATCAGCTCCCTTTAAGCTACGGAGGGAAAAAAAAAAAGAGGGAGGAAATTTAGTTGTTTTTCTATTTCTATGGTTACACTATCTTAAAGTATTTCTGAATCTTCTTAATGAGTTTTAAAAAAGGGATCTTCAGTTTCTGCCTAGAAGGGACTGGAAAGCTTTCCCTCCATCTCAGAATCTTATATAATGTACTAAGATTCAGGAATGTTCCACGATTTCACTGGAGTTTCTGAAATACTATAAAGGATCCTAACCCAATTCTCACTCCTAAAACATGCTAATGATCCATATTGTTATTAAATAAGCCACATGTGCAGCACAGATACAGGTGTCTGCAATCTAGCTGAAGCACATACTAGCAGCTGGGAGATAGTTTACCTTAGACGTAAATCAAAGCTAGAGAAAAACAGAGAAAATGTTAAAGCAGTCCTTGAATGCAGGACCTCTTCATTATTTTGAATACTTAGTTGATTTTGTTTTCATACTGTTCCAAGAAAGGTAGATCTAATATGTTTCTTCCTTCAACCTTGGAGAATGGACAGTGAACTTAGAATTGGAAGATTTGAGTTCAAGTGTAATGCCTGACACTGACAAACTGTATTCACTGGGGGGTTTCCCATGGCCAATGCATTCCTTCTCCATGCCAAAGGGATACTACTCTTTGCCTTCTTTATAGAAGTCAAATGAAAGTGATTCAATGTTTATCAGAGATAAACTCGTTTAGGAACTAAGCACGTGATCAAATACATACTCTATTCATTTATATTGTATGCATTATATATTTTGATAAAAACATAAAATGTGGGGCACCTGCGTGGCTCAGTTGGTTAAGTGTCTGACTTTGGCTCAGATCATGATCTCACGGTTCATGAGTTCGAGCCCCACATCAGGCTCTGTGCTGACAGCTCAGACCCTGGAGCCTGCTTCGGATTCTGTGTCTCCCTCTCTCTCTGCCCCTCCCCCACTCATTCTCTGTTTCTCTCTCTCTCAAAAAGAGACATTAAAAAAAACATAAAATATAATAAAAAGCAAGACCCCCATTGCCTAGAAATGACGGTTGTTAACATTTTGGTAAATGAAAGCATTGTTAATAATATCTACTACAACTGAGCAATTGCTCTGTATTAAGAGCTTGGTATATAGCATTTCATCCAACCAACCACCATATGGAGATAGGTATTATTATTTATCCTCCTTTTACATACGAAAACAACAACAACAACAACAACAACTAAGTCTCCAAAAGGTAAACATACTTCCCTCAAGTCAACACAGATAGAGAGAGAACAGGAGTATACTCAAGCTCCCTTTAGGACCAGATTTTATGTTCTCAACTACTGGGTTCTCGCATGTATATCTGCGTGGCTTTTCCTTCTAGTTTTCCTCTGTTTCTAGACATACATAGTGACGGTTTACAACACGAAGCTCATACTATGTTTTGAAAATGATTAGCTCCTGTAATAGATCATTAATAGTTTTTCAACTCACTGATTATTTAAAAAAAATTTTTTTAACATTTATTTATTTTTGACACAGAGAGAGACAGAGCATGAACAGGGGGAGGGTCAGAGAGAGAGGGAGACAGAATCTGAAACAGGCTCCAGGCTCCGAGCTGTCAGCACAGAGACCGACACGGGGCTTGACCTCACGGACCGTGAGATCATGACCTGAGCCGAAGTCGGACGCTTAAACAACTGATCCACCCAGGCGCTCATCAACTCACTGATTATTTTTAAACATCACCATGTTCATGATCTGACAGCATTTAACTATTCTACTACTGCTGTACATTTAGAATGTTTCCATTTATTTGTCACTATAGCATATGTAAAAGTTAAGTGTTAATTACCTAAAGAATCTTCCCATCTAGGATCTTCCAGGAAAAAAAAAATCCTCACATCTTCTTTTTAAAGAATGGTCCGGAATAGGGCATGCCCCACATAAGCTTCTTTTTTTTATACATGGCTCTAAACCCTTCTGAATAGAGAAGCATGAGTAGTTAAGAGATCTCTTTACCTCCATAAATGAAACAGACATGATTGTGGCAGAGGTATTTAAAAATGGCAAATCCCTTTCATTTGGGGGAAGGGTAAGAGGATTTAATTAAGAAAACTTCACCCCAAACGAAACTTACAGCATGAGATCTAATGATTGATTTTATCTAAGGAAAAAGGGAGAGGTTTGTTGTATACTTTAAAAGTGATCAAACAGTGCAAACAAGAATAAGAATAAAAAGAAAGAAGAAAGAAGGAGAAAGAAGGGGGTCCAGGGGAGAGACCAGGAAACAAGGCCAGACTCCAGGGGCTGTTTGGTGCTGTGCGGGGCTAAGTTCCAGAGACCCACCAGTCCTAATCAGGGGGGCTTGGGGGAATAGATTATTATAGCTCTTTCCCAGGAAACACGTTGACTGTGGCATTTTATGAAGAGCACCAACCAAGCGGAGTTGAGAGGAAAAGAATTCTTAAAGGAGAGGTAACAAGGATTCTAGGTCTGGCCTCAGCTGCTTCTTGCCTCACAGCACAGAGACCGGGAAGCCAGAGCAGAGCCTTATGCCTTTCCCACCTGTAGACTGCATTAAGTTCCCAGTCTGCAGTCACTTTGAGGCAACAGTCTCAGCTTTGTGTTTCTTGGTCCCCGAAGACACATTTCATAGCATACATACATCACGGGAGGAGATGAATGCTGTTTGCAAAAGCAATCACTCCACTCACTGTGATAGAATTCAGCTACTGGATCCAGGATTGGGCTGTGATCCCGATTTGCAATGAAATCATTCAGCCACAGAGGTGCTAACCTATTAACTACTACTCTTGGCTTGCTGAGTTAACAAAGCAGTGCATTCATACAACCGTTGAAGAAACAATGAAACTTCTGAAGAATCTGAAGTGCATGTACAACGAACAGGTCACAGTCTCATTGATATGTCATTTGGGGATCCTCTCATCAATCAATTTCCTTCTTCATTGTTTGGACAATGTAGTGGACCAGTGTCTACTAAAGTACGTTAATCAGAATGTTAGTCCCAAGAAATGCTGTGAATTGAATATAATAAGACGAAATAAAAGAAAACAAAGTGGTCAAATAAGTGTCAGAAAATCACAGTGCATATTACTGTAGTAGAGAACTTGATAAGTTATGTAGCAAAACAAGAAATTTGAGTTTACCTCCTTCTCTGTTTTTATCTTATTTTATTTTTCCTTCCCTTCCTCTATGTTCATCTGTTTTGTTTCTTAAATTCCACATATCAGTGAAATCATAGTGTATTCGTCTTTCTTTGACTGACTTATTTCAAATGAGCATAATACATTCTAGTTCCATCCACATGGTTGCAAATGGAAAGACTTCATTATTTTTGATGGCTGAGTAATATTCCATTGCATTCCTGAAATCAATACTACACTATATGTTAACTAACTTGAATTTAAATAAAACCTTGGAAGAAAAAAATTGATTTAGTTAAGACTCTGTTTCCCAAATTTATTTGACCAAAAATCATTTCTTAAAAGTTTTATCTAATACCTATTACATTTTACTGAGCTGGTGTTCGTGGAACAGGTCTTAGGAAATGTTGGGTTACCGTCTGCTTATTGGTCTAGATTTTTGGTTGAAATTAATAGATACTTTGGAAACTACCCTAATGCGTAGCTAATCCTTATAAATTCGATTTTTAATAGGTCTCAAATGAGTTTAGAAGTCAGTGGCATCTCAGTCCCTTCTCACATCCAATTGTCCAACCATCCATCCATTGACTCCGTAAGTCGTTGAAATTATGCAGCTGGAAGATCACTAGAAATAGTCCAGTCCTCCTCATCTTACAGACTGGAAGCCAACAAGGGGAAAGGTTAAATGACTGGCTCAACTTCTCACCTAGAGGCAGAGGACTTCTGTTCCAAGCTGTCTGGTGAGTACAGCCACCCCTCACTGCACCTGTCCTTGCTCGGATAGTCAGGCACCTGTCTTCCACCTAGTGCAACAGGATCCTTTCCCCACACTGCTCAGAAAATGCCCTGTCGAGGGTCACCAGTGATCTCCCAGCTAAAAGGCCCAAATGACCCATTCTAATTCTTATCCTACTCCACCTCTGCGCTGCACTTGACAAGCAAGATCAGCTCTTGCTGCCCTCAAATCTACTCGGTGTTCTCGCCTCTCTTTTCCAGTTACCTACCTGCCCATGGATGTTCTTGAAATCTCACACTGCTGGGAAATCCCACTCAGAAACACAGGGTGGGTTGTGCCCACCAGACTCTTCTGCTCAAATATTGATGAGTCTGCAAGGTTGTACTCTTCACTTATTTCTCTTTTAACTCTACACGGTAGACCTGGATGATGTATCTATTCCCCAGGCTCCAGTCGGCACCAACATGATGACTTACAAATCTACATACTCAGTCCTAACATGTCCCCTGAGACACACAAACAGATACCCATTTTCCTACCAGATATCTCCACTTCTACAGTTTTTAAAACTAAATGCTATCTTTATTCCAAAATCTGTCCTTCCAGTGATATTCCTCACCTTGAAAAAGGGTGCTGTTATCCATCCAGCAGCCAAGAGAGAACCTGGACCCTACCACTCTCTCACTGAAAACCTGGAGGTTCTGTCTCCATACTGTCTCTCTTACTGCCATTTTATTCCCACAGCTCAGTTCTGCTCCTCGATTACTGGAATAGCATCCATACTATTTTGTTTCAGGTTGTCCTCTCTGCCAGTCAGGTCTCCATATTGCTACCAGAGCTTAATTTTTAGAAGCATAAGGTCGAGCATGTCAACTGTGATGCCTACAGGAAAGGTCCATAACGCTGAGTGTGACATATGAGGCCTTCTGTGTTCTGGGCCTGGCTGCCCTAACTCTCGCTATGATTTCCTTGTACCTCAAATTCCACCCATCTTGAACGCAAGCACCAGAATCTGCAAGTGTTTTCCCCTATGAGCTACTGTGCAATCTTTTCCCACAGGCAACAGTGGCCTTTCTCCCATGACACTTCTATATTCTGTTCATCTCTCAAACCCACTTCCCACATCTCCACTGTGAACCCCTTCCATCTCCCTTCCTTGACCACTCCCTCCTTTGGAAGCCTGCCATACCTTGCACATACTCAATCATAAAATGTTTAACATTTTATGTCACTCGATTATTTACCAAAGGAGGGCTTCCTATCTACTTCCTCTGTGTATCTATATATAGAGATACATATATATCTATACATATATATACATACATATACATATATATGTATATATATGCATGCATGTGTGTATATATGTATAGGTATGTATGTACATATATGCATGAATGTATCTATGTATCTATATATATACATATGTATCTATATCTATATATAAACATACATACATATACATATGTATCTACTATATATATGTACATATCTATCTATCTATCTATATATATACATATACTCTCTCTATATACATACATATGCATATATATGGTACAATGTACACACTGAATAAAAGCTGGCAGAATAAATGTTATCTCCAAATATTTACACTTTGCTTTGTACCACAGCAGTTTGTGCGAAGTACCGCTGAGGCATTAGATGAGATATTTTAGTTCATTTAGATAATTTCACTCAGGAAAAATAAAATACAAACCCAGACAGGAAGAAATGTCTCTTTGTCTGGGACTAGCTGGAGATCAGAAGCCCATGAGTAGTCTCAGTTACTTGGACACAAAGATGTAATTGTCAAAACTGGAAAATATAAGCCATGAAATATATACATGTGGTTTCGTCCAATACAAACGTTGGAGAAAACATTTCTAGACCAAAAGATAGGAAGTGCATCTAATGAACGTTAAATGGCTCAGTTTGGCAGAATTTGTCATTTGTTCATTAAAAAAAATATTTTTTAAGCATCTATCATGTGCCAAGTACTAGCCTGGCAATTGACTGTAAAACTGATTTTACCTCTTGACCAACAGTAGGTAGGTAAGGGGCATGATAAAGTCAGAGAGATGGGTTAAGGCTGGGCCCAGGGCTTGGACTTTTGGCAAAGAACCCACATAACCAGAACTACTGAAGGATTTAGAACAAAGGAGGAACATAATCACCAAGGAAACTGAGAGATCGCAGGAGAGATTGTGATTTGGTTGCAGGAAGCGGGACATGGAAGCCGTGTTTTCATGGCGGGTGTGATGTGTAGTGCAGAGGCGATATTTCATGCTGGAAGTCCCATGAAATTTGTGCCTGAGAGAGAAATCATGGCTGAAGGGGTAGTTTTGAGAGTTTTCTTCCATGTGTGTTGGCTAAAGGCAATAGAATAAATTAGGTTGTCCACGGACGGGGCACTGTATAGAGTACATTTTTGTATAAGGCCCTCTAAACTAATTATAAGTATACATACAGGGCATTTAACAAAAAAGCAAATTGTATTTCAAATAAATTCTACATTTGAAATCAGGCTAACCATGTTTTGTGTAGAACGGTTTTAATAAATTAACGAGATGAATATATACATTTCCCTATAAAATGTTATCTTAGATAGTGTTGCTTTCTGGGCATACAATGATACTTTTCATATAAAAAAGCATACACTAAACTGCTTAAAAACACCATGTTCTCTTAAAAAGGCAAACATTTTCTTTCCAATCGTGCTATAGTCACATTGATCTTATTTGTTGAGAATGATTTTACCTCTTGACAAGGAATTGAGGGGGCGCCTGGGTGGCTCAGTCAGTTAAGTGTCCGACTTCAGCTCAGATCATTGATCTTGTGAGTTCGAGCCCCATGTCAGGCTCTGCGCTAACAGCTTGCTTCGGATTCCGTAAATCCCTCTCTCTCTACCCTTCTGCCACTCACACTCTGTCTCTGTCTCTCAAACCAAACCAAAACAAAAACATGTTAAAAAAATTTTTTAAAAAAGAAAAGCAAAGGAATTGATGAAGCTGAAAATTGGGAATAACCTGCATATCCTTCAAGAGGAAAATGAATTGGTTAAATTAGTATGCCTCCACAAAATAAAATACTATAAATGAATAAACTAGAGCAAAAGTGTGTGCGATGGATCTAAATAGGGATATATCATCTCACAAACATAATGTGGAACAAAAAAGAAGAAGAAGCAAAAGTACAGAATACAGATCACTTAGGGATCCGTGCATAAAGAATGACATGAAAATGACAAATACTTATTTCTGGGCAGGTAAGAGGGGTATCATAAACTATTATATAAATACCAATAATCAAATATTGGTAATGCTCAAGGTCTTAAACTGGTTGAAAGCTAGTTGGTAGGTACAAAAGTTTATCTTTAATTCTTCACATTATTTTCAAAAGTTGGAATAGTCATACTGCCTAAAATTCCTTGTGTAGAACATATGTGAAAAACATGAAGGCAATTATCTTGGCTGGAAAAGATAGTGACTTTTATTGAGGTAAAACTGCTACATAACATATCAATTTCAGGTGTACAATAAGTTGATATTTGTACATACTACAAAGTGATGACAGTAAGTCTAGTTACCATCCATCATCATACATTTGACCCCTCTTTATCCTTTTTGTTCGCCTCCGAACCTCCTTCCCCTCTGATAACTACCAATCTGTTCTCTGTACCTATGAGTTTTATTTTGTTCTGATTGTTCATTTGTCTTGTGTGTTCATTTGTTTCGTTTTTTTAAGATGTCACATGCAAGTGAAATCATATGATATTTGTCTTTCTCTGTCTGACCTATCTCACTTGGCACAATATCCTCAAGGTCCATCCATGTTGTCACAAATGGCAACATTTCCTTCTTTTTTATGGCCAAAAAGTAATCCATTAAGTGTGTGTGCATGTGTGTGTGTGTGTGTGTGTGTGTGCGTGTGTGTCGTATTTTTATCCATTCAACTATCCATGAATGCTTATTTCCTTACTGTTGGCAATGAACACAGGGGTGCATATGTATCTTTTTAAATGAGTGTTTTCATTTTCTTTGGATAAATACCCCAAAGTGGATTAGCTAGATCATATGGTAGACCTATTTTTAATTTTTTGAGGACCTCCATACTGGCTTTTACAGTGGCTTTACCAATTTACTTTCTTACCGACAGTGTAGGAGGGGTCCCTTTTCTCTAAAACCTCTTCAACACTTGTTATTTCTTGTCTTTTTGATAATAGCCATTCTAACAGGAGTGAGGTGGTATCTAACTGTGATTTTGATCTGTATTTCCCTGACGATAAGTGATACTGAACATGTTTTCATGTGCCTGTTCGCCATCTGCATGTCTATTTTTGAAAAATGTCTTTTTAGATCCTCTGCCCATTTTTAAAAATTGGATTGTTTGGGTTTTTGCTATTGAGTTATTTGAGTTTTATGTGTTTTGGATATCAGCCCCTTAACAGATATATGATTTGCAAACATCTTCTCCCATATAGTGAACTGACTTCATTTTGTTGATGGTTTCCTTTGCTGTGAAGTTTTTTTGTTTTGTTTTGTTTTGTTTTGTTTTGTTTTGTTTTCCGATGAAGTCCAACTTGTTTAGTTTTGCTTTTGTTACCTTTGCTTTTGGAGTCAGATCCCAAAATTCAACAATAAGATGGAAGGAGCTCATGGCCTATTTTTTTTTCCCTAGGAGTTTTATGATTTCAGGGAATAGTGACCAATTGATGCTGTAATGACCATGATTGTATTTGGTCTGACTCATTAATCAAATTTAATCGCCATCCTTCCCATCAAGGTGCAGAAAAATAGTGCAGCATGTGGGTATTTCCATGGGCACATGGAAATTTTTCTAAGTTTCAGATTTTCTCATCTACGAAATGATTTTTCAGGGTCTTCTGAACTCTAAAATTTCATTCCAACTAGAAAAATCCAAAATAAAGAGGCAGTGGAATTGAGATGGGACTGGGAAAGAAGAAAAATGGTGAAGTTTCAGTATTGCTGAGAAGAAACATCCAGATACAAAAGCAACCACAGTCACCTCCAGAAGTTCAAGAAGAATAATTTAATTTGTGCAACTCCTTTGGGGAGGCAAGTCTTTCGGTTCAGAGTTAGTAGAAAGGTCAGCTTCAATTGAATTCCAATAGATGATTAAAATATCAGATGAGCATTATTTAAATGAATACAAGCTATAAATATGGTTTACCTTGTTCTCTAGTGGCCTCTGAAGTTCACACGCTAGCAGTCAGACTTTTGATTTTCTTAAGCTTAAGTACTCTGACGTCCATCAGTCTCTCAGATTTAGTAAACCACTTTAAGAACAGAGTGAATGTATATCTAATAGTAAAACCTTAATGTGAAATATAGAACTCTGATTTCAATGGTTTCCCACATATGTCTTGAAAATATGGATGGAGGCTATCTCTTTATTGAATATATGATTTCATACAGCAAGTCACATAAACCAAAACCAATAGAGTTGATGTCAATGAATCAAGGTATAGATGAGAAACTCTGGAAAGAAATGTATCACTTTTTGAGAATCACTTTCAGTATCCAAATCAAGGAATTCAAACAGAATTCCACAGTTGTTGATGCATTGGAGAATCCAAATAGCTCATTTCTGTGAACTTTGAAACCTTTTCTACCCTAAAATAGCAATTGCATACCAATTTCTAATATCCTAAAGGTATGAGCTGATGCTGGATTTTCAGGATTTTTTTTTTATTAGTGGCAAGATTTTTGTGAGCACCTTAAAGGTGAAACAGTACTCGAATATTTTGATCCACTTATCTCACTGTGACAAGTTGCTACTTTCCATTTGGAACACACACACTTCCCTCTCATGTAAGTGTGCGGATGGCTTTTCACATTTATGAGGCAGAAGGTCAGTTAAGAGAATCCTAAGGTTCTTGCTTTGATGGAGGGCATTCACAAAAGGGTAGGGAAGGAAGGGTAGGGTTAGGTGACTGTCAAATCATTTGTCCTTATGTACTTAGCTGTTCAGGAGTGTGCTGGAGCTGGCTGGTTCCAGCTGTGTTCAGTGACCATGTATTACTGGCTTGAAACTGAGTATTCAGTTTTTACAGTATTTACATCATGGAGGTTGGCAAATGCTGCCAATAGTGCACTTTTCCCCCAGAGAGCTGGTTGTTCCACATTTACTGGCACACCACTGCTGCTATCTAAACACTAATAGGTATTTACCCAAAGAATACAAAAACACTAACTCAAAGGGATACAGGCACCCGGTGTTTCTAGTAGCATTATCTACAATACCCAAATTATGGGAAGATCCCAAATGTCCATCGGCTGATGAATGGATAAAGAAGATGTGATTTATATATATATTATATATATTAATACATAATATTAGTACATAATAACAGTTAATACATTAATATATAATATTAATAATTAACGCATGATATATAATAATATATTATATAATATATAAATATACTAATATAATGATATATTATTCTATAATAAAATTATATTTATATAGAATTATTATTCTGTATAAAATTATTTAATTATAAATCTTTTAAATTTAATTTAAATTTAATTTTTGTAATAATTAAAATTTATTTATAAAATTATATAAATAATATATAAATTATATATTATATTAATATAATATAATATATATTATATAATTTGTAATTAAATAAATTATAATAATTATAATTAAATAATTAAATTATACAATTATATATAATTAAGTTTACATAAATAAATTATATAACTGAATATATTATATAATATAATATGTAATAATATATTATATTAACATATCATAATATATTATATTAACATATCATAATATATTATATTAGTAAGTTATATTAATATATTATATTATATTATTTTTAAATTTATTAATTATATTATTTTATTAATTTATTAATATATTATTATTTATTAATTATATAATTAATTATATATTAATTACTTCATTATAATTTATTAATATATTAATATATAAATTTATTAATATATTATATTAACATATTATATTACATTATATATTATGTAATACTGTTATTTTAATATATATTGCATTAATACATTAATATATATTACATTAATATGTATTATATATAATGGAATATTACTCAGCCATAAAAAGGAATGAAATCTTGCCATTCGCAACCACATGGATGTAGCTAAGTGAAATGAGTCAGAGAAAGACAAACCATATGATTTCACTCATGCGGAATTTAAGGAAAAAAAAAAATGACCAGCAGGGGGAAAAAAGAGAGAGGCAAATCAAGAAACAGACTTCTAACTATAGAGAACTGATGGTTACCAGGAGGTAGGTGGGTGGGGGTGATGGGTTAAATAGGAGATGGGGATTAAGGAGGGCACTAGCTGTGATGAGCACCTGGTGTTGAAACACTAACCTGTATGCCTGAAACTAGTATTACACGGTATGTTAACTAAGTGGAATTCAAATAAAAACAAAAACACTACAACAAAATACAAAATTAAACAACCCCCCAAAACAGACAATAAAATGCACTCCTTTTGCCACATGACTCCCATGGGCAATATTCTAAAAACTACCCTAAAACTTAGCATCAAATCCAAAATCCTCTCCGTGAAGTTCAAGTTTCCCTATCTTTAATCTGATTTCTGGTTCCTCCTGAACTTGTGACCTTCCTCTAGGGGTCTCACCATCCTATGACAAGGACATATTTCTTCCAACTTCTGGACCTTCGCTGATGTAGTTTCTATCAGCGTGAATTTTCACCCGCATCTTCTCCACTTGTTCCAATCAAAACTCACGTGTGTGCTCTTTTGAACTTGTTGATAGAAGCCTCTGTGTAACTGATCATACATTCTATCCACTGGTCTCACTTCCTGTCCACTTCTCCATGCATTTGAGAGCTCCTCATATGCCTCCTGTTTATTGATTTTGTGGCCACAAAAAGGCTACCACCACGGCAAGGTCCTGGTGAAACCCCCTCAGAAATCATTTCTTATGGTTTATCAAAAATATTGATAAAAATGCAGTGACCAAGAACTTCCTCCAGCTGTCCTCTATTCCTTGCTGGGGAACCACCTATGCCTGCCTCTTGGATTTGTCTTCTTCTTACTTACTTTCTCTGAGCCCTCAGAGGATAGTCTGTCCACCACCACCACCACTAAATCCTATAGATCACTGTTTGGAGTCTCCACGTCATGTATTCATAACAAAGGAGAAAACTCCGTCATAACATTCACAAAAACCAGAACTGCACCACCTGGAGCATATCCCGAAGTGGCTTGCCTTCCAACTTGAAAACAAAGCACTGGTCACACTGTCCAGCTGGTGAGCTACCAGGTTCTGGTGGAGGTGGGGCTACAAGGATAATATTAAAAACAATCAGAGGTCTTCATCCTGAAACCACACTGGCAGTAAACACAACGTGCCACATCAGAGGTTCCCCCTTGTTTGAATTCCCGTATTGAACAGCTTGGGGAAAATGAACTACAATTAATTTTGTTGGAAAGAAAGTAAGACATGCGATGCGTGGCTGCAACCAAGTAGCTCATTTATCATCTTGATAAACACTGGATCCGAAAAAAGCAAAAGGCTTTGTGTGTCACTACGGAAAGCTAACACGGAATAAAGAAAGCAGCATGAACTTTGGACTTAAAGGCCTTGAAGTGAACCCCATTCCTGTTAATTTAATTCAACAAATATGTATGAGTATGTATCAGCTCACAGGCATTTTGCCAGGCCCTAGGCAGACGGTGCAGAGAAAGACACTGCGCCCGGCTGTAGCAAGTAAGAAAGGCTGGTAGGAGGCCAATAAACTCCTGAAGATGGGTGAAGTCAATATTATCAATATTACCCATGTGTAGAAGTGTCAGCAAAAAGAGGGAATGATGGGTGAGCTCTATTTGTCAAGGAGGCAACAGGGGCTGCTCCCTCGGCTGAACGTCTGAGATGGGTTTCAAAGGATGTCTCAATTAGTATGGTGTGTCTGGGGAATTCCAAGAAAATTCATTTTGTTGTGATCTAAAAGATGAGAATGAATGTGGGAGAAGGTCTTGAAAGGTAGCAGGATCCAGGCCAGGAATGACCTTGAATGTCATTTGGACGTTCATATGCCAATGCCAAGGCATGTGCCGAGGTTATTGGTCAATATTTATAAGCCACTTGCTTTTTAATGTTTATTTATTTTTGAGACAGAGAGAGAGCATGAATGGGGGAGGGTCAGAGAGAGAGGGAGACACAGAATCTGAAGCAGGCTCCAGGCTCTGAGCTGTCAGCACAGAGCTCAACTCGGGGCTCGAACTCACGGACCGTGAGATCATGATCTGAGCCGAAGTTGGACGCTTAACTGACTGAGCCACCCAGGCACCTAAGCCACTTGCTTTTATATGTACATGTAGGCAAGTTGTTTAATTTCTCCGTTTTCTAAATTATAAAAGAAGAGAACCGGATATCTCCATCTGTGTCACCCCTTCTCTCTGCTCCACTGAACACTTCACCCAAATGAGGGCTCTCTCCCGCGTTACCACCATGCATTCTTCCCATGCAGAAATCAGCACCGACATGCCACTATCCAATGACCACCCCCTTCTTATTCCATCAAATGTCCTGACAGTGCCTTGTCCTCCTCTGGGGCCAGGACCCTCCCCAGGCACGGGAAGTGCATGTAGCTGTCATGTCTCCTCAGTTTCCTCCCATTTGGAACAACTTCTCGGTATGTCATTCTTAGTCTTTCGTGATCTCGACAGTGGATGAGTACAGTCTTCATTATGTAGGATAACCCTCAAGCTGTCTCATGCTTCTTGTGAAAAGTACCACAGAGATGATGCTATCTGGTCTCTGTATACCAGGTGGGGGCACGTGATTCCACCATATCCCACCTGAGTCATTTGGTTGGGTCACTGTTGCCATTTTCCCTTTTGTACTCGACTCATATTTTGTGGGCAGATATTCCAAAATTACAAAAACCCCATTCCTTGTCAAACCTCCATCCCCCAACCTCAACCCTCATCAACATCTCCTGCCAGGATCAACTACCATTATGATGGCTGCCAAAGCTGGTTAGCTGCGCCTGTACTTAATTGCCGTTCCGCTCCAAGCAAGCCCTCCCCCCTTATCCCCAATTAATTACTTAGCCAACTGACATCAGAGTGGACCCAAGAATTCCACATTGTATTTTGAAACTACCATTATTTATTTTGAGGCTCAGACTGCCCCTGAGCCGGAGAGTCCCTGGAAGCTGGCCCCTGTGACGTCCTTATCGTCCATGAAGCATTTTCCAACTTTCTGACAGAGTTTCCTCTTCTTCCACACTTTCTACTCTCTGGTCCCCAGAGAGCCCTGTTTTCTCTTAGTGGAACATGGTATTCAGAACTGGGTTCTCAGAGGTGTGGGTGCTTGGCCATTGTTTCTGGGCTATCCCACTCGACAGGGTAGGAAACAGGTGTATTTAGCACACAAAAATGTACATTGATTACGATTTCTACATCTTTCTGTGCATATACATTCTTAAAAGACTTGAATCCATTCTGATACGTTCCCTTTCAATTTCACACCTTGGGATGTTTTCTAGTCTCTGCCTTCCCTGTTTCATATTTTTTTCATGTTTATTTATTTTTGAAAGAGAAGGAGAGACAGAGCATGAACAGGGGAGGGGCAGACAGAGAGGGAGACACAGAATCCAAAGCAGGCTCCAGGCTCTGAGCTGTCAGCACAGAGCCCGATGGGCTCGAACCCAGGAACCACGAGATCATGACCTGAGTGGAAGTGAGACGCTTAGCCGACTGAGCCACCCAAGTGCCCCTTCCCTGTTTATAAGTCTTTGCTCAGATAGTGAGAAATCTGGCTCTCAGTGTGCTTTATATGTTTAGTTATATGCTCAATCATTTTGTTGTTGTTGTTGTTGTTTAATGGAACTAATTTCCAAACCACACCAGCTGCCTCATCCACCTGCAGCTATGTAATCCCTGGTACAGGGTCACTTTTTTATACTGGGGACACTCCCTCCAATACCTCCATACAACCTGCTCCCCAGGCCCTGGCTTGCCCACACCCACACTCCAGCAGTTAGCACTTCAAGGCAGCCCTTCACCCCTAAGGGCACACTTTGTGGCAGTAACATTTAAATGCTTGATTGCAAAGGGGGAGAAGGAAAGATGGGGAGGCCGAGAAAGACGGAAAAGGACCCCGCTGATTCCTGATATGGGGCAGATTTAAGAAAAGACAACAGGGAGGAGAGAAGTGAAAGGCATCTGGGGCAGCACCTATGCGCATAGGTACTTCCGTCGGGCAATGCCCTGGGTCCCAATCTACCTCCCATGTTCTTTCAGTTTCCCCCACCCCCCAATCTGAGACTTGCCTACTGAATAAAGTACCACTGAGCAAAGTTTGAGGAAAACAGCAGCAAATTATTCTAAGCCACAGCCTATTAATAGAGTAGTTTGGTTAGGTCAGACTGAGAAATCTTTGTGTTTTGATAATGAATTGTTTTCAGGCTTTGGACCAAATGCTTGACCCCTCCGAGCAATCAGATACGACTGTAATGTCTCTGCAGACTGGAGACATTAATGATGAACATTAACAGTATGGTTTCTGAAGACCACAGTTAAAGGTATTTAGAATAACAATCAGCAGTTTAGGGTAACCTCCTAGCTGCTGGGTTGTGCTGCCTCAACTTGGTTAAGGTGGGGCTGTTTCTGGAATCCTGACCCTTCAGAGTTTTGAATCAGAAATGTCCCAGGAGATACCTGTGTGTGAGCTGGAGGGTACAAGAGAAGCAGGGCCGCTGTGTCCCGGGGCTTCTCACAGTTGGATGAGGTGACAGACAGCGGAGAGGTGTCAGGCAGGAGTCCTTCGCCCTGGCTCTCCTCCACTCCACACCCAGCCCTTCCTCCTGGAAACTGGCCCCGCAGGTCAAGCAGACCAGGCCCAGCACAGACTGTGGCTGCACAGACAGAGCTTCCCATAGGCCTTTCCAGAAGCTTCCCACCAGGTCCCACTTCCAGTCCTGGATGTGCCCACTCCTCAAACGCACTGGCTCACCTCCATCTTTCCCGCCAGAACTTCGCTTCCCTGGCTCCGCCCACAACTTATACAGTCTCGTTCCTGGAACAAATTCTCTGTCGTATCACAGAGCAGCTCTGGTGCCCCGCAAAAGCCCTGAGTGGCACATTCCTGCTACAATTCTCTCGTGGGCTTGCAAAGCTCTCTTGAGTTACTGCAAAATGGGTACCAGGTAAAAATCTACTCTGGAGGTCAGGGATTCACTCTACGTTACTGGAGGATCCACAGCCTTGGGGTCTCCATTTGCTTGATCTCAGGTGTGAGGATGGCGCATCTCATCTGCATTTCTGAGGCAGGGGGACTCTCATTTGTCAGTGTGACACTCTTCAAATGCCATGAGGTACAAGCATTTGTCACTGTTGTAATGTCTCCCAGTAAGCAGCTAAAAGAGGGATTAACTTCCACTAATTTGCTGCCAACTTTCTGTATATCATGCTGGGCCTCACCCTCCAGCTCAGTGTTGTGTTTTGCTTTGTTTCGTTTCCAACTGTAGGTCGTGACTAATTCATTTATTAGCAAATACACTGAATGGTCATCAATCAGCATTTTCTTTTTCGTGAAGCAGGAGAATGAAACGGAACAAAAATATAGGAGCGTACCGCATGTGGTAAGAGCGGCCATTGGTTTTTGAAATTTCATATATTTGCGTTGTATTGTACCATTGGCACAAGGGTACTAGCGTGGTCACAGGAGAAGAAGTTTGAAAAGGATTCTCTAGCACATTCCGTCAAACAGGTGGGGCAGTTGTATAGGGCAGAGCACAGATAAAGATGATATCCAGGTAGAGAACAGATGAAAATAACACAAATCCTCTCTCCAAATCTCTTGGAGCCAAATGTATTTCAAAATTCATACTCTTCCAGACTTAAGAGAGGCTCCTCTTACTGTATGATTTAGTGCTGGCAGCCGGCACTGGGGCTGTGGCCCCATCCAAACACACATGCCTGGGACAAGCCACACTAACTGCAGTGGTCTCCCCTTGGCTACCAGGTGCGTTCAGGTCAGGTTAGGCTTTTCCATCAACAAATTAGACTCAAACGTTAAGTTCCCAGGCATTTTTGAATTTGAGGTTGCAGGTAAGGGCTGCGGATCTGTACTCTACCAAATTAAAGCAAACTAGAAGTACTAAGCTGTAAAACAAGTCAAAATTGTTCAGGTAATCACGTGAGTTTAGAAAAAAAGAAAGAAACTCTGAAGTTTTAACTGTCAAAAAAGTGTACCCGTATAGATTCAAAAACATGAAAATACAAATCTATAAAGCAAAGATTAGAGTGTGCTGGTCTACCGCAAATAGAATTGCCAAAGAGTATCTCTAAATATACTTCCCCATGCAGTTAAAATGTGATTTAGTTTTCAAAAGTTTGTTCAGTAAGCATTTTGAGTAATGCAGAATTCATTAACTGGCAGGCATACTGAAGGCAAAATAGACAATTTAGAGACTCCCGGAATAAGAGAAGCAAAAATATATAGTCACACAAAGACCTAGATGCAAATGTTTTTAACAGCTTTATTCATAATCACCCCAAACTAAAAACAACCCAAACACCCACCAACTGGTCAATAGATACTTCTGATCTATGCAATGATCTATACAATGGAATGCAATTAGCAATAAAAGAGAATGAAGTACAGATACTTTCAACTCTGTGGATGAACCAAAAAAAGCATTATGCTAAGTGAAAGAAGCAGACACAGGAGGCCACGTGCTCCATGAGTCCATTCATAGGCCAATGTGGAAAAGATAAAACCACAGAAAGAAAAATCAGATCAGCAGTTGAGCAGGGAGAGGGCTGACTACAAAGGGGGCAGAAGGAGACTTTTCTGAGATGATGGAGATGTTCTGTATCTTGAATGTGGTGGTGGGTACATGATGTACCTGTTTGTGAAAGTCACAGAACTATACCCTGAAAGGGGGGGGGGTGAATCTCACTGAATGTAAATTATACCTCAGTAAACCCAATAAGAGAGAGAAGAGGAGGGAGAGAGAGATTGAGACTGACAGAGAGCGTGAGAGCAAGCTGGACTAATCCAGTATGAAATGACAAAGGCAATCTAGAATGACCTATGAGGAGTCAAGACGAAAACCAACATCTGAGACAAAAGAAAGGAAGAAACACTGCAACCAAACCAAGCAAGCACTCGGTACAACTGGCAGTTTTTAAACCAGCTGCATCTGTAAATCTGTTAACTGAATGACACAGAAAATGTACTGAATGGTAGCCATTGCTCTGTGACGTCTCAACATTCAACAAGAAAGATGGTCCCAAAGGTCCTTGGGCATTTTGCTACTGTACTTCCACAGAAGCTGTTCATCGGCTGCTTCTCCCAGGGGGTTTCCCTAATAGAAAAATTTATGGCAAGGATAAAATTAACACTGCTGGATGCAGAGGAAATGGTTTCTTTTGTGCATCCCTTTGCTCGAAATTCTGGGAAGTTATGTTCAAACAGTCCGAGACCTATTACCAAATCCCCGATTTATGGGATTACAGCTAGGGTATTGAGAGACTTTCTCCTAAACAAAGACTTAGTATTCTTATAAATAAATAAAATCAACACTCTTCAAGTGACCTGTGGCCATTTGTAAACCTACAAATCTGAACACCGGGTGCTTCTCTCCTGTTTTCAGGATACGAGTCTTCTGCCCCAGCCAAGCCAGACTTCTCAGCAGTGCTCATACAGGTCCCGCCTACTCCATCCTTGTTGCTGTCACTGCCCCTCACAGACTCTCCCTTCACCCCCTGCAACTATTAACTAACCCCCATGATTCATCAAGATGTAACCAGCGTTCCACGTTGGGTCTCTTCCTTTGAGTCCAGACCCATGGTGTCTCCACTTGGGTTCCTTGATATGAATGCAAAAGCTGTCCTGTTGATATTGTCCAACGGTCAACTTTGGGGCAGCTATTTGAGAATGAGTGAACAGTTCAGAATGAGGCCATTTCTTATGTTTCTTTCCTACCCTCTTCATGCCTGCCTCAAGGCTGGGTATGAAGTATTTATTTAATTAACACCTTTATCACACTGTACAAGAAATCGTCATTTTTTAGAGTTGATAGCTTTGGTGCGACTGGATGTTCAATAACAGCTCACTGTTTATGCCGTAATGAAGTTCTCATTTTACCATGCGATTCAACAAGCACTTCAATTCAGTATTTTTGAGTGCTTAGCCACTGTGATGGCTCTAGAGTGTCCTTCTAGAGCGTGTTTTAATATTATGTGTCTACAGATTTCAGTATCCCTTCCTTCAGTATCCCTTCAGCCATCCCTACAGATGGCTCTAGAGCGTGTTTTAATATTATGTGTCTACAGATTTCAGTATCCCTTCCTTACTGAGAATAAATTCTTTTTTTTTTAATGTTTATTCATTTTTGAGAGACATAGAGAGAGAGAGCCAGGAGGGGCAGAGAGCCTGACACAGGGCTCGAAACCACGAACCGCGAGATCACGACTTGAGCCAAAGCCAGACACTTAACCGACTGAGCCACCCAGGCGCCCCAAGAAGAAATTCTCTAATAGAGAAAAGCATTTGGCTCATGCTTCGACCTGGTTCTTCCTCTCCCGCAGCCTTCATGGACTATCATTAGCCCAGAGAACGTCTGTCTTTCAGGTGCTTCCTAGCCACCAGCACTGGGCTACTCCTGACTTGCTTCGTAGAGAAAGCCAATGACCTTGGGAAACTACTGGGCCCCCACACCAGAGCCACCAACAGAACACGTGGCTTGGGGGATGGTGCTATTGGTCAGATAGTGGGCAGTGTCAGGGCCCGAGAGGGACTGGTGACCATGGGGTGCCTAAATCAGACAGAGCCAGAAACGAACTTTAGCTTACCCACTGGAATGAGTACACTCGCTTTGCCACACGGGTTTTATCTCTACCTGACGGCTCTCTGCAACAGATGGCCTGGGTCTTTGTTTTTTGTTTGTTTGCTTGTTTTGGCTTTTTTATTTTTCTGCCCCAATAGTAACTCAGAGCAAACGTGTGGATAATTTGTAAACCATACGAGCATCCCTTGGGTGGAAGAGGTGGAGACCAACATGAACCACTCAACCACTCAGCAGATGTATCCAAGTAACAATGGATGAGCCGAGCAGAACGACATTCACGCCTCACCGTCATTTTCCTTCAAGAAGTTAGGCACCTGTTTCCTGGAAAGTGCTGGTGACTACCCGATAATTGAGGGCAAAGCCTGAGCATTTGGTTTGGGATTTCTAGGGACAAGGACATCCTATTCCTCCGGACAATGGTCTACATCCATTAGTGTTCTAATACAAAACACGCACGTCCCCTGAAATGGTATTCATTCCAGTGCAGAATTCAAGTATCTGTGTGGATTTCTAAGTAAATACGTTTCACTAGTCAGATCAGAGTGCAGAGAAGATTTCAAACCCTAACAGTTCTCATGATGACCAAGTGAAAACAATTTTCTCTCTGTTTATGAGAAACAGGTCAATGAACAGCATCCAGTAGAATCCATTTGGAGCCATCTCTGTGGCTTCTCTGACTTGTCTCATTTTTTTAAAAAATTAACATTTATTTATTTTTGAGAGAGGGAAATAGAGCACAAGTGGGGGAGGGGCAGAGAGAGAGGGAGACACAGAATCTGAAGCAGGCTCCAGGCTCTGAGCTTTCAACAGAGAGCCTGAGGTGGGGCTTGAACCCACGTACCGTAAGATCATGACCTGAGCCCAAGCCGGATGTTTAACTGACCGAGTCACCCAGGCAGCCCTGACTTCTCTCATTTAATGTCGATACTTCTCTGTGCTACTGACTTGTTCGTTGTTCAGCATTCTCCATTTGCTTTGTGAATAATATGCTCCTAGGCTTTTTATTGTTCACAGCTTATGAGATGAGGGCAGAAATGCATGATATCGGTTAACTGCTCCACTGTGGGAGTTTGTCACTGCCTGTTTCCATCTCTTGTTTGAAGAGCAGGTTTGTGAGTCTGTTTCTCCTCACCACCGACTGTACCATTAAGAGTTGTGGGGGTAGAGGTCCAGAACTATTTCCTTCTCAGGTAATGGCCTTCAACACAATTTCTGCACAAGAAAAAATCGCTCAGCCTCTCATTGCCGCAACAGAGTGATGCAGTATTGATTCCCAAGTCTGAAGACCGTCGTGTGAAAAACTAAAAATACCAAATAGTGCTCCTCCTTCCTATAGCCATGACCATTGACATGCACAAATATTCATGATTTTCCCATTTCCAATGGCTTTAAACATATGTTTCAATGTACGAGACCATACTCTTAGAGTCAAAGGAAAATACGATCTGTGTTGCCAACAAATTGTAATTATTTTATATGATCCTTCTGAAATAAGGACCGCAACTAACTCTTTTGGTAATACAATGACTTAAGGATTTCTAAAGTACTTTTCCTTCTCCACTGGAAGAGCAGATGACACATCTTCATATAATAGTCTGTATTTATTTATTTATTTATTTATATTTTTAAATGTTTATTTATTTTTGAGAGAAAGAGCGTGAGCAGAGGAGGGGCAGAGAGAGGGAGACACAGAATCTGAAGCAGGCTCCAGGCTCTGAGCTGTCAGCACAGAGCCTGACGTGGGGCTTGAACTCACAGAGCCTGAGACCATGAAGGGAAAGCTAACCCAATGAGCCACCAGGTGCCCCTAATACTCTGTCTTTAAAGCTTTCCCTGCTGTGAAATGATATTCACATGGGCAGATGCAAACACTGCAAATTCTTGTTAATTATGCGGAGGAAACATTGATTTAGATAAAGTTCTAGCTTACCAATTGTCTCTGAGATTCAGTGCAACAAATGTTATTTTGTACCTGCTTTGCATTTGGTATCTGGCTGAGCACTCAGCCATGAATATGGTTGTCTGTTTGGCAAGGATGCTCTCTGAAGTAAAAGTTTTATGAAGAGAAACTATATCACATGGAAACTCAGGACGGGGGGCGGGGGGGGGGGGGGCTGTCCAGAAAGAGGTGAGGTGACATAAGGGAAATGTCTCCGAGATGGCAAGATTTTGATAACAAAGCACGAAGCAAAGGGTGTTCCAGATAGAAACAGAGTCTAGAAAGTATGGGGCGGATTCTGACTCCAATCTTCAGAAAACCTGAGTTATGTGTGTAGAAGGAAGCAGTGGGAGACAATCTGGAAATGTGGGTGGGTCCCCAATTTGGGAAAATGTGGAAAATTAAGGTTGAGGAGAGACATTAATTCAGTGGGCAAATGAATAATTTCATTATATCTGTTTTAGTAAAAACAACTTAGTTTTCCTGTCTTGAAGCAAGGGGATATGGAAAAATTGGAACACGGCAGGAAGGTAAGACAGAGAAGGTCATTTCACATTCCCAAGGAGGAGTAAGGTGGGCCTAAACCGAAGTAATGACAATAGGAAGTGTATGGCAAGGAGGAAATGAACCTCAGAGCCTTTTCAGATGTTGGGAAGTGTTCCTCGGACGTGTGTAAATCCGTGCAGTGCAGGAGTGAGGCGAGAAGAGGGATGCAATCACTTGAGGCCAGGAAAGCGTAAAGAACACAACCAGTGACATTCACACCATCACCACTCTGGCGGCGGGATTCCCCCTGACGGGTTTCACCCGGATTCACATCTGAGAGGTTAGCAAAGCAAAGAAGTATGCAGGCTTGACGATCAGAGAGACCTGACTGCCACTTGCTCGTGGGAAAAGAAGTTACTTCACTTTTCACTCACAGGTCACTATGGAAATGAAACGACCAAGCTACAGAAAATGGTGCAAAACTGTAATTGTGTGCCACTTCACATATCTTGTGTGCAGACGCATTTATGTGCCTACGGGCATGTGTAAAGATAGATCAGGAAAAAGAAGAGTCAGAAGGAACTGTTTCCACTTTGGTCATCCAGGATGATGCATTTCTAAGGGTCCGATGGAACACTCAAACAGTTCCTATGACATACACTTAACACAAACTGCAACTTTCCACAAGCAATAATGGCTTGGCCTCTAGCTAAGGTGTTTAACTGGAAAAGACATTTCAGAGTAGTTTGAGCTATGAAAGAGCTAATTTCAGAATTGCAAGTAAGACGTAGAGCAAATAAGAAATCTGAACCCCATGCCTGTATCGGACTATTAGCATAAGTCTCCAAAACATTCCATTTTATAGACTCAACATCCAAATTCTACATCCATATCAAACAGCACGAATTTCCTGTCTATTATTCATCATGCTGTCTACACCAAGACTTGAAACCTTTAAGTGATATATTACACAGTTCATTTGTTCATGTTACTAATGAAATCTAAAACATTCCTTCTGGTACCTCTAATTTTGTATGGAACAAGGTGCCAAGGTAACCACCTGAGAATTTAGGTTTTTAGTTCAAGACTGCATCATTTTCCATAGGACCCGATCTTTATCACTCATTAACTCAGACTGTTTATATTAGTCACAATGACCTGATTTAGTGAAGATGGGGATTACAAATCAGAAAATCTTTTTTTCCAGCCATATTTTAAGAGAGAGATAAATTTCAATGAAGGATTACATCCTTTTTTTTCTAGAAGAAAAATAGATCTGTTCACCAAATACTTACTGACTGATGTCACTATACTTGAATTTAAAGTCATTTTCTAAGTTGTGAGCCAAATTCCTATGGTAAAGCTTTCAACAACGTAAGAAATGCAAATCACCTACTTTCGTGATATACAGACATACACACACACTTATGTACATATATTAGTCTGTGGCTTTTAATTTGTTTCAAGTACACAGAAGATATTTTGGCAGATCAAAGAAAACAGCAAATCTGATCAATTGCAAAAGAAATGTTAATGCATTTCTATATGTTATATGTTATATATAACTATATGTAACTATATGTTATATGTTACATATATGTAACTATATGTTATATAGAGACAAAGCCTCAGATATTAAGATCTTCTGGCTTTTCTTCCAATTGTGTGGGAATTACAGGCACTTGTTATGCACTGAATGTCTGTGTCCTCTCAAAATTCATATGAGATCCTAACCAGCAATGTGATGGTATTAAAAGGGGTGCCTTTGGGAGGTGATGAGGTCATGAGTGCAGAGCCCCCATGAATGGGATTAATACCCTAATAAAAGAGTCCCCAGCGAGCTCTCCTGCTCTCTTTGTGCCATGTGAGGACACAGTGAAAAAAATGCTGTCTCTGAACCAGGAAGCAATTCTTCTGGCAGATACCGAATCTGCCGGCGTCATGATTTTGGTCTTCCCAGCCCCCAGAACCATGAGAAATAAAAGTTTGTTGCTTAAGCCACCCAGTCTGCAGTATTCTGTGACAGTAGCTTGAATGGGCTAAGGCAACACTGAGTAAGTGCTTATAACAAGAATGAATGGGACCTCTATCTACTATCTTATGCTGAAATGTGGCTATCTCATGACAGGGAGTTTAAAGAAAAGCTAAGACTGAGTTCCCTCATCTTACAGGACTTTAGACTAAGATAAAATCATTCAGTCGGTCTTAGAACATAGTGGTCTTCTCTCAAGGTGCCTAGGGGGACTGCTATTCACCACAGCCTTGCAAATCTCTGATGGACACATTCTGATCCCAAATAGTAACATCCTGCTAAGCCAGGCTGGGGGTGTGAGGATGGTCACCCTGGCTGGGGGTGTGAGGATGGTCACCCTGGCACAGTCCACAGTCCCCTTGGGAATGGGAAACAGAGGCAGGTGTGCTTCTAGTCCCCCTCCACACCCAGGGCAGATATCTCTGCCTGCCAATGGCACTCATTTTTGCCTAAAAACTTTTTTTTTAACGTTTTTATTTATTTTTGGGACAGAGAGAGACAGAGCATGAACGGGGGAGGGGCAGAGAGAGAGGGAGACACAGAATCTGAAACAGGCTCCAGGCTCTGAGCCATCAGCCCAGAGCCTGACGCAGGGCTCGAACTCACGGACTGCGAGATCGTGACCTGGCTGAAGTCGGACGCTTAACCGACTGCGCCACCCAGGCGCCCCTACCTAAAAACTTTTAAGTTGAGTGTTTCAGTCAGCCTCTGGCAATAAATCTGAGTTCCCTGGTTACATGGTTATAGAAAATAATATTCCTTGTTTTGTTTATTTATTTTGAGAGAGAGAGAGAGAGAGAGAGAGAGAGAGAGAGAGAGAGAGAGAATGTGAGTGAGTGGGGGAGGGGCAGAGAGAGAGGGAGACAGAGAATCCCAAGCAGGCTCCGCTCTGTCAGCACAGACTCCAAAGTGAGGCTCGATCCCGCGACCTTGGGATCATGACGTGAGCCGAGATCAAAAGTTGGACACTTAACTGAGAGACCCAGGCTCCCCAAAACAACATCCTTACTTAGTCCTGTGCTTGATTCTTTAAAGATAAATTTTTGAAAGGAAAGGATAAAGGGAGGGTTAGAAAATATTTATTAAACAAAACTGTTACTGACAGAGACTATTTGACATATGCATACTACCCTCATCTGAGAGAACTGATATCCTGTGACTTTAATGAAACCTCAGCCAATGTCAGAGATTGATGGTGAGATGCAGGGAGAATCAACCTCTCTGATTCCTTGGTGTTTTTTCCACGCTTGCCACATTGTTTCCAGGCAAAAGGAGCCTAGCTGTTTGTTTTATTCTATATGCGGAGCGTATCAATAGATTGCCGTGAATGTTTCATCGTGACGGCCCTTCTTTGAGCCCTGGGGCTCTTGGTTTAGCCCTTCTAATGGTGTGGTAAGAATTCTGGACTGTCTATCAGCGGTAGGTGGGTCTGAAGCAGGAAAGGTAAGTCACTTGCTTTTCTTAATACATGCTTGCACACATGCACACACACGCACACACACACACACACACCCATCCAGCAGGGCACATGAAGAGTAAAGGTCAACAGAGTTATTTTTGGCAACTGTCATTGAGACCTAAAGCAAGAAAGTAGGTTGAGTGGTGGTGTTCAGAGATTAAATCCATTGTCTACTGCTTCCGAGCCACGTGGCCACTGAGGGGAGGGGCTCTGCGCCTTGGTTTCTATACGCATAAACTGGCTTGGTGCTATCAGCCACTGCAGGAGACGGTGTGCGGGTGATGCACACACAGTGATGTCTACAGCGCTTGGCTGAATATTATTACTTGGCTGAATGATGACATAATTAGCCTTACTAAATGGTGGCAAATAATTTCATTAGTAATAAAATTCCATTTCACGGAGTTTTATGAAATGATCTGGATCTGCACACAGATCTGGGCTTTGACCAATCTTGAGTTTAAAAGCCGATTTCTAGCTCTCCTGCTTAATTTCTCTACGCCTAAATGTAGCCATGTGCAAAAGAAGGGAGAAGGGTCCTCTGGGGTCTCTGGAGTCTCAAACGGCATGATTCTAGGACCCCAATTTAACTCCTATTGGCCACGTACCTCCGGGTAATTGAGGGAGGAGAATAAACATTTGCAGATTCTATACACTGAGAAAGAAATACAATGATGTCTTCATCTAAAACAAGGCTTTTTAACTGAGGTTCATTTACTGCGTTGTGCTTCTAAGGCTCTTTGAATCCCCTGAATCTTCAGCACGTAAAATGTTCTGTTTATGTGAGTATGTGAATTTTTCTGGAAAGTAAGCCTGTTACTTTCAGCAGATTTTCTAGCAATCTATGACATGTCACCACCTATGTCCCCCAAAAATTTAAACCAAAGATTGCTAAAGGTTCATAATTTTTTCATTAAAATAATAATATGACAGGGGTGCCGGGGTGGTTCAGTTGGTTGAGCGTCCGACTTAGGCTCAGGTCACGATCTCGTGGTTTGTGGGTTTGAGCCCCGTGTCGATCTCTGTGCTGACAGCTCAGAGCCTGGAGCCTGCTTCGGATTCTGTGTCTCCTTCTCTCTGTCCCGCCCCCAGTTGCCCTGTCTCTCTCTCGTAAAATAAATAAACATTAAAAAAATTTTTACATACTATTACAAATAATAATAGCGCTATTTCGTACTCACAAAATAAATCAATACCAAAGATAAAATTAGAATCTAAGTTTTTTTTTTAGTTTAGTGTCAATTAAGATAGTTTAGCACAGGTATCTTATTTCAGGTCTTCCAAAAGCCCGCCTGGAGTGGAAGCCCTGGGTGCAGGTGGTTTATTTGGGAAGTCTTCTGGAAATTGCAAGAATGTGACAGCGATGGATGGAGAAAGAGAAGCCCACAAGGGTGTGCCGTTGACAGGTCACTGCTGTAAGCGGCTCCTAGGAAGCTTTTGCACACTGCAAGCGATGCCCTCTGGATTCTCCACGGCAGCTGCAGCACCTATATCCCTATATCCACTTATTTCTTCTGCTCACCGATGCTTCCCGGCCTTTCACTGCAGGCCCTTCCGGGCTGCCCTGCCTGTGGATGGAGCAAATTTCCTAAAGGCTAGAGAAAGCCCCGGGGCAGAGAAGCAGAGTGTTGCAGGCACTAGATGGAGAGACAGCAGCCAGAGAGTGCAATCAGCCAACTGGACGTGGCCCGTTTCAGAATTCTTCTCTCACACACCACATCCAATCACCTGCTGAGTTGTAACTTCCCATTTTAAAGCCTAAAACACATTTGGCACACATCCTCTCTATCACATTCAGTTGCCCCTGCCTCAGTTCAGGCAGGAGTAATCGCTCCCCTGAACTACTGCAGTGTTTTCCAGTTCATCTTGCTCGCCTAAGCTATCCTCTGGTCCATGTCACTGCCCACGGGATCCTTCTAGAAGTACATCTAACAGTACCTTCCCTGGGTTTCACACTCTTCAGTGGCTCCAAACGCCGTCAAAGATTATCCTGATGGGTTTCCCACCCGTCCTCAGTTTCATTTCTGTCTTCATTTGTGCCCCTTGTGCTGTCTCTAACATCTGATGGTTGGTCTCCAAAAACATCACCCTTGTAAACCCCGCCGGGGCAGTTGCTGCAGTGACGTTTCAGAAACCACTCTTCCCTGCCTCTCAACTAGGCAGCCAGGCCTCTGCTCGTGTCCCCGCAAGCAGGCACATTGCCCCATTTGTCTCTACTCCATTCTGTATTATTTGCATCATTATGGTCATACCTGGTACATAGTAGCCCCTCAAACACATTTTCAAACGGCTGCACTAAACAGTAGCAAATAATCGCTGCGTCATAGTTTATATTTACATATTGGTGTCTTCTAGAAGACCAAGACTGTGTCTTTCCATCCCCTCCCCCCCAGCCCTCAGCGTAGCAAGAATAATGTGTGTTCAACCAATGCTTGTCAGCATGAAGCACCATAAATGCTGGCATGGTAGACTGTGAAAGTACCGAAGGTAGAGTCACAAAAAAGTGAGTTCATATCTTGTCTTTGACACTCACTAGCTGTGTGGTCTTGAGCAAATTACTTAACCACTCTGATGTTGCTTTGCTCATTTACTAAATGCGGGTGGCATACTCTGGTAGATTATATAACTTCTTCCAACGAGACACTCTCCCTTCCTGAAATAGTAGTATACACTCCTGACCATTCCCGTGTGACTTATAGTGCACCTCTGCAGGAGGAGTGTGCTGCTTTGCCTACAGACTGTCTCTTGGCCACGGGACCTGCCTGAGCAACTAAAAGTAAGCAGAAGTGGCTCATCTCCCATTTGAGCAAACACTGGAAGAGCCACCGCTTGCCTTGGCCATAGCTATTTTCCCCAGCCACAAGAAGGGCATGTGCCAAATGAAGGCTTGGTTTCAGCCTGGATCCCAGAATGAAAAAGGCTTTTGGAGAAGAGCCACAGTTGGTCCACAGCCTCTGAAACCAACACCTAATATGAGCAAGAAATAAACCCCTGGTCTTGTAAGTCACTGGGATATAAGGTTGTTAGCTAGCCTAGCATAAGTCAGTAGAATCCAACTCCTGAATGTTGTAAGAATTCAAAAAATCAGATACGCAAAGTGTTTCTCAGAGAGGCCACCATTCGATAGGTCTTTGAAAAATCTAACTCCCTTACCCTGTCACGTTCCTCTGAAAACCCAAATCTATCCCAGAGGTGGGCGTAAAGCAGAGGTTTGAAAATGTTCAAATTGTCAAATAAATGAATAAATGCATATGTTGGGCTTAATTTTAAATACCAAAATACAGACACATCTTTTTCATCTAGTCATTTCCTGCGTATAAATGACTTTGGCAGGGTGCCTATGTGGCTCAGTTGGTTAAGCGTCCAGCTTCTTGATTTTGGCTCAGGTCATGATCTCATGGTTCGTGAGACCAAGCCCCGTGTAGGGCTCTGTGCAGACAGCGCAGAGCTCACTTGGGATTCTCTCTCTCCCTCTTTCTGCCGCTCCCCCACTCCTGCTTTTTCTCTCTCTCAAAATAAATAAAAAACATTAAGAAATTACTTTGACAAATGTTTTATATCGTAATTTCAAAACAGCTTGCTAAAGCTTCCAGGAATATTTACATGGGGTCTAAAGGAATTCAAGAATTTAGTAGCTTATCTTTCAGAAAACCAAAACAGGGCAAATCATTTAATTGAGAAACATCTATTGTGCACCTACATCTATATGCAAAAATATCATTGGCTTAAACGCTGTGAGTGTGAAAACACATTGCTAAAGCCCAGCTATGATTTCCCTTGATTTACTCCATAGACCACAAGACTATAACAACGCTATGATTTGAATTTAATGTGTTTTCCTTTCTGTAGGCTTCTCTGAAAGGCAATGTAAGGAAATACTTGTCTTGATCTAAATGAATAGGTATTCAAAATCATCCATTTTATCCCACAGACATGACCTTAAACAATTAAGAAACATAAACAGTGACTCTAGACATTGATATCTTTGTTTCTGTCAAAATTGATTTCCCTTAACCATCACATTTCTTGGATGCAAGTTTTCATATGGAAAAGCACATCATAAATCCATCATTGGAGTGCACCTTTCCATTATTTTCCACATTTTATAGAGCATTGTCTGCAGAAACAGCATTAATTTCAATAGCACAGCTAGTGAGTTACACATAAAGCAGGAGGATTGAAAGGAATTTGAAAATTTGCCTTAAATTTCTCAAGGAATCAGTTAATTCTCCGAAGCCAAAAGAAACTAAAATTTATCAGGACAAGCAGATTCCACGGGGCTGGGCCAACAGAGAAATGCCATACTAATATTTATTTGCAAGGCCATTTATCGAACACTTATTAAATGCCTGTATTTGCCAATGTGTGGGCCAGCACTAGAGGCCATAAGATGGTGAGACAGAGGTCGTGCCCTTAGAAGGATAGGTCTAGTCTGACCTGATATGCACTGATAAGTACATATAAGATTATGAACATACCTGGTGGCTTTGTTCTGACAGAAGAGCAGGAGGGGTTGAGAGGACAGGAGAGGACCCTGAGGGTGGTGCTCAGTGGGGTGAGGGGAAGGTTCTGGGAGGAGGTGGGGGCTGGGCACAAACAACCTTGAGTGTCCTGAAAGGCACGAGAGGCAGGAATGGGGGAAAGCCAATAAAACGCGGTACAAAGAGTCTGCTAAGCCCTCCCCTGGTTCTGTTGCCAGAATCAGGTCCTCACTCCTATCTTCCTTTATCCAACCACTTCACAAAGTGAGTTAGGTGCCAGGTGTCTCGGTTAACAAGACAGACACAGCTCCTGCCTTGGTGGAGCTCTCGGTCCTGTCAGAGGGAATCCTATGCTGGGAGGCAGCGGGTGCCAAACCCGGCGCATGAGACTCAGTAGTTTGAGAAGAGAGACTCGGGATGCTCCGTGTTAATACGAAGGTCAGCGAATTAAGTAATTGCTCACACTGACACAGAGAATAAAGCCACATCCTCCTCCCGATGCTCTCAGGGATGAGCTGGCTCCGGCTGCAGGCTCCTCCTACAGGCCACCACAGTGCAGGAAAAAGGAGACGCTGGGACCCTGCTCTTCTGCCTTCTAAGAAGCGCACTCTTGTACAGTCCCTTTCCACCCAACCCCTGAGCTCCTCGCCACAGAGGACTCAGTTCTGTACTCAACACGCAACACGCATCTGCCGAGCTAGCACACTGCGAGAGTGTCCTGGGCACCAGGGTATCAAGGCAGTTCCATCCTTCACACACTCACAGACTTCAAGGTCCAAAGGGAGAGAAACACAGGAAGTAAGGTTCAATACAAAGTGTCCATGTATCACACCACATGAGGTAACTGATCAACTATGCCCACATTTCATCCAATAAGGTATGGCACTAATATGGCAGCGTAGAAGAATGCATGAGGTATGATGGAAGAGGTGGGGCCCTGGGAGGAAGCCATCAGGTAAGGTTTTGCAAAAACAATAATATTTAAAATTACAATGGTGGGTAGATGGTCTTCACGGGCTAGATGCGAGGGAGGAGCCTGACAACAGACAGGCTGTGGGAGGCTGGTGAACCCCCCAAAGACAAAGCCATGTTCTTTGAATTATGTCTACATTGGCAAAAAAAAAAAAAAATCCTTGGAATATTTGCGTTTCATCACAGCAGGCTCTTTTAGGGTGATTTATATTTTAAAATAATATTTGAAGGGGAAAGATACTTCATTCCACAATTCAAGTAGAGCATCAAATAAAGTCACATGCAATACTGTTACTAATAATCTAATTTGAGGTACCGTGCTGATTATACAGATTCATTAAGAATAGGCTCTCTGCTTTTTAAGTAAAAAAAAAAAAAAAAGGGTGGAATATCAGTACAAGATTGTTATTTTAAAATAGGCAGCAATAAGACTTCCCAGAAAGTAGGAACTTTTATTTCTTTTGGCAAGTTACTCTGCAGGAACCTATTTACTTGCTAAAAAAGTTTTTTTTTTTTTTTTCTCAGATGAAAAGTGCAGCTTTGGAAAGAGAAAGCCATTTCAGACCTTGCTCAGAGCTTATTGTGACAGATATTACAAGTGCCTTCTACCTCTGTCACGGTGACACCTCTTCTTCCCCCTAAATTATTAGCAAGGTGATTCTCTTTGGGCCCCAAACTGTGAGTCACAGTGACAAATGCCACTTCCAGGTGGAAACATTTAAGGGCCAGTATGCATTGCTGCAAGCTCTCCTTCCAGGCTTAAGCAAACTCAGAAGCGTCCTGTTGAGGCATAAGTGCCACAAGGTTGAAGCCGGAGAATGGCAGGCCATGTACAAGGCAAGCTGCCCTCTAGATCAATCTGGCCTCCTCATTAGACTTTGCCTGAGTGAGAAAGAAACATTTGTTGGAGTAAACCCCTGAAAATGTGGGCCATTCCCTAGCTGATACATTTGCTTAGAACATGTGGAGTATCAGTGAATTTCCAAAGCCCCACCCATATGCATCACTTGAACAGAGATTAATGAAGGACTGTGATTTGGAAACATTTACAATCATTAATTTAGACGATCTGCACAAGAAGCTGAGCTTCAGATTGAAGTCAAACTGTTAGGCACAGATTTTTTTTTATAACAACAACAAAAAACCCTATGTCTGCTTTTGTTATGCAAATATCAATATTGTAGCAGGGCTGAGAAGGCGGTAATGAAGGTCAGATCCAAGACATATGAACCTATACCTTTTGTACATTACAACACACTCCTATGCTGAAATCCTAAAATAAACTCTTGATATCCTCCACAGAGGGGCAATGTGGTTGTCTGCAAGGTGAAAAAACACATTGTCGCGAATTCAGCCACATAAACTGTGACGATGTGTATTTACTCTGAGATAATGTATATAATCACACAGATTCCAGAAAGGAAATGGCTAAACACCATCTCACAGGCAAGTGTTCCTGCAAGGAGAGCAGGCAGGGCAGATCCCTTAGGTCTTGCTTTCGGTTACAAAATGTGCAACAAAGGGAGTCTTTGCTTTCTTATTCTTGGAGAAAACTTTGAAGCTTTAGCTGACTTAGCCACTTCTTTTCTTTAGATGTGGCCACTTTAAAATAATCTGCTAGCAAATAGATTGATGGACAAACTTCAAAGGACACAGCGATGAAAAGATCAATATCTCTACACAATTTCTCTAAAGAACCAGATCGCTTCATTTAAGATATAATTGGAATTACCTTTAAGAGAAAGAAGAGGTTAAACTTCAGAAGAAAAAAGCACAGCCACATTTAACAGCACTGCTCGACAGTCTTTGCAACTGTAAATGCACAATAACCTCCAAAATCAATATTTGTTCTATATTTTAAAATGCTTGATGCGGGGTGCCTGGGTGGCTCAGTCAGTAAAGCGTCCAACTTCGGCTCAGGTCATGATCTCAGGGTTCACGAGTTCAAGCCCTGTGTCGGGCTCTGTGCTCACAGCTCAGAGCCTGCTTCAGATTCTGTGTCTCCCTCTCTCTCTGCCCCTCTGCAGCTCGCACTCTGTCTCTCTCTCATGAATAAATAAAACATTAAAATTTTTTTTTAAATGCTTCCTGCAATGCAGAGAATACTCCCTGTGCATAAATGAGAAAACATAGGATAACATAGGAAAACACAAGATGACATTTTAAGGTGACATCTAAAGATCAGGATGATCACCCAGCTGAGATTACACGTTAAACAATAAAGTATCGCACTTGATATATTCCTTAACAATATTTTTATCTGCACATTTGTTTGGAAGTATAACAATTTTAGGGAGGCATTGCAGCATGAACTTGATACTGCCTGGTTTTATTCAGATAAGAATATCCAATAAGATGGTGACTGGAGATTATATCCCCAGAGCTATAAGGACATGGAAAATAAAACAACACAACACAAAAGAGACCTATAATGAAGAATTTAGGGTGTTTTGGTGTAAAAATCTTCATCCTTGGAACCAGGCAAACCTGGAAATGAATACAGGTGAGTACTAATGCAAGTCAATGGCCATGACTATATGGGTAGATTACTGGATTTCTTTGAGTTTCTTTACCTGTGAGATGGCAACCACAGTCTATGGTGTGTGTGTGTGTGGGGGGGTGTCAATAAATAATGGCCAGTTGCCTGTTTTTGTAAATAAAGTATTATTGTAATATAGCCATAATCACTGTCTGTGGCTGCTTTCTACCAGAAGGCAAAATTGAGAGGTAACAGAAACTGTATGGCCTGTAAAATCTGCAATATTTACTATGTGTCTTTTATAGTAACCATTTGCCAATCTCTGGTCTCTGTGGTTGCTATATGGACTAGAAATTATTTAACATAGTGCTTGGTACACAGTAGCTGTTTCTTTAGATCATTATTCAAGTAAGGAGGGAAAGGTTAAGGTCATACAAATGTGTATGACAGAAACACACAGAAAATGTTTCAACTGCCAAATCCTGTTGATCAGTGAATCCTTAATCATCTGAGAAGAAGCTCTTGCCCAAAGTGCTCTTGCTTCATGTAGTTGACAGCAAAGATCTTAACCTGTTCTTTACTCTTATGGGAAAATGATGCAGGATAAATGCAAATTAAATGGGCACTGAGATACCATTTCTCACCTATCAGACTGGCAAAAATCTCAAGTTTGACAGCATGTTCTGTTGATGAAGCACTGGGGAAATAATTACTCTCCTGCATTGCTAGCGGGAGTGCAAACTGTCAAAAGTCGAGAGAGTGAAACTTGGCAAAATTAGCAAAATTCCGTATAAATTTACCCTTTGATTGTCCTTGGGAATCTAATCCCTAAGATAATCTGGCAAAAGCACAAGTGTGCACAGGGTTATTCATTACAGAGTTCTTCTGGAAGAGCAAAAGACTGGAAATAGCCTGAAGGTCCACTCACAGAGTACTGGCAAAGAAGGAGTTGAAGCAAGTTGCTTGTGATCCATTTTCCCCTGAATACCAAGGAGATACTGGGGTTGAGGGAAGAAGGTAAGTGACCTGGTTTAGGTTCTGTGTAAACATATTAACTAGATCACCGGGCAAACAGATTAATTAATTAGTTTTTCTTTCGCTAGGAAGAGAGTCCTCATCAATGGATGTGTCAAGCAGGAAAGCCCTGGTTCAAGATGTTACAATAAACAAATCTTCAATCCATAGATGGATGAGTTATGACTCTTTGGAGAAGGTCACATTTCTTAGGCATAAAACTAGACATGTTGCAAAATCAAATGCTTCCTCCTACATGAGGGACTTACAAATCTCATTCGAAACCTCAACTATCACTCTGGGTCAAAGGGGATAGAGCCGGTATGAAAAAGGACCTGAGGAGTCACATGGGCTATCCTGGATTTCTCCTTACATTACCAGTGTCCTTTGGTCATTTGAATCCCTGAAATGATTAGTAAAGCTTGATACTGGATAAGATCCCAGTCTCATCCTTTGTGCTGGCTCATCCACACAAAGGAGTGCCACCGGCAGGTTCATGGAGTGATGAATACCTATCGACACTGATGGGGAATGATCTCCACAATATACTCTCAAAGTGTAGAATAATGGGTATAATATGCCACTCTTCGTGCAAGATAGGGCAAGGATACAGATACACACGAGGACTGGCTTGCACGTGTGAAAATAAACACCAAAAGGTTAAACCAAAAGCTAATAAACATGGTAATTGTAGAAGGAGGAAGGCGTGGGGCACAGGGGAAGAAGATGCATGTGACATTTCTCTGAAAACACGTTATACATATAAAAACAATATAACTGGTACATGGAGATATATACATGCGATGTATTCAAAAATGAAATGTTAAAAATCCATTGACATTAAAAAGGTTCTGAAACAAATGAGCCAAGTTATATATAAAAAGTTAGACTACAATCACATAGAAAAAAAACCTTAAGCAACTTTACTTTTACTTTTCATCCTCTGATTGTACATCCTTAATGTAATACAGAGTTAAGACAATGAAAATTTAATTAATTAATTAATTTAATGTATTTATTTTACATTTTTGTTTTTTTGGAGAGAGGGAGAGAGCGTGAGCATGAGCAGGGTGGGGGGAAAGACAGAGAGGGAGGGGGAGAGAGAGAGAGAGAGAGAGAGAGAGAGAGAGAGAGAGAGAATCTTAATCAGACTCCATGCCCAACACAGAGTCCAAGCCAGAGCTGGATCTCACAATCCTGAGATCATGACCTGAGCCAAAATCAAGAGTTGGACATTTAATCGACTAAACCGCCCAGGCACCCCAAGACAATGCAAGTTTTAAAGACTTCATTTAACATTCTTAGTATGAATTATAATATTAGTGTATTATTTTTAAATTATTTTATATAATATTTTATATATACTATATATTTATATATACATTAAAATGAAATAAGTTTTGTTAAGAACCAAACAAAACTTTATTTTTCAGTGAAAAATAAAATAAATACAAATATAGTACCAGAGAAGTTAAAAATTCTGTAGGGCTACATTTGATCTGGAAATAATGTATGAATTTAGGGTATTTTTTTAATTAAAAAAAAAGTATTTTCTACCTCTAACATGTATTGAAGAAACAGCCAGGAAACAATGATGGTCTAGAAATGATGGGCATCCCAAGTATTTAGATTGTGATTTCAAAATACCACTCTCCACAAAGAAAGTAGGGCTCCTTGGAAAAATGCGTGACTCCGGGTCTGGAATACCGGATGGGCTTGTACATAGAACTGTACTAGAAACACAGAAACTATAAAAGACTGATGGTCCTGTGTCAAAAGGACAAAAAGCCAAGGTGAAGTTGTTCCCAGTGAGTGAAAGGGAACATGCTGAATTGACATGAAATAGAATGAATGGAGACACAATCCCACAAACAGACAAATCCAGAACATGAGACCTTCTTCAAGACAACTGACCTAGTTTCTTGATAAGTCAATGACATGAAGAAAACAAAATGAAGTTGGTAGGGAATTGTTGTCTGTGATGTAACAACAAACAGGAATGTGTGTGCTTCAATAGCACCCTGATTCAAACCAGTATCTTTAAGATGGCATTTTTGAGATCATCAGGAAATGGAAGCATTGATACCAAGGGCTTTTTTTTTTTTTTTTACGTTTATTTATTTTTGAAAGAGAGAGAGAGAGTATGAGCTGGGGAGGAGCAGAGAGAGAGGAGACAGAGAATCCCAAGCAGGCTCTGTGCTGTCAGTGCAGAGCCCAATTCGGGGCTAGAACTCATGAACCCCAAGATCATGACCCGAGCCGGAAGTCAATTAACCAACTGAGTCACCCAGGCTTCCCACCATGGACTTATTGTTATTTGCATTTGGTATGATGGTATTATGATTCTGGAAGAAAACACCCATTTTGTTTTTTTCAGAGATGTATCCTAAACTTATGTAGGGAAAAAGTGACACGATGTCCGAGGTTTTCCCTAAAATAGACAAGAAAAAGAAAACAGACGAAAGAAGTATCCAGCTTCCCACTGAAGCTGGATAATGACTTTCAATTTATTATTTTCACCCCTTTGCTTATGTTTGGTGTTTGTCATTAACATGAAAGAAGAATCAAGAGAAAGAAAGATACTTTGGGAAAAGACTTCACACAAAATGAAAGAATGATAGGATTTTCTATTCTCTGTTTTAAGTTGGCCCATGATACCTGCCTATCTCAAGCCAACCTCGTGCAATAACCTTCAAAATAAACTACAAGGATTTACGGGGAGACCAACAGCGATGGTGCTGATTTTTGGTGGAAGTTTAAGTGGAGAGAGAAATAAATCTCTGAATCAAATAACAAATGATACAGGAAATGCCACCATAGTTAGCCTGGCGAGGAGCTATTCTTATTGTCTTTCACTAATGGAGAAATGCATTTTAAAGTATTTTATTATTTCTCTAAGCATTCTGTCAGCTTGATTAATACACCTAAAAACACATTTCCAATGTGATAAAAAGAACTAGTCAAAATCTGCTTTTAGAGTAAAAAATAAAATAAAGTCACTTTCCTCTCTTCCAATAAGTTGTACCGACCTGGGAAGCTCCATAATAGACACCAAATGAGAGACGTCTGTCACACAAGCTGCCACTCACTTCCAAGGCAGGTTGGTTAGCAACCTTATTAACTCTACCTCTACTTTGATGGTATAATAAGTCCATTTTGTTTTCTTTTGGGGAGATGCTGGTGTAGGAGTGCTTTTAGCTAGGAGAGACATGATCTCAGCTTCTAACTTGCAGCGACTAAGATCTAACAACTGTGATGACTGGAAAGGTGTCAATATCAATGTACATTTCTTTGTGCTAAAACTGTACAACTAATGGGACACGAGCGGTGATAAAGCTAGAAAAGAGCAAACGACTTCCCACAATTCTCCAATTAGACAACTCACGTTTGATGCTGTTTCCTGATTTAAGAGGCATTTTCATATAAATTCCTCCATCTGATCCCCATGTTCACCCTGCAGGCTGGCGGGGATTTTATCATTCAAAGGGCTACTTTACAAGGAAACAGAGGCTCTGGGGGCAAAATGATGACTTCCTCATGGGCATAGAGTCCCTACAGCAGTGGTGACAAGACCACTGATCTATCATCAGTAAATTAGAGTGAAATCGGACAGGAGAACCGAAAAGTGAAGCCATGCTAAATGCTGCTTACCTTTCAAAGCCAATCTGCCGAAATGTCTTTTCCCATGTTGAGCCTGTAAACGAGACAAAAGAACATAATTAACTGATGTACCTCAAGCATTCAGTTAGTTTTGTCCTCTTTTTGCACACCCTGGTACATACTTGGCTTTACAGTTACATGGGATGAGTTTTCCCTCAAACGCATCGTTCCCACCACCAGTCCCCAAATGGCCCTTTTAGAGAACATTCCACACAACGAACAAGTGACAAAGCTCTACCTCCCTTTCCTCTGGTTATACTGTAGGCCACAAAATCACACTCTAACAGTCCGATTGCATCAGAATAACAGGAGTAAAACTCTCCTGTCTAAATTAACGCAACAGCATCTTGTAAGTTGTAGTCTCTAAAATTCAACTTTTAATTTCATGTGGCACATGGAAAGCAAGATGGCGCCATCAAGGTCTAACTCATTAAACACCAGGCCTTTATCTCACCAGTGTTGAAGCACAAGGATGAACAGTTCTTTCTTTTTAAAGCTACACATTTAAATCAGAAGTCTCTTGCATGCAAAACATACTGTTTCCAGTGACATCATTTAAAGAGTAGTATATCCAAATCCATAAAAGAACAGCTGGGCTTTAAAAAAAGATTTTCTATAATATTTTTCATGTAATAATTCTTCCCTACCTTATAGGTATAATAATTTCCTGAGAACCTGATAGACAGAAGAGTGCTAAATTTTTGTTTTTTATCAAAGACCACTTTGATAAAAACTGCATTAATAGAAGTTAAGGGTTTGTACTAACTCATGGTTTGACGATTTACATGAGTCAGTGGCAAATACATTTTGAGTTCAGCACTCACTCACTTAGCCCCAAATTTGTGAGTTATGCTTTGCATTAGCTTGTTAATCACAGCAGATAATCACTGCCCTTCTGTACAACTGATTTCTGCAAACAGGAAACGGGAGATTCAGCACTGGGTCTCCAAAGGCAGATAAAGTCTACCCTGTTTGTTTTCCCCCAAGTCACAGTGAACTACAATGGTGCTGTATCTCTTTCTGGAGAATTCGGCTTCAGATGCTTTACTGTCTGGTGGCAACTCAGCGTCTCCTAGGGTTAGGCTTCCTGGAAAGGCAGGGGATTATACAATGGTTTCCCTGGGCCCTCTCTGAAGACTGAGTCCCAAGAGGGCATGAATATGATGTTTGCCTTCGGTTCATATACTTGGTTATGACGAAGCATTTTAAACAAGTATTCTACATAATAAAGGACTACATTTTTGTTATGAATTATGAGCACACATGCACACATGCACACACACACACACACACACACACACACACACACACAGATTTAAAGCAGATTCGGGCTTATCTCTTTGGATGAAGTCACTCTTATCCAATTGAATTCCAGTATGCTTTGTGGAGTAAAAGTAGGAGTCGTGGAATTTTAGTTAACCAGCCCAGGAATGTCCATGGCTCCTCATCCAGGGGAGTGGGCCCATATGAATGTCATCTGTCCTGTGAGTCACAGGCAATTCAAAATCCCTATCTCAGGAATTCTTGGAAGACAATTATCCTGCCCCTGAGATACTAGCAATTAAGACCCTGGCAAAACATAACAGAACCTGAGTCAGAAACCACACTGTATTCAAAGACAGCTGGCAACAGCCTGGCCCAAACAGAGAAGTGGGAGAGATTAAGAGTCTCCTGCCAAGTGAGAACCAGACAGTCTGAGCTCAGACCGAGTGGCAAGGGTCTAGGGGAGGCTGAAGGGGTTCATGAGAGGGTCCGGACGCTATTCTCGTTGACTTGCTTCCGGTGAGAAACAAAGCACCTTTACATTTTTTTCTACATTTTCATTTTTTTTGCCCAGATCTGCTGCATGCATCCCTAAACTCATTTTTTAAATACATTTCTAAGAAAACTCCCCTTTTTAATAGATCTATTATCTATTATCTATGATCAGGCTCTATTATCTATTATCTATTATCAGGCTCTTAAAACATGAAACTTTAGTTAAGAAATAGGTTCCAGGGGCGCCTGGGTGGCTCAGTCAGTTAAGTGTCCATCTTTGGCTCAGGTCAGGATCTCGCAGTCCGTGAGTTCAAGCCCCGTGTCGCGCTCTGTGTTGACAGCTCAGAGCCTGGAGCCTGCTTTGGATTCTGTGTCTCCCTCTCTCTCTGCCCCTCCCCCACCCAAATAAACTAAAAAAAAAATAGGTTCCCTCTTCACATTTCTTAGTAAACTCACTCAAATAAGCAGAACAAGATAAAAGTTTTTGGTGCAAGACTCCCAGCACTCCTTGGAATAAATTTTCTTCAGCCACTCAACCAAGCACGATAGAGATGGTAGAAAAACGACTTCCTTCTAGTGGCCAGATACTAGCTTAATTGATACTTTGAGCATCTTACCTACAACTGGCATTCATCATTGTTTGCTGTGGATACTCTACTAATCATCTTACTGTGTTAGTTATACGACTGACTATATTAAAATATGGTTTCTGCCCTCCAACACCCCACATACCCTGGAGGTTTGGGTTTTTATGTCTTTTGTGAGCACTTAGTCATGATGAAATGAGAAACACACAATAAATGAAACAGACATATCCAGATCCCTCTGGCACCAAGAATATTTTTGGCAGCTCATTATTCAGTTGTTGGGGAATTCTTTTAAAGCCATTAACCATGTTTTACATGGTAAGGTAATATTATTCTCCTTTGCTGGAGCGGTCCAACAGGGAGAGAGAAAAGTAGGGAAAACAAAAGTAGCTGGCAGACTTCCTTGATTCAACACTTTTCAAATGAGATTTATAATATGGAGAAGTCTAAAACATGTTCCATTCTTCAAGGGAAAGCAAAGGACAGCAACAACAAAAAGAAAAATATATGGCATAGAATATCAGATACAAAGCCTAGGGGCGTTTTTCCTTTCTGATTGTAGATGGAGTCAGAAATAATGAATTAGGATTCTTTAGTTCTAAAAATCGCCCTTGATAGCACCAACATCCAACAGCAGAACTGAAGTGTGGAATGGGGTATGACAGCGTCCAGAAGCTGCAAACAAACCAAGACTCAAGGCCATTCAGTCTGTACAGCAAGTTCCCGAATCGATGCTGTGTGTGCCCAAGGTTAACAAAATGCCCTGTAGCACGGACTCTTCAAGGGGGGCACCACCATGCAGAGAAGTGCAGGACATTTCCTCCTTGAAGAAATGAATCAACCATCGCTCCTTTACAGAACAAACAAAACACTATCCATTCTCTCTCTCCCTCTCACCCCGATTTTCCAATTGGCATCTGAAGATCCAAGTTCCCGTTCTTTCCGTAAGAGAAAGAAGTTATGGAAACTTCTTTTCTTGGGAACCATCTTCCCCAAGCCAAATGGGTGCGTTCTGCTGGGGCTCCCTGGCCCAGGAGGCAGGGAAATCTAGACTTGGGGCCACAGAGTCAACGTTCTGAACCTCCTTACTAATTGCTTTGTCATCCTGTCTTCTTGCCTTTCCATCCTTCTTCACCTTCCTTTCCTTACTCTCCTTGCTATCATTTGTCTCTCACCCTGATCTGGCCTCAATATGGAATTCATAACAATTTTTTAATTTTACAAAGTTTTCTGTGTCTGGTTATTAATTTCAGAAGCATGTGGGAGCCTCCAGTAGAAGATATATCATCAAACACCTTCCCGTATGATCTTTCATCTAGGACCTGTGAGTTTCCAAAACTATGTTAATTCTGTTTAGCGCTCAGCATGACCCCTAGGAGTGCGATTTATACAAATATACATAGACAGAAGGCCACACGCCAAAATGTAACCTGAAGATGATGGGACGGGGTCGATTAATTTTGACTTCTTCAAATTTGTTTATTAGTAGTAGTGTAAAATCGCAGGGCAGGGCCTGTTGTTTGAAACCAGCCATTCAAGTTTCAGGGTGTCCAACAGGTCCCTTTCAGTTCGTAATTTTCTGTTTTTCATAGACGTCAATTTACGTCCTTCTGTCATAAATTGGTCACTCGCTTTATTATGTTTCCTCAGCGATTACTTTTATCAGTCATTCTTTCAATCTGTTGCTCAATTTCTAATACAAAAAAAAAGTAACATGATTTTTCCTACAGACTTCATAATGCACTGGTAGACCTGGTGGCCATATGGGGCAGAGTTTTTTTCCAACTGAACAGTTTTAGCCCAAGTATGTCTCAGATGTTGAGAGCCACTTGAACTTGGACCTACACCTCTGCTTTTTTTTTCCAAAATAATTAGCAGAAAAGGACTAATAATTCATAGAAGTGGTAGATGTTTGCCAGCACATTCCTATAAAAATGGAAGTACTTTTTATATATCGCAGGGGCCGCCAGGCAGCTGAACGTGTGGCCTGGCACAGAATTCGGTGATCAAACACAAATACCAGGAAATTAGACCGCTTACAAGTTTTCTGGTGGAAGCTTCATTTGCATTATTTTTAACTCCTGAGAGATGATCACATCTACACCACAAGTCAAGATTGTACCACGCATCTAACATTGAACATAATGTGAAATTCTAGGAGAAAAATAGATTCTTCTCAGTTGGCCAGCAGTGACAGTTCACTTTGCAAATATGAAGATGCTCTTGGGTTGAACTGTAGCTAAAAATCTCTTAAACCACAGAAATGGCTGTTATAATGAATGATATGAACCCAAGTAATGCAATTTTCCCAGCCACTGAGCATGTCTGTAGCACTCTGGGTTACGTGGTGAGAGATCCGTCAAATTTTCGGCATCCTAACTCCCAGATGAGATTTGCTATTAATTGGTTAAAAGTCATTGTAAAAGATAAAGAAAAAAAATTCTTCACCACTCCTTATTTAATAATTTTCATATTCAATGACATGTATTTTCTAAAATATCATTTTCCCCCCCACCTAATACTCTTGTAATGCCCATCATGTCCTGCTTTGTCGTGTAAATAGATGACACACCACTTTATGTACACAGTAAGTGTCATTTAGTTGCATGCTTTGGTTTTCATTACACTTACCCTTTGTCAGTTCTTTTCGTAATAGGTTTTTTTTAATTTAAAAGAAATTTATTTTTAAGAGAGGGGGAGAGACAGAGTGAGAGCAGGGGAGGGGCAGAGAGAGAGGGAGACAGAATCTGAAGCAAGCTCCAGGCTCTGAGCAGTCAGCAGAGAGCCCGATGCGGGGCTCGAACCCACGAGCCGCGAGATCATGACCTGAGCCAAAGTCGGACACTCAACTGACTGAGCCACCCAGGAACCCCCATAATAGGTCTTAATTTTCCATCATCTAGAGATGATAACTCATGAATGGTAAGGGTCAGAATTCATAATTTTCATGAACAATATGGTGGCATATATAGAACACATCATCAACAGTATGTTTTTCAAAATAAGCGACTTTATTTTTTCCCTTATTTGTAAAATAATATATAGTTGACCCTTGAACAATGTGCGGGTTAGGGGTGCTGACCCACGTGCATTTGAAAATCCACATATAACTTTTGACTTCCCAGTAACCTAGCTACTAATAACCTATTACCGACCAGAAGCCTTACTGATGACATTAACACCTATTTTGTATGTTACCTGTGTTCTATGTTGTGTTCTTACAATAAAGTAAGCTAGAGAAAAGAAAATGTTATTAAGAAAATCACAAGGAAGAGAAAATACATTTACAGTATTGTACTGCATTTACCAAAAAACATCCATGTATATGTGGACCCGCACAGTTCAAACCTGTGTTGTCGTTAAAGGGTCAACCAACCGCAGATCATCACAAAACATGAAAATACTTATAATCTTTTATTTTTGCATTAACACCCACCCCCATGCTAAGACTCTCACATTCATACCTGCCCATATAAACTAAGGGTCATCCTATTTTGAAACCTGCTTTAATCACTTAGTAATATGTAATATAGCTTTTCCGTGTCAATAAATGTAGGCATGTAATCATTTTATTGCCCATATAGTATTCTATAATTTTTCAAAAAAAGTAAGTCCTTATTAATATGTAAACTATATCTATATTTTTGCTAATACCATAAGCATGTGTTAAATACCTTTTTACATATATCTTAAACATTTGTTCAACTAATACTTAAGATAAATTCCTAAAAGTAAGAGTTAATGTATCATGATCTATGCATATACATTAACATGTATTAATATACATTGTGTATATATATATAGATATATATATACTGCATAAAATTTACCCCCAAATTTTATTCAGATACATGTAACTGACTGAATTCCTTTTACCTTCTATAAAACATTTTAACTTACATTTTTGTAATTAGTAATGAAATTCAATAAATTTTCCTAGGTTTTTAAGATTTTAATATTTTCTATTATGAATCGCTTATTCACGCTCATTGTCCATTTGCCTATTAGATGTTTGTCTTTTATCCAATTGATTTATAACAACACTTTATATATTAGGGTTCATAATCCCAAATATAGTATGTCTGCAGGAAATAATTTGCTTTTTAGACTAAAATGTTGAATACCTAATCATTTTATTTTCCTGAATAGAATTGATGACTGTTTGCATTAATTAATTTCTATCATTTTAGCTTTTTCAGTCTCTCAATTTGAAAGTTTGTTGCCTCAGTAAGTAGGAACAAATATTACATTTGTGTTTTTGTATCCAAATATCTCATGTCCAGGAGGTTTTGAAGGAGCACCACACATGTTTCATGCTGTCATCTGAGCTGACTGGTCAGTATGCGACAAAATCCATTACCCGTATTCATTCTTTGTGGAGACTAAGACTAGCCTATTCAGACATAGTCAACAAGTCTATTCACAAATATGCCACTCTCCTCTATGAATGGAGGCTGTCACAATACGTGAAAGATTTTCTTTTGAGAAACTATCTTCAAAGTACTCCAAAATGAAATGTACCTCCTAAATAATGAATCCCCTCATCAAATAATGGATTTTTAAAATGAATTGTTGAGCACAAAATTTCTGGTTTAAGATTGGCTCTAGGGTGCCTGGCTGGCTCAGTCAGGGGAGCATGTGATTCTTGATCTCGGGGTCGTGGATTGGAGCCCCACGTTGGGTGTAGAGATAACCTAAAAAAAATAAAATCTTTTTTTAAAAAAAAGATTGGATCTGATTGGCAGCCTGTGATGTCTCTTCTACCAACTTCCAGGGAACTCACATGCACACGCACACACACACACACACACACACACACACACACACAGTAAATCTATTTTCAAGGATCTAAGAGGAACTTTCACAAGTAGGTCAACTGAACTGAATTGTGAAACTCAGCATGTAGTGTTCTGTGCATCTGTTTCCCATGGAAACCAAACAAACCAGTCGGCCCTTCAGAAGGTAAAAACATGTTCCATTCTCTTCCCACCGTACTCCTCCTGGTTCAGAAACACAGATCCATACAGAACAGGAAGTGGTAGGGTGCCTTCCCTGCACAGAATGCCTCTGAGGAGGCCAGATTGCTGGCCCTGTCATTGTCACCATCACCCTGCCCTTCCCTGCCCTTCCTGCCTTCTAGATCTTTCCACATCCACTCCAACCCTCAGAAACAATTGACACCAGGAGTGTTTGTGTGTGTATGCATATGTGTGCACGTTCACATGTGTGGAAAGTGATTGACAGGAGGGAAGGGACCCAACCCTCTTGGCCCAGTGTCTTTTCGGGCACATAGTCCTTATCAGGGAAAAGTTATAGGAACACTTAGGACCTGAAAATACTTGGTAATTACCCATGCTGAGAACTACAAACAGCCTAAACATGCAATGATTATAAAATGTTTAAATACACTATTTTACAAGGCAGGATACTATATGACTTTAAAACTTAAATTAAAAAAAATGTTTTTTTACATTTTATTTATTTTTGGTAGACAGAGAGAGACAGAGCACACTTGGGGGAGGGGCAGAGAGAGACGGAGACACAGAATCTGAAGCAGGCTCCAGGCTCCACGCTGTCAGCACAGAGCCTGACGCGGGGCTTGAACTCACAAACCGCGAGATCATGAACTGAGCCAAAGTCGGACGCTTAACTGACTGAGCCATCCAGGCGCCCCTAAAACTTAAATTTTAATAGAAATTGATGAGATAATGAGACTCAGAATCTTTATATAACCTAACTGAAATCGTAGCTGATGTGATGTCCCATTCATTCAAATCCAGGTTTCCACGATGCCAAATTATTTTTGCTGCATCTTCAGCAAGAGTGTTTAGAGACATAAGATCATCAGGGATGACGATTGGGGGAAATTAATTAATTTTTAAAGAGCAGTTTCAGAAAGATGATCCAGTTAAGAAAAAAAGAACGTTAAATGAATGTGAAAAGAGGGGGAAGAGGGAATCAAATGTAGTAGAGGGACCAATTTTGATAAGAGGGCATTCACATATTTTTAGCTATTGGAGAAGACAGGTAACATGTGTAGCAAAGTCTCAGTCGAATTACAGAAAAGATCGTGCAGAAAAGGAGTGATTGAGAACTACATGGATGGTCAGGAAGTGGAGGTGGTGAGGGCAGACTTCTTTTAAAAGCCAGGCCTTTTTTTGGGAATGAAAGCTGGTGCAGCCACTCTGGAAAACAGTATGGAGGGTCCTCCAAAAACTAAACATAGAACTACCCTACAACCCAGCAATTGCACTACTAGGCATTTATCTACGGGATACAGGTGCGCTGTTTCAAAGGGACACACGCACCCCCATGTTTATAGCAGCACTAGCAACAGTAGCCAAAGTACGGAAAGAGCCCAAATGTCCATCGGTGGACGAATGGATAAAGAAGATGTGATATATGTATACAGTGGAGTATTACTCAGCAATCAGAAAGAATGAAATCTTGCCATTTGCAACTACGTGGATGGAACTAGAGGGTATTATGCTAAGTGAAACTAGTCAGAGAAAGACAAATATCATATGACTTCACTCAAATGAGGACTTTAAGAGACAAAACAGATGAACATAAGGGAAGGGAAACAAAAATAATATAAAAACAGGGAGGGGGACAAAACATAAGAGACTCATAAATATGGAGAACAAACAGAGGGTTGCTGGAGGGGGTGTGGGAGGGGGGGATGGGCTAAATGGGTAAGGGGCACTAAGGAATCTACTCCTGAAATCATTGTTGCACTCTATGCTAATGTGGATGTAAATTTTAAAAAATAAAAAATTAAATTAAAAAATAAATAAAAGTCAGGCCTTTTTGAGGTGGGGAGGGGTAAGAAGGGGGTGGGAGGAGCCAGGTCATGGACAACGTGGCTCCTTCAGGTTAAGCTGTATGGAGGTCCTAATAAACTAAAGTGAGGATGAAGACACAGACAGGAAGGACACTGCCAGATTCCGAGGTAGCCAGGAGAGAAGGCTCTGAGCAGGCAGAGGACTCTGAGACCACAGGAGACGGACGAGGGAGAATCCGTGGACTGTGTCTGCAGTAGAGGCCACGCAGGATGCCGGGCAGTTTGGACAGCACTCTTTGAAGAAGGAAGGGAGCAGGAAATGTAAGCGATGGATGCACAAAAAAGCATCCTGGTTGACTGCCTCCTTCAACAACTGCAGACACTACACATCCATATATAGGTTACTTTCTTCAGGGAGTGATATTATGTAGAACACTGAAATTACACAAATAAAGCCATCTGTTTTAGACAAATGAGAAGATACTTAAGGATCCGGCCATGTTCTTTACTATGAAGAACCACCTTCATTGTGGAAAGCTTAGAATGAAGGGCTACCTCTGAACTGGTCTCGTGATATGCTCTGAAATTGACTTTAAAAATAAAATAATGTGTCAGTTCCCTAGTTAGCCTGAAACTCTTAGATGCTCTCATAAAATTCCAGTCTGCCCATTCTTTTTTTAAAAATTTTTTTAGTGTTTCTTTATTTTGGAAGGAGAGAGAAACAGAGCATGAGTGGGGGGCGGGGAAGCAGAGAGAGAGGGAGACACAGAATCCGAAGCAGGCTCCAGGCTCTGAGCTGTCAGCACAGAGCCCGATGTGCAGCTTGAACTCACAAGCCATGAGATCATGACCTGAGCCAGAGTCAGACGCTTAACTGACTGAACCACTTACGCACCCCATCCTGTTCATTCTTACAGGAACTTCATGATATGGTTTGACATAAAAATTTAAGGAGATAAGATCTAATCAATTAATGAGTGGAAAATCACTAGAAAGTGCTAACTGTTAAAATTCACAGTCTGCTATCCACCCCTGAGGGCGTTCAGCTTTAGGGAACACGGTAGGTGACAACATTGTGAAAATTCAAGAGCAGCTCATCAGAGGTAAGGCCTGAGTTGTAGCAGGAGACCAAGTTAGAGTCACCTTAAAAAAAGGCGTCAGGAGCCTGGCAATCTTGGGTCGGTATATGTCACATCTTCATAAATTAATATTTAATTCACATGCCCTTATTTTCTAGGCCTCAAATATAAAATTTTACATGTCAGAGTCAATGACACACAGCTTGTCTCCTTTCTTAAACTAGTCTGCTATTTTGTATACATTGACCGGACGGCACCACCGAAGCTAACTTCTCTCCATTTTGGGGTGTCGGTTTCCTCTCAAAACCAAAGATGAAGTATCTGAAATTTCAGCAGGGCCGATCGCAGTAACTCAGCTCCGGTAGCAAAATAACTTTAGCCTTGAATCCCTTCTCCAATACCTGCACGGTCAGCTATGATGCTGGTATACTCACTTTGGGTCCTCAGGTTAGTCAAGGCATCTCTACAATGCGATCAGCAGCATCTTCACACAAATCCAGACAAATGTAGACAGCTGGTAGCCGCTACATTATAAGGCTCTTGACTAGCATTTTAACGTACGACGTCGCAATGCAGGAGCACCGGGGAGCCTGAGAACCTTAATTGCATGGAATAACCACAGCCCAATTTCTCCTTACACACACACACACACACACACAGATTTCAACAAAGGCATACAATAAAATGTAGAGCAATTAACTTCAGCATTTCTGTTCTAATTTGCTACATCACTGTGTTTTGTGGTTGGTTTCACAGTATCATGTTGTACATACTTTTCCTTTTAGCGCACGTTTGCCAAAACTCTCCTAACATCATCGCAGGGGAAAGGCGCAGAATGTGTCTTTGGGTTAAACCAATAAATAACTTCATTCGTTTACACTTAAGCACTTCACAAAGAGCTTACCAAGCTTATAAAAGTTTTCAGGTTGGTGTTTATGAGGCTGTCCCTGAAAGATACACGTGAGAACATGAATTGTGTGCGAGAGATCTTGTCACTTCCTGCGCTACTGGTCCCAGGGGTATGCCACATGTGCAAGGTAGGCGGCGGAACAATGAAACGCAAAGTTGACCCATGAGGTCTTTTATAACACAACTGTATTTTCTCCACTAAAAATGCACTTATAGTATTCTTCTGAGAGAAGGAAGGAGAAAACAGAGTTATTTCAGGTTTCTTATTTGCCAGTATTTATAGAACACTGGCAAGCATCTCAGTGGAGGATGCTTAGTTTCGTAGGATGAGGATTTTCACTTTTATGTGCCTTTGGGCGTCTTTTATAACATTACAGTTCCTCTGTATGGTTTGTGGCTTTCTTTACGCTAACTACAAACTTCCCATTGCCAGAAGCATATGCCAAAGACTGATGTTCACTTGTAAAAACAGAATAAACACTGGCGGACATTTTGATAGCTGGAAATTTTATGAAAAAGAAAAAACTGATGAAGCATATGTAGCTTAAAATTGCAATAGCAGCAATTGAGTTGTTTCCTCTGAGCATGGGTCAACTATAAAGTGCAGACAAAAGTCCATAATACCTATTTATTATATGGAGTGCTGGGTAGCTTGTAGTTCTTCATTTTCAATACAGTTGATATAAATTTTATCATGTCATAAAACGTTTAATGTATGTAGAAAAACCTCTTCTCATTGTCTGTCCTACATTTAACAATTTTTATTTCAAGATTACCTTATTCCTGAGAACACTGTATATTTCTAAATGATTCATTCTGTAATTATTTAAGTTATCTTTGCTGTTAAATGTCACCTATTATCTTTGGGTTAATATGGTAATAAAATCCAGTCGTTATTTAATAATACCTGTGAAAACAGGTAAGGTATTCATTCAATTTATTCAATAGGCTTTATGAAGCCCTATTACATGCTAAGCAGTGGTAAGAGAGCAGCAAACGTGAATCTTACATTTACTGGGGGGAAAATAACAAAAATCAGGCTATACACATATACATACATATACATGCATACATACTATGGAGAAAATAAAGAAGAGAGTAGGGTTAGAGAGATAAAAGTGTCACAGATTTAAAAGGGTAAATCTTTAAGAGGATTTAAGGATAAAAGTGCTAAGTACGTAAATGAAGGATTTATTTATAGTGAAGTGAAATTTTTATGTTTGTAAATTTTTTGAGCCACATTCAAGGTGGGTGAAGAATCATAAAACTAAAGTTTGACTTTGTGGTGCGCTTCCTTCATTCAGCTAGCCACTTCCTCTGCAACTGACTGCCCGTTTTACTTAGAGAAACACTAATACTGATTTTTTTCATTTCAGATATTAGGAAATACGTCCTCAGGATCCCCTCTCTGATTCAGTTTGCATTCGAGGGTAGAGACCTGTAATGGGAAAGGTACAGAAAACAAGTGTCTTCCAATGGCAGCTTGAGTGAGGATGCATAAGGTCACGGTCTGACCCTCAGAGACATTTGTTTTTGGCTGACCACAGCCTGGGGAGCAGGGGTGAGCTGGAGGTAGCTGGCACCGGCTCCGGGTCTCTTCCTAACTCCCTGGTCAGTCGCATCATGTTCGCGGCTTGGGGTCACCCAGGGCTAGGGTATTTATGCCATGGAAATCAGTGACTACTACAAAGCAGGTGGTTTTCCTTGAATATCTGGTTGAATGTCAACTTCCCCAGTGCATCACTAGATGGGACATATTTAGGTGGCCGTCTTAGCACCTGGAAAGGCTCAATTCAATCAGGCAGATGGACTACGTCAAAAGAGGGGGCTTTGAAAATCCGAGTCCAATAAATCAACTAGAGAGGAAAGCAGGTTCCAATGAACCCAACTAGGTAGAAACCTCCATAATCCAGACTCCCATTTGAGGCCAAATTGTGCATTTCCCCCTCTAATCCTCTGCTTTTAGGAAAAAAGAAATAACTGAAACAAACTGGACGCCAGATTTAATGAAAAGAACGGAGTCTGGGCTAATTCCTGCACCTTAAGCAAATACCCCCATCCTCTCTCCAGCACCAGCTTGCAAAGATGAACAGGCAACATGACTTGAGATGTTCTTGCTGGAGCAGGAAGACAAGAGCTTCCCTCAAAGATCTGCAATAAGCAGGAGTCTACAAGGCCAACCATTAGCTGACTAGAAAATACAAACTGGACACACTAAGGAACTAGTCCTTATTTTTCCTGAGGTCTTCTTGGAAACAACTAAGCAACTATGTAGTCTGACAGCTAAACGCACACCCCACACAGCACTCCTCCAATCTGCTTCTGTGAAAGAAACAATGAGAATGTTTTCTTCCTGAAGATCTTTCACTTAGTAGCCACCAGGAAGGAGGGGCACGCATATGCTTGTCATCTGGGTCACACACAGGAGAAGGCGGCAAGCTACAAACTTCCTGAATGTCCTTCCTGTGCATCCTCTGTTCTCCCCAGAGACTGGTAGCCACTTTTCCAAGTATTGTTATCTGACTCTCTCAGACGTCACGATTTTTTCTTAACTTTTTTTTTTTTTTTGATGAGACCCCTTTCAAAGCTTGAGTTCTTGGCTCAAAAAAGCATCTGTGGGGGTGCTCTGTCTCCCACACAGAAACTTGAAATTGGTTAGATGGGGAGCTCCATGGGGAGTTTCCAGGCCCGCCCCCCATAGGGTTCCTCTGGCTCCGCCCCCCCACCCCCGTACCCCCCTGGCCATGGGGAGAGGCTGATGTAAGACAGTTCCAGAGCAGCCAAGCCTATCCTTCAGAATCATGCTTTTTACTGATAAATACTGTGAACACTACATTCGCATTTAAGAATGTCTGACTAATTTCTTGGCACAAAGCAGAATCCCCGAGTTTTAAATTTGAACCAGCTGAAAAGCAATCAATACCCATTTAAATAATGCAGCAAATATCAGACATTTTAAATGTGTATATATATATAGATAGATAAATATCATTTTTTCAAATCTGAGGTATTTAGTAACACCTAAAACGAAGGGCAAAGCTTTCTTGGACAAAGTACAGAATTTTCCTGTCTCTCTGTGGTTTTCCAGTAGTCCAGCTCAAATCAAGCCAGACTAACACTTGCAGACGTAAGCTTTTCTGGGGGCTGATAACTATAGCAGGCTTCCTTTATTTTATTGTATACTCTCTATGCTTTAGGTCAAATTGGAGATATAAAAACTGCATTTTTAGGGGAATAAAATGTTTATGACGAGGGCAGCAGACCAAACCCTGAAGAACTTAGACGTGGATTAATATATTTAGTCTAGGGAGGATTCAAAATGTCATAAGCATCCAGTTCCTTAATAACAATACCATACCTTTGCATGGCGACACCGTGCCCAAAGCAGCCTTTCAGATGTGACTTCACGTGGAAGCAATAAGGTCAGGCTCACACACAGACCAGGAGGACAAGTCGCCTCATTTACTATATGGTGATTTCTCTGCTTCACTACGTGCTTCTAACTTCCCTTTTGAGAGGAGGAGCTAGGGTTTTACTTTATTTTTTAACCCTCAGTTCTTAAACAGTGCCTGGCACATAAATGCTATAAATAAAAAATGAAAAAGGGGTATTATAAAAGACTAAATGTGACAAGCATGGAACAAACGACTTCACAAGTCCCTGGTCGCAATGCCATCATGTTCTGGTCCACGGGGACAGATTAAAACCAGGAGACTATTCTAGATCCAGCATCACAAGAGCCAAGAGTTCCCCTTATTTATTAGTGACCTAAAGTGGTCTGTGGCCACCTTCCCTAGAGCATCCATTTGTCCTCTCTTTTACTGGCCAAAACCTCTCTTCCCAGGCCATAATTCAAAGCAAAGGAACCTTTGCAAACAGCCCCATGAAGCATTTGGGATAAAAGGTGGAGAGTAAGCCAAGCCTGGTCGCAATGTCTCAAAGCTGGACACAGCCCCTCCCTCTTTCTGCAAAACTTTTACGACAATTTACCTTTAACCCTGTTTAATGGCTTACTTCGGATGCATTAATGGGAGGAGGAAAAAGGATTCTTGGTTTGTCTTAGTGCCGACAAAAAGATTTACAGCGCTTTGCTGAGGTTTTGGCTGACTGTCATCTCTCCCAGCTGCTGTTCAAAAGGTATCCGTGCATCCGTCTTCATGTAAACTCTCCCAGCGTTAACCATGGCTGCAATGTAAATTAGCGCCACAGAAAATATCCTTCTTTATGTGGTGAGGTGGAGCATCTCAACTGACAGAGCTCAAAAAAGGAATCTTGAAAAAGGTGTGGCAGGAGCTGCAAACACTCACAGACAGCACTAAGGCGCTCTGCTGCTGTGTGAATGGGGACACCCTAAGGCAGGCTGCCCTCCCAGAGCCAATTCAGAATGGTGCAGAACCGCCCCAGGCGCACAGAAGGTCTGAATGATTTTGCCTGGATCCCTACACCTGCCCCTGCATCTTCCAGTAAGACTGGACAGTCTGAACCAAAGAAGAAAAAGCTCTTACTGATCGCTTAGCGTAAAGGAGGCTTTTTTGCATTTCAGAAGTTTCACACTTGGGGGCCCTTCCAAGTAAGGCACAGGTAGGTCGCTGGCTGCACACGCTCTCACCTCGGAGGAGCTGGGAAGCTGAACGTCGCTGGCAAGGTGCTGAGAGGAGGCTGTTCCCCGCCCCCCCCCCCCCCCCCACTCTCTCAGACCTCGTTCACGGCCGGCCCTGAGGACACAGGCTGCTAATCTCACCCATAAGTGTTTAAAGCTCTTCTGCAGTGTTTATTGGGGTTTGACACAAATTGGTACACGGATGGGATGTCAGAGTAAACACCTTGACCCGAGGGGTTCTTGAGTGTACAAAGTTCTAGTGGCTTCTTCGCCGGGGGTGCAAAAGGGCACTAATATTTACTGAGCCCCCAGTACACGCACGGCTGGACCTACACTGTCTGGTCACAGGTGCTTCTTCAGGTTCTTGTTATACTTTGGGAAGAATAAGGTTACAACTCTAAGATACTATTTCTAAAAATATATCTAAGGAGCTATGACAGATAACATTTTTATAATTCTGTTATCAAGCTCAAACGTGCCTTAATTTCGGAGAAATGGATGTCCCTGTAAGTAATCTCCTACCTCCTAAAGGCACCGCAGTGTGGTATTAGGAATGCTTCATTTGATTTTTCTCAGCCCTTTTAGTTTAAAACGGAGAATAGTTTATTTTAAATTGCAGAACCTCACACTTACCACCCCAGACTTCCGTGATAAAATCAAGAACTCTGTTCTGTAACTGTGGTAAATAGAAGTTGCTTACAATTTGGAAGGGTCTGAAGCGTAGATTTCAACTGAATTATGATTCTATTTCTCTCATCTTTATCTGCCATCCAACTATCTAAACATACATTTATCTACAACTTCAATGGGTTCTAGAATTTAATCTTCTCAAAGGATCTTTCCTTATAGCACGAATGTATGTGCATTTAAATCATAAGTAACCCCACCTTCCAGAAATTAACCATTGTTAATATGTTGGTATATATCCTTCCGGGCTTCTTATCGATGTGTGTGTGTGTGTGTGTGTGTGTGTGTGTGTGTGTGTGCGCGCGCGCGCGCACGCGTGTGTGAGAAAGAGAGAGAGAGAGAGAATCATATGCACTGTTACATAATGTACTTCTCTTAACTTCATGTGGTAAAATGTGCCCGGTTAACACATATTCTTAAACTTCCAGTACACGGATGTACCCTAATTTAATTAGCTTCTTCTTTTGGAATAGACATTTAGTCTGTTTCAATCTTTTCTTTTTCAATCTTTTTTTATTGTTACTAAATTATGAATAAGGCTGTGAGCGTCGCCACCTCTCTGCATATGGTTACTTATATCTGTGTATCTTTATCTATATGTCTATCTATCCTTAGATAAAGAAATAGCAAAAATATGGGTATGTTTACATCTTTTAATACTGTAACTGAAAATGTCCCCTGAGAAATCACATTAATTTATAAGTCAAACCATGTTAAATTAATGATAGTTGACAAAAATAATGATAGTTGAAAAAAGGCAATTTCATAGGACTCAACATACCATAAGCGTAACATTATTTTAAAAATCTTAAAGACCCCACTTCATGAATATATTCATACATCTGGAAAATACGAAGCGAGCAGTTACTGCACGCTAAACATTAAATCAGGTCCCGCGTATAAATCGGGGAACACACCATCTATGCTTCTTGCCTGTTTGCAGTTTACAGCCCAGAGCAGAAGAGACGCAATGAAGAAAATCATATGATTAAAAATTACAGCCAATTTTAAGAAGGTGAAAAAAAGCTGAGAGAGAATACTTTAAACTGGGAGGGGAAGGGACATTTTTATTTTTATTTTAAAAAATGTCTTAACGTTTATTTATTATTGAGAGACAGAGAGAGACAGAGCATGAGCAGGGGAGGAACAGACAGACAGGGAGACACAGAATCTGAAGCAGGCTCCAGGCTCTGAGTGGTCAGCACAGAGCCAGACTCGGGGTTCGAACCCACGGACTGTGAGATCATGAGCTGAAGTCGGACGCTTAACTGACTGAGCCACTGGGCGTTGGGGAAGGGATATTTTTAAGCAGAGCAGACGAGGAGTCGGGGGAAGACTTTCCAGGCAGAGACAATAAGATTCAGAAGACCTGGAGCAAAGTTGTCCATTAGCACCTTTGAGAACTTGCTGAATGAAGGGCAGAAGGGCCGAGAAAGTTGTAATCGGGGGATAAAGCTGCAGGCTGCAAGGTGGGAGAGCAGAGAGCCACCATTCACTTTTTTTTTTTAATTTTTTTTTTCAACGTTTATTTATTTTTGGGAGAGAGAGAGACAGAGCATGAACGGGGGAGGGGCAGAGAGAGAGGGAGACACAGAATCGGAAACAGGCTCCAGGCTCTGAGCCATCAGCCCAGAGCCCGACGCGGGGCTCGAACTCACGGACTGCGAGATCGTGACCTGGCTGAAGTCGGACGCTTAACCGACTGCGCCACCCAGGCGCCCCGACCATTCACTTTTTAAGTCTGTCCCAGTTTTACAGGCAAAGAAAATGTTACCTAACTCTCCAGTGAATTTACATTTCTTTAATCCTAATGATACTGAACTTCTCTTCACATTACATTGGCCATTTAAAATTCTTTTTAATTGCTTGTTTTTGTCTTTTCTCTATGTTTCTTTTCTTTTTCCTTTCCCCCCTCTATTTTTCTTTTTTTTTTCAATTTTTTTTAACGTTTATTTATTTTTGAGACAGAGAAAGACAGAGCATGAAGGGGGGAGGGTCAGAGAGAGGGAGACACAGAATCTGAAACAGGCTCCAGGCTCTGAGCTGTCAGCACAGAGCCTGACGCGGGGCTCGAACTCACGGGCCGAGAGATCATGACCTGAGCTGAAGTCAGCCGCTCAACCGACTGAGCCACCCAGGCGCCCCCCCGCCTCTATTTTTCTATTGGAGTCATCATTTCCTTATTCATTCCTAAAATTAAATTAATTAATTTAATTAATAATTAATAATAAATTAATTAAAATTCCTATATTAAGAATGTTAATGATTTTCCATTTATTTTGCAACTTTTCCCCCCACTTGTTATCTTTGGATATGGAGTTAATTAGTGTGTGCTAGGTTATGTACTGCAAGGGTCTCCACCATCATGGGGACAGGCTACATCACACATATCATCTGTCATTTATTTGAGATGATGGAATTACACCTTCTTTCTATCCATCCAACACACCTCCTGAAGGGATTTGGGAGCCCTGCAGAGGACCGCTGTTTGCCACGCAGACATGTCACGAGATGGATCTTCTTTTCCCGAGCTCTAATTCAGGTGAACTGATGGCATGATGTAACTACTTTTCAGTCTGAAAAATGCTCGTGGTCATGTTCTATGTCCCCCAGCAGAATTAACTACTGTGATCTCCTAGTACCTGAGCAGAGGACAGTGGCGTTGTGTCCCCAGGGGGAGAACCGAGGTCAAAGACTGGACAGTGTGACCGCTGGATGCCCACGTGGCTCTCACGGCGAGTGTATTTCAGCAGGTGTGGACAGAGATTTCTGTGGTCCCACCCCCACCTCCAATCAGGCAGAAAATCCACTTTAATTCATGCATTTAGATAGTGGAAAGCATCTGTTAATATGCTAAAGAATTCTGACTAATTTCAGTTGGGTAACTTGAATCTTATGCAAAGACTGAGAGACGAGAAGAGTTAGGAGTTTTTAATATTATAAACATATATTTACAGACTATATACTACTTTTGGCAAACATACAATACCCTCATTGATAATTTTTTTAAGGTATGTTAGGCTTGTTGGGCACAGCAAAGAGCCTCAAAACCTAAACACTCAGAAGAATCACTTAACTTACTGTCCAACTCTCCATTCCTCTTGAGACCTGGTCCAATAGGATGCTTTCACCCTAGGTCTGTTATGAGCCCATGCTTAACTGTCCCCCTATCAACATGCAAAGAAATAAAAAGTCTTTCTTCTTAAATAACTTCATTTCTTCCTTCCTTCCTCCCTTGCTTTCTTCATTTTTATTTAATAAGCCATTTTATATCACTTAACATGTAGCAGGTATTATTGCAGGCTTTTACAAATCTTCATTCATTTTGTTAGATCTCCTCTGTGAGATAGAGACTCTTATTAGATCCATTTTACAGATGTGGGAGCTGGGGCCACAGAGAGGTTAACTACCTTGCCATGGGTCACACGGCCATTGTGGAAGAACCAGGATTCCAGTATAGGCTGTCTGGCTCTAATATCTGTGTTCTAACCACTGCTTTGGTGTTGCTATTCCCCCAGTAAATAGCCCTGCATGGCTGTTGCAATTAAAAAGAAAAGGTATGTCATTTTTTGATAACTGAGGAGAATATCATGGTTGAATTCCTAGTTTTCTTCTTGGGGACAGTGCACCATGCAGACTCTCAGAGAGCCTCCCTACGATGCCACCATGCTCATGAACAGGAATATTTACTTGGCCGGAGGAAACCTGGATTATTTAGCCTGCAGTCCACAGAGGGGAAGGGAAGCTTGACAACTCCCGGGAACATTCCAGTGCAGTGATGCAGGAGAGAAGCTAGGCTGCGCAGCGCTACTCAGAGGGCAGAATTAGAAGCCGTGGATGACCATGACAGCAGAGGTTGATGTGGCTCCTTCTAAAAGGACACCACTTGTGAACTAGACTCTGAATGAAGTGGATAAAATTCGGTGCAAAGGTGGAGGGAATGAAGAGAGCATGCTTCCAAACCTAAGATTCCAGGAAAAGGAGATTTTGTGCACATAACAGAAATCTGCTAAATTAGAACTATGAACAAATTCTGGCTTCAATTAAGGCACATTTTGTTCAAAAAGCAATCTGGCTTATTCAAGAGCCAGGACTCTTCATTCTATTGCGGTCAAAGCCGCCTCCCTGCCCACCCCCCCATTTACTGAGACTTCGCCCATCTCCAGCACCACTGAGGCCACTGCTCGCCGCCCTGACCGCGGTGGCATCCCACCCATGGCATCCCTGGGAGCACTAGGCATGGCCCAGCGTGGAGCTCTGTAGCCCACATTTACCTGGAAGGAGATTCCAACTCTCCACACTCTCTTCTTCCTATCACTTTTGAGGAAGGATTTAGTGGGGGGTATGCTCATGGGAAGTGATCCATTTAAAATGGTCCCCTTAAAAACCTTCTCTTTTGGGGCACCTGGGTGGCTCAGTCGGTTAAGTGTCTGACTTCAGCTCAGGTCATGATCTCGTGATTCATGGGTCTGAGCCCCACATCGGGCTCTGTGCCGACAGCTCAGAGCCTGGAGCCTGCTTTGGATTCTGTGTCGCCCTCTCTCTCTTCCCCTCCCCTGCTCGCACTATCTCTGTCTCTCTCAAAAATAAATAAACGTTAAAAAAATTAAAAAAAAAAAAAACCCTTCTCTTCCACACATTATCCCTAGCTGATATGTATGAGGATGTTCTGGGCAGTCTGTATAGGGAGCAGATTCTAATGACTTCTCAGAGTGACAGCAGAGAGGCTCTTTGGGGTGACATTTAGCATTGTTAGCTGGCACCGGCTTTCCCTGAAACTCCTGCTAAAAATGAGGCTTCTGCTTTCTCAGAGCATGAATGCCTCTCTGGGGGCCCTGCTTTACTTTCTATTGGAAGAGCTTGCAGATCAGAGTTCTGCAACTGAAACGTCTCAATTCCTTCTTTTTTTTTTTTCTTTAAACTAACGCAAACTTCACAGCTCATCACCTTCATTAGATTTACAAAGGTGAAGCCTGCTTTGGAATGTCTCCTGGAGTCTGTGCACATTGAGATCGCTTTTGAACACAGGCCGGAAAGAGAAAAAGAAAGATAGAAAGACAGAAAGAAAGAGAAAGAAAGAGAAAAAAATAGAGAGAGAAAGAAAGGAAGAAAGAAAGAAGGGAAGGAAGGAGGAAGGAAGGAAGGAAGGAAGGAAGGAAGGAAGGAAGGAGGAAGGAAGGAAGGAAGGAAGGAAGGAAGGAAGGAAGGAAGGAAGGAAGGAAGGGAGGGAGGGAGGATGGATGGGTTAAAATCACAGAAGGGAAGCTTCATCCACAACCAGGCTGTAGCAAGCCCTCAGTGCAGTATCACTGATACAAAAGTCCTGCCCCTCACAGTCCCTTTGTTTCTGCTGATGTGCTGGTTGGCGTTAACCCTCCTGGCCAGAGGAAGTTCAAGGCCTGGCAGCTAAATTGTAGCAGTTTTGCCAAGATTAAAATTCCTGGGGCTAGAATTAATAGTGTCTGAAGGTAGGAAGGAAAGAGTCAGATGTCATCACTATAGGCCAATCAGAAACTTAACCCAACAGAATACATCTTCGCTAGAGATAAGAAAAACAAAACACTAACTCCACTGAGTTCTGCCTTAAGGCATGTGTAGACACAAACCAATAGTGCTCCTGTCAATACTGCAGCTGCTTGAATCCCGTGAGGATGAGGCTTCTCCCCAGCTCTGCACGACAGAGTTATGGCCCCTCCTCCCCTCCAGCTTCCTCCTTGTGGATGCCCCCCCAGCCCTTCTCTCTGACATCCCTGGAGATCCGGGCAGTTTTTAAACTTGCTTAGAATGTTCATTTTAGTCTACTCTGGTTTCTCCGCAATGACAACTTCTAAACAGACAATCCAGCTTACTGTCATCAAGAGAAATGAGTATTTAGTTTGTGAAGAGTAAACTATTCGCTAGAAAATTACATGTAATGACCGGGAGATGGCATGAAATTAAACACAGCTCCCGGAGGCTGCTGAATGGAGCCTTGCCACGAGCTACTACGGGAATGAATGAAAAGCCACCTCCCGTTTGTCTGGTATTTTACTGATTTCAGCCTTCTTTCGCAACAAACACTAGAAGTCTTCATTCTTTTCTGACTTTGAGTTTGGCATCTTAAACGAGGCATCCCAGACCTATTGGCAGTATGCTCTTTAAACCAGCTTGTGCATGTGATATTTTCACATGTTCTAAGCCTGTAATGCTGGTGGAGGGCTTCATACAGGGAAGAAAGGGTCAATGGTCATCACCCTGTGGCTGGGATTGGACAGATCTGGGGAATTCTGACAGATTTCCCTAAATTTCTAGATGTTATCTCCCCTATATACAGAGCTATGCATTATAATGGTGCCTTTATGCTTCATGTGATAGACGGAAGCAATTTTAAGACAGCCTTCTACTGGAATCATAACCAGACTTCCACAGAATCAGATTTTTTCTTTATTCCTCTCATTTTACTAGTGTTCTGTCCCCCAAATTGTGGGAACTTCCTTCCAAGCACCTCACCTTCCAGCTACTTCCAGTCCCTCCTGAGCAATTTACTAGGCTCTCGATGGCCTTCTTGTCACCTTCTTCCCTGATGTTCTCTTGAGTTATACTCCAAATTCTCAAAGGCTTTTCCTTGGCTGTGCTTATGTAGGAAAATAGTAAATTAAGGCACATTAGAGTGTTCCTTTAAAAAAAAAAAGCTTTAATTCAATTGGCTGAGGCACAAAGAGTGGATTTCAGAGAGCAGAGGTGAGAGAAATAACTCTCAGTGAGAAGTTATGTAGGTAGACTTTAAGTAAGTCTTATATATGTGAGCTTATATATGTTTTGCTTTTGTACATGTTTTGCTTTCAACATGCAAATAACTTAGCCATCTGAAATGGCATGTAAAAGGCTCATTATATATTTAATCCCACGTCATAATTCACCAAAATGGGAAGTGAGGTATCTACGGAATAACAGAAGGAGCATACTTGGGATTCAAAGACATATGGTTAAATCTCCATTCAACCCTGACCAACTGTGACAGTGGGCTATTGGCCTCAGGTTTCTTATCTGTAAGACAAAATTAGCAATACCTGCTTTATGTGGTTCTTAGCATTAAATTGAAATAATAGTGTGGCGAGTGCTTTGCAAATTGCTCAGTGCTCCAGAAATGTGAAAAGCTGAATAAAAGTTAATATACTAGGCATCTAATAAGTATTAATAGCAGCAATGTCTGACCACAGGCAAACACCTATTTTAAGCTCTGACTTGTGCCAAAAATCCAGGGCCAGACGGAGGAAGGAAAGGCCCATAAATCAGTCTCCTTAAAAAGTCTCCTTAGGAAGTTAGCGAAGATTTAAACATTTTTAGCTTTCAGTTTAATTACCCTCGAACAACTCCAGAAATATACTAAAAATTAATTATTTAGGCTTCACATGTCATGAATAAAATATATCGTTCTAAAAGACAACAATAAACATATTGAAAGATTCTTCATGACCAGAAAAAGAGAGACTAGTCAATGCATTTTATGAATGAATTCATAAATTAATTCATTTTATAAATGAAGAACCAAACAGCAAATTTCTAACACACAAAAGAGATAACGAGGGTTTAATTATTCACATTTCAAAAGGCATAGTTTCAAGGGGAGACTGGGTGCCTCAGTTAGTTAAGCATCTGACTCTTGGTTTCAACTCAGGTCATGATCTCATGGTTCGTGAGTTTGATCCCCACTGACAGCAGAGAGCCTGCTTGGGATTCTCTCTCTCTCTCTCTCTCTCTCTCTCTCTCTCTCTCTCTCTCCCCCAAAATAAATAAATAAACTTTAAAAACTGTATAAAAATAAAATAAAATAAATAAAATGTAGGAGCTTTAGTTAATATTATAGATTGCACTGAAATTGTAATCCTGAGCCATTTTTCAGTTCATAGATGCATGTGCGTTTATACTGGCTGAAGGGCTGAGACAGATGAAAATCCAAAAAGAACGATCATCACATACCACGAAAGTAGTGACCCTAAGAGAAAAATGTACCTGTGGAAAGGGCTCGGCAGTTTAGTCTATAAATGTGTCGGCACAGGCCATGGGAGATACGTGCACATTAGCGGCTTTTCACCCTCGCCCCAGGGGCAGTCAGTTGCCCTTGTCAGACACACACACTCGGGTTAGCCAACATCTCCTACAAAAAGCCACACCCTTGAGGCGCTTCTTTGGCCATCTCTATCTCTGATTCACACAGGGATTGTTATTAATCAAAATAAGTGTTAAAGTGAGGGCTCCCAGGTGAAAGTGTTGGTGTTTGAGCTGTGTCGACTGGTGGGCACATGGCGGAGCCCTGGTACCCACATGTAATCCTCCTGGTGCTCCCAGTGGCCTGGCCCACGGTGCAGGGGGAGAGCTGATTGCATCATAGTGCCTGGCCTACCTACTGAGTCCTCAGGGTTCATGTGCACCAATGCCAATGGCAGGTGTGACTCATCCTACCTGTAGACACAGTGTTTTCCTCTAGTGAACACGGCATGCATGCTGTGCTCACAGCTCCTTCTAGGGCCAGGCACTCTGGGAAGAATACAGGACAGGATATGTCACTGCTTTTGTGCCTATTGATAATGAATGCTTACATCTGTAAAAACATTGAGTCTAAGGGATGCCTGGGTGGCTCAGGCAGTTAAGCATCCAACTCTTGGTTTCAGCTCAGGTCATGATCTCACGGTTTTGTGAGTTCAAGCCCCGTATCGGGCTCCGCGTTGACAGTGAGGAGCCTGCTTGGGATCCTCTGTCTGTCTGTCTCTCTCTCTGCCCCCGCCCCACTTGTGCTGTCTCTATCTCTTGCAAAATAAATAAATAAACTTTAGAAACAAAACATTCAATCTAAGATACTAAAAGATGGAATCTGAGAACTCATACCCCAACCAAGGATATAGAGAAAAGACATATGGCCCTAGATTTCTCTAAATATCAGGGACTACTGCTATTTAATAACCTAATAGTTGTGCATGACCAAATCTACTTGGGCCTGTTTACAAGTCTGACACATTGATTTGAAAACATAAAATGTCTCAAATTTACATATCTAAACATAAAGGAATTCCATTTTTGGCAGTGTAGCCAACTAGATACCCTAAATAAAAGCAAAAAGCGTCGAGTACAACATTTCAAAAGACATTTACATGCACCTCTGAAAGCATTTAAATGCTTTCTCCCAGGAGAAAGCAAGGAATCCTCTGAAGACAGAGAATGAGCGAGGCATAGGTCTGTGCTCCAGAAATGTCTGCCACACTCTGGAATGCTGCAGAGTCACACAGAGCAGTGTGAAACGGTTATCAATCCCAGGTTCCACCCATAAAAGGGAATCCAAATGAGGACATCTGGATAAAGTTGGCCCCAGGTGTAATGGGTTATACCTTAACAGTGACCTTTGAGGAAAGGAAACAAACTAAGCAGCACAACCCCTGTTCCCAGATTACTGCCATGAGAATGGAGCATGGAGGGGCCAGGGGGCCGGTTTAGCCCAGGGGACCCCCTGAGTGGAGGAGACAGAGCTGAGGGTCCAGGGAGACCAAGGATGGTACAGTTCACAGGACAGAGTACAAGGAGGTAGGGATCGGCACAGAAAAAGTACCCTGGATATCCAGTGTTCTGCTTGGGGATTCAGTCAAGTACTAGACAGCACATGTGTATGAGAAAATTCCATGAGCCTGAGGGAAAACCCATCTGAAAGGATTAAAAGGAACAGTGCCTACCTATCTTTCAAGGCCAACGATATTTCCTGTTCCTACCAGGCAGCATTGAGTAGAATAATCAAAAGGGGCCTGCCTCAGCAATGAAGAAAAGTGGACCCAGACTTAATGCTGTTCTGGTCCTGCCTACCAAATTTTAAAAACAAGACCCAAAGGATCAAAATGTTTCCAAAAAACTTAACTTCATTCCAGAACAGAGCTTAAGAGCTTTTCTAGGAATTTACAAGGTGGGCATCCAATCAAAAATTTCCAGATGTATACAGAATCAGAAAACATATGACCCATAATTAGCAGAAAAATCAATCAAAAGCATCCCAGAGCTGCCACAGATGTTCACATTAGCAGACAAGTAAATTAAAGCAGTTGTTGTAATTGTATTCGATACGTTCAAGAAGTTAAATAGGTAGGTAGAAGATAGAAAAGGACAAGAAATTATGCTTCTGGAGATGAACAGTACAATGTCTGAGATGAAAAATATGCTGAAAGTGATTAGAAGATTAGATGTTGCAAAAGAAAAAGTTAGTGAGCATGAGTAACATCATGCAAGTAACCTAACTGAAACACAGAAAAGAAAAACAATCAATAAAAATGAAAAAAAAGCACCATTGAACTGTAGGCAACATCAAGTGCAATAGTACACAAGTAATTGGACCCGGAAATAATTGTCAAACATTTCCCACCTCTGATGAAAACCATAAACTTAAAGATCCAATAAGCTCAATGAAGTCCAGGAACAAGAGAGTTGGGAAAAAATCACCCTGGGGCATATCATTTAAATGCTCCAAATCAATGAAAAAGGAAAATCTTAAAAGCAGACAGAAAAAAAGACACGCTCACGACAGAGAACAAAGAATGACTGTAGATTTGTTACTAGTGGCAATGAAGTGAGAAGACAAGGGCACAACGTACTTAAAGGACTCAAAGGAAAAACCTGTCACTTCTAATTGTGTCTCCTGCAAAGAGATCTTCCGAAAATGAAGGGATGCTTAGTGAGGAACAGCAATTTCACTCCCACCATGCAACAACAGAGCAGTGTTTCCCATTCCCTGGTATTCTTGCAGGTTCAGCGAGGAGCTGAGCTTACATTTTGAAAGGAACGAGGTAGTATGAGGCCATACACTAAATTTCACCGGGAAAGTGCCAGTGGGGTCAATGGAAATTTGCAACTGATCTCACATATCCCTGATAAGGCAATGTGACTCAACACTCCACGTGGTTCTCTGGGCTGGTTTTGGAAGCGCTTTGTGGGAAGCTGAACACCCACCTGGGCCTTGTGCTCCACCTCAATAGGGAGACTACTTTTTTTTTTAAAGGTTAATTTGGATCCAGAATCTTATCTATTACATCTAACATGCCCAGGATACAAGTGAAAATCAATCATTGGCATCAGAGCCAGAAAAACCGCAACTTGAACAAGGAAAAAAAAATATATCCCAGACCAACACCAAGATGAATCAGATTTTGAAATGATTTGGCAAGGATTTTAAGTCAGCAATCACAAATACGCTTTATTAAACAAATATAAATTATCCTGAAACACACGAGAAATGAAAAACCTCAAGAAAGAAATGTTATAAAAAAAAAGAACTAAATGGGGGCACCTGGCTGGCTCAGTCAGTAGAGCATGTGGTTCTTTATCTCGGGATTGTGAGCTCAAGCCCCACATTAGATGTAGAGATCACTTAAAAATAAAAATCATAAGAAAAGAACAAAATGGAAATTATAAAACAAAAAATACAAATCCACAACTTGCTAGATGGGTTCGGTAGTGGATGACATGGAAAAGTCTGAGACTTTTCAAAATGATGAATTTGAAGAACAAAACCTACAGAATCTGTCTAATCTTAAAAATACAGAATGGAATGGGGAAAAAAAAGGAGTTAGATGTCAGGGATCTTTGAGACAAGAACAAAACAGCTAATATTCATATTTTGGGATCCAGATAGAAAGAAAGTAGAACTGAGAAAGTATTCAAAAAAATAATGGATGAAAACTCCCTAATTTTGGCAAAAGACAGAAGCCTACAGATTCGAGAAGCTGAGAAATCCTCAAGAAGGTTCAACCCAAAGAAACTCTTGCCAAAACACACCTTAATTAAGCTTCTGAAAATTAAAGACAAAGAAGAAACTCTGAAAGTAGCCAGAGAGAAATCATGCATCATCTATGGGGAAGATCGGTTCAAATCAGAACATATATCGCATCTGAAACCATGGAGGCCAGAAGGAAGCAACACAAGATTTTTCAAGCATTGAAAGAAAAGAAACGTCAATCATGAACTCTATGTCTGGTAAAAATTTGTTCCAGGAATGAAGGAGAAATAAAAACATTCTTAGACGAAGAAAAACTAAGAGTATTTCTTTCTAGCAACTCTACCTTTTAAGGACGACTAAATGATCCTATTTAACAAAAATGAAATAATAACAGAGGAAGGCTAGGAACTTCAGAAAGATAGGAACAGGGCAAGGGCCACAACTGGGCTAAATGTAACAGATACCCTTCTAATGAGTTTCTTAAATCACATTTGATGATTGAAGTCAAAATCATGACACCATTTGATATGGTGCTCAACATATGGATGGGAAATAATTAAGACAATTATATATTTTAATAGGGGTAATAAAGGGACTTAAATGGAAATAATCTATCTGTACTTCATTTTGAAGTTTTAAAAACATCAATACCAATAATCTGTGATATGTTACATATCACAGCTGTATACTGTAATACCTAGAGAAAACACTGAGAAAACTGTAAACTGATGCCCTCAAATACTGTAAATAAATCAAGATTTCACATAACCCACAAGAAAATTAAAAAGAAGAGAGAGAAAGAAGCACAAGAAATAAACAGAAAACAAAGAGTAAGATGGCTGAATTAAGCCCTACATACATATCAATAACTACCTTAAATACAAATAGTCTAAAAACATCAATTAAGAGAGATTGGCAGAGTGGCTAAAAAAGAAAAAAAAAAAGAAAAAGAAGAAACGTGATTCATCAATATGCTGTCTGTGGCATCCCATCCCAAATACAATATAGGGAGCGTAGGGGCGCCTGGGTGGCGCAGTCGGTTAAGCGTCCGACTTCAGCCAGGTCACGATCTCGCGGTCCGTGAGTTCGAGCCCCGTGTCGGGTTCTGGGCTGATGGCTCAGAGCCTGGAGCCTGTTTCCGATTCTGTGTCTCCCTCTCTCTCTGCCCCTCGCCTGTTCATGTTCTGTCTCTCTCTGTCCCAAAAATAAAATTAAAAAAAAAAAAAAAAGAAAAAAGAAAAAAAAATATTAAAAAAAATATATAGGGAGCGTAAAAATAAAATATTGTGGGCAGCAATAGAAACTTGAAGTGAAATAGACTTTTTGCACACTAGGAGACTGTCGCTATGAGAAATATGAAAAGAAGTCCTTGAGGCAGAAGGGGATGATCCAGGTGAAAATATAAAAAAAGGATGAAGAACACCGGAGATGATAACTACATGAGTAAATATAGAAGATGTTTTACGTATTACGTATATTTCTTTGAAAGATGACTGGATAAACAAAACTATGTATTATGGATTTTTTTAAACATATGTAAGTAAAATGTAATGGGAACAGTGTAAGTGCTAGGAGGGCATACATTCCAGTATGCTACAGCAAGGTTCATAATAAATGAAGTGTTATAATGTCACATGAACATAGACTATGATAGGCTAAAGGTGAATATTATAAGCCCAAAGAAAGCCATATATATGTGATGTACAGCATATTGACTATAGCTAATAATACTATATTGCATATTTGAAAGTTGCTTAGAGAGTAAATCTTAAAAGTTCTTACTACAAGAAGAAAATACTGTAGCTACATGATGACAGACGTTAACTAAACTTACTGTGGTGACCCTTTCACAATATATACATTTATGAAATCATTAGGCTGTACCACAAAATCTAATACAATGTTATATGTCAATTATATCTCACTAAAACTGAAAAAAAGAACACTATCAAAAGAACAAAACAAAGAGTTTTGGGTAGTAAGTAAAAACACGGTAAGGTAAAATTTAATTAAAAAATAATCAAAAAGAAGGCAGAAAAAGAAAAAAGGGGGAAAAATAGAACAAACATAAAATGACATCAGCTTAAACATATCAATTACCACATTAAATTAAATCTCCAGATTGTAAAAGGGCCCACTTGAGGCTTCTAAGATATATGCAAGGTTTTAGTTGTATTATTAATCTTTTTATTTTAAATATGATTTCAATATATAATTAAAATACACAGAGGTGTTCAGAGAAGCTTGTGCTAACAATTACTGTACTAATATTCATACATATACAATGGAATTATTTTTATATGCTGACCAATAGTTCTTTATTTATCTCAGATTCTTTATGAGATATAATTAACTTTGTTAAATTAGAAGACTTTTCTATAAGAAATGTGATTTTTTAAAATTTTTCTAATGTGTATTCATTTTTGAGAGACAGAGAGAGACAGACCACAAGCAGGGGAGGGGCAGAGAGAGAGGGAGACACAGACTCGGAAGCAGGCTCCAGGCTCTGAGCTGTCAGCACAGAGCCGGATGTGGGGCTTGAACCCAATGAACTGCGAGATCATGACCTAAGCCAAAGTCGGACACTTAACCGACTGAGCCACCCAGGTGCCCCTATAAGAAATGTGTTCTTAAGAAAACCTATGATGCATGTGTTTTGATTAATGCAATCTTTGAATACCAGCAAATATCAAATAATCCTAATAAAATCTGACCTGCTTCTCAACTTGTTGCATTGATGATGTTTTAAGATTGATGCATTTTTTGGTCTGTTGATTGGAATGGGTGTTGAGAATGTATTCACAGATGGTCAGAAATGATAGGGATCAGTAGGGTACCAAACAGGAAAACTGTGTGTGGGGCTGAGGACTGTGTAAAGATTTACAGTCCCAAAGGGGAAAAATATCTGGAAGTGGCTATGAAAGACCTGATGATTCTTTTTCCAAACTGTCTTATTTTTCTCTACAGTAATTTACAAAGATATAATCTTCTTTACAAACTTTAACTTCTAGAGAATTTGACTTCAGATTTGATTTTATAATATGTGTGTGTATGCATGTGTGTTACAGAAATACAAAGCATGCAAAAAAAATTAAATGGTGTGTTGTGTAAAGCTGCGGGTAGATGTGCGTGCATTCAGTCTCATGACAATATATGAGGGTGTGATAGCCTGTTTCTACAAGCCAGACTCTTATAAACATGTTGATATTACGCAAGCCCTTACTATCAGCTCCAGAAAATAGCTGGGACCTGTCTATTTAAATGCAAGGCCAAAAGCCCTGGAAAGAACGCTGAATAATAGAACTCTTGAGTATTAATACAGGAATCATCATTTATTGGCTAGTAAAATAGTAGTTATATCTATTTTGAGATAAAATTTCCCAGGAAGCAATAACCTAAGGTTTGAATTTTGTAATTGGCTTCTGACTGAAAAATAGGAAACCTTTTTTTTTCTCATTTCCTGCCACTTTGTCGCAGCCTAAATCAATAGCAATGCAGGATATGAGTGAAGAGCTTGTGTACGTTTGCCCTTCACATAAGCAATGCAACAAACCGTATGAGAACAAGAAAAATCAAACTACATCAATACCAACCTGAATGTGCTCAAATCATTTTTTTCATTAAAAAAACTTTAATGTTTATTTATTTTTGAGAGAGAGAGAGAGAAAGAGGGGGAGAGAGAGAGAGAGAGAGAGAGAGAGAGAGAGAGAGAGAGAGAGCAGGGGAGGGGCAGAATCCGAAGCAGGCTCCAGGCTCTGAGCTGTCAGCACCGGAGCCTGACGTGGGGCTCGAACTCATGGACCGTGAGATCATGACTTGAGTCAAAGTCGGATGCTTAACGGACTGAGCCACCCAGGTGCCCCTTAAATTAATTTTTTAAAAGGAGTTTGGGCAAGAACTTTATGGGGCTAAAGATGCCCCGCTTCTCAAATACCCTTTCTAGCGATCATCCCAGGGCTGTGTTTTCCAGCCTGGAGGTGATAGAAGGTCTCCAAGAGCCCCTCTTCCAACCTCCTTATTCTAAGAGTTCAGGTGGCTTCGGGCAGAGCAAGAAGTCATGCCAGCTCCGAGGACCCATGCAGCAATCTTGCACAAAACTCTTCTATGTTGTCTGGATGAAAAGGCTCAGAAAAGCATTCAGTCTGGCCGGGACATCAGCCACAACTGGCAGAAAAATCGCTGCCTTCAGACTCCTAACAAGGCCAACTTAAGCAGGTCATCTGAGACGTATGTTGGCTTCACTCTACATATTTTAATGAGAGCTAATATTGAAAATAAATGACGAATTAGAGTTTAACTCCAGTGAGGGGGTTAGGCAGATAAACCTACTCCCCCCACCCCCCAAATTAATGGGCATGTAATGAGTATACAGTGAACTGAAGAAAGGTCAATCGATAGCATACCATCTTGTCACTTAAAAAAATCTGTCTCCTATGTGCCAGACACCTTGCTTAAAGCTAAAGAGAAGAGAAGTAAGCTTCTCTGAAGTAGTTCACCACCTAACGGAAGAGGCAGGTACGAAAACACACAAAGCACACGTTAGTACAACCGAATGGAAAGCAAGAACTGAAGGACACACACACCGTGCAAACTGATGATGTTTTGTCATTTCAGCTGAAATCTCTGATTGCCAATTGAACAGGGCTGGTCTTCTGCTCTTTCTTTCAATGAGGGAGCAGGAAATGTAAGTTACTGTAAATGTGGCTTTATCTATTACCAGCACCTTGATAACCTCAACATCCGTGTCTCCAAGGTGTCTTTTCTGAACCATGGAGCCACTTACACAATGACCTATTGGACGTTTTCACTTATAAAGCACATGGATCTCAGGACAGACGCATCGATCTCAGAATTTCAAACACTAAACTGACTCCCATCCTTCCTGCCCCTCCCACCCTTTCCCTTTCCCTCTGCCAAATACGAGCTTCCTTGCATGGTCTTATACTGTTTAAATGGTACCTCTAATCACTGAGTCAGGTATCTTTCTCTTTTCTCCTTGAATTAGATAATAAATCCTAAATATTCTAACATTCCTCTGTCATCGGCTTCACTCAGACGCCACTTTTCACCCAACAGTCCCTGACTGGTCTTTCTACCTCCATCGTCCCCAGTTGTCATACACGCATACCCCACACCCGCACCCACCTCTACACTAATAATTAACACTGTGGCCAGGACGATCTTTCTAAAACATAATTTACTCATGTTTCTACAACTCCGTAAAAATTTCAGTGGCTCCTGCTACCTAGACACTAAATTCTAAATTCTATAAATGATGTACAAGACCTTCCAAGTTTCTCGATTCCCTCCCATGGCCCCATAGCTGGAGAAGTTCTTCAATCATTCTTTTGAGGACCACTTGACCCCATAATGATCTACAGGGCTTTATCGTGCATTGCTGCAGGGATGTGTTTCCATGTCGAACTCACATTTTAGATGTGCAACTCCCAAGGCAGGGGGCTACAGCATCCTCCTCTGTGAGTCCCTGAGGCTGGGACACTTCTTGGGAAACAGTATGCCCATATATTCAATAAGTATTTGTTGAATAACTCAATAAAGAAAATATAAAATATAAGACGGTTTCAAAAACATCATCTAATTTGGTCTTTATAATAGCTCTTGACACACTGATCTTGAGAACTTATAGCCAGAAACAGAATCTACTGCTGTGATCCCTCCACTCCTCATCAAAGCCTCAAAACTAATACTGAGGAAAAAGTCCAATCTGCTCCAATCATGGTCACTGACTTTCAAAATCTATTTTTTTGGGGGGGGGGGGCGCCTGCGTGGTTTCGTCAGTTGAATGTCCGACTTCAGCTCAGGACATGGTCTTACGGGCATGGGTTTAAGCCTTACGCCAGGCTCTCTCTATCTCTGCTCCTCCCTCACTTGTGCTCTCTCTCAAAAATAAATAAACATTAAAAAATTAAAATCATTTTTTTCTTATTAAGGTATAATTTACACAGAATAAAATTCACTGGGTTTTTTGTGTATAAATTTTCAAGTTCTGATAAAGCATACCGTCATGTAACCGCCACTTCTGTCAAGAGGTGGAGAAGTTTCCTCAGTCCCCAAATTTCATGACATCTGTGGTCAACCACTGCCCTGATCCCCTTACCACTGGTGTCCACTGATCTATCTCCTGTCCTTAGAGGGTGATCTTTTTCAGAATACCATATATATCATCATATAGTATGTAGCATTCTGAGACTGGCTTCTTTCAGTAAGCATAATACATTTGAGATTTATCAATGCTACTTTGGGTATCAATAGTTCGCTACTTTTTGTTGCTGATTAATATTCCATCAGAGGACCACAGTTTCTTTATCCATTCATCAGCTGAAAGACTTTCAATTGTTGTTTCTTTTTTCCAGTTTGGGATAATTATAAGTAAAACTGCTATAATCATTTGTTTAGAGATTTTTGTGTGAGCAGACATTTTCATTTCATCTGAATAAATGCCCAACAGTGGGATTGCTGGATTGAATTATAAGCATATAGTTAACTATGTAACAGACCACCCAACTGTTTTCAAATTGTCTGTACAATAATCATTCTTACTAGTGAGGTATTTAAATTCCAGTTCCACATCTTTGTCAGAACTTGGTATTGTTTCTTCTTTCTTTTCCTTCTTCCTTCCTGCCTTCATTCTTGCCTTCCTTCTTCTTCCCTCCTTCTCTCCATTCCTTTCTTCCTCCATCCCTCCCTTCCCCTCCCTCCCTCTCTCTCTCTCTTTCTCTTTTTTGTTCTTTGCCAACCTAAGAGGTGTATAGTGTTAATGTCACGTTTTAAATTTGCATTTCCCTAATGACTAGCAACGTTAAGTGTGTTTGCCTGTTTTTATTTGCCATTGGTATATATTCTTTAGTGAAGAGTCATTATTCTGGACAGAAGTCCTTTACCAGATATGTTTGGCAAAAATTTTCTTCCAATTTGTGGTTTGCCTTTGTTTCATTTTCGCAGTGGATTTTGAGGAGCAGAAGGTGTTTTTTTTTAAGTTCATTTATTTATTCTGAGAGGGAAAGAGATAGAGAGCAGGGGCGGGGTAGAGAGAGAGGGAGAGAGAGAATCCCTAGAAGGGGCACTCAGGTGCCCCTTCTGTATTTTTGTAAGAGTGTTATGGTTTTAACTTTTATATTTAAGTCTATAAGCCATTTTGAGTTCATTTTTGCATATGATGCAAGGGAAGCGCTGAAGTTATTTTTTGTTGTTGTTTGTTTGTTTTGGTTTTTAACATGGATACCCAACTGTTTCTGCACCATTCGCTTCAAGTCTTTTCTTTCTCCACAAAATTGCTTTTGCAACGCTGTTGAAAATCAATTGATCATGTCTATGTGGGTGGATTTCTGGACTCTCTTAGTCTGGTCAATTCACGTATATGCCCTTTCGCCGATGGCAAGCTGACTTGAGGGTGGTTTTGCGGTGTTCTGACTGCCTCCCGTTACTCCTTGGTGAGGGAGGGATCCCCTGCCCTAAACAGTATGCGATGGCCACACAACACACAGCACTAGACAGGTGAGACTGGCAGCAGTTTCTCAGTGACACGTACTCACAACCCTGGGAAGGAGGGCACTGTAGACACAGGAGGTTACTGGGTTGCACTCAGAAACAGAGCGAACCAATAGGGCTGTGGGAGGCGGGCTTTGTGATGTGAAGAGGATAGGGTAGGCCATGGTTACCCAGGGGGATGAGACTGGCTTGTTTGAATGATTGTGTGGGGTAGCGGCGAATGAAGCCCAGGCTAGCTGGGCTGGCGCAGCTGAGGGAGGCTTTCTGGCTGCAGGGCACGTATTCAGTGAGAGCTGGGGAGCTTACAGTTTGGCGGGGAGCCCGGGGAGGCTCAAAGATGTCAAGGTGGAATATGAAACTTTAGACCTTACACGACATAAGTATATCTTGAAATCACAGAGTGTAAATATTCAAACTTTCATTTTTCTTTTTCAAAATTATTTTGGCTCCTCTAGTTCGTTTTTCCGTGTGTGTGTGTGTGTGTGTGTGTGTGTGTGTGTGTGTTGGAATCAGCAGGTTGATCTATACAAGAATACTCTGCTGGGATGCTGGCTGGAATTGTTTTGAATCCACAGATCATTCAGGAGATAAATGCCATCTTAACAACACTGAGTTTTCCAATTTATGAATACAATGTATCTCTCCATTTGTTTAGATTTCATTTGATTTATTTTAGCAGCACTGGGGTTTGTGCACATGTTGTTAGATTTGTATCAAATATGGTGCTATTTTGGTGCCATTAAAAATACCATTTAAAAAAATTGTATTTCCAGTTGTTGATTACTAGTATATAGAATTGCAACTGACTTTTGTATGCTGACCTTGTATCCGGCAACCTTGATCTTCTGGAATTTTCTACACAGACAGGGTCCCTGACAGAGTGCATGTTTGTATAGGAATGAGAATCATTTATATGTGTACCCAGCAGAAGTGATGCTCCTTAGGACACAAAAACAAACAGCAGGAAAACAGTGACATTGTAACTTACATGAGTTTTCTTCAGGTTCGTGCACTGCTCATTGGAGACAGGCTTTGTTTGGACTTCCAACTCACAACAGAAAGAAGGGGAATTCCGTGGACATGCTGACCCCATCCACACACCTGTGGTGTGGTCAGAGCATGGGAACAGTGGTGACTGAGGCATGGCAGCAGGCAGAGCCTGGAGCCAACTGAAAGCCCTGTAACAGAAATGGATCGAGTGGGCTGTTTCTTATGCCAAACGGCCAGATGCGAGGAGTGCTGAGCCAGTCGCTCACATTTTCTGGTCAATACCTCGTTCGGCAGGTGCCTGGCGCCAAGAGCAGAGAGCAATGCACGCTTCCGGCCATCTACAGAAAGAAGTCCCTGGGTAGATTTAGTCACTGAACAAATAATAGTCAGGAGAACAAGAGGTGCCTTCATCATCCTGCGCTATATTCATTATTTTCAAGAATGAAAATAATTTATGGCTGTTTTCCCAATCTTCAGAAACGATCGAGTATCCGTGACACCAGCTTTTCTCTACAGCTGATCACATCCTAAAACAGGCTGGTGAGTCATGAGAGCTAATAGTTGAATAGGATCCCATCTCTGTGGATTATTTGGCAGATCAGGTCTAAGCAATATGAAACCATCTCAAAAGTTCTGCTTCACCCTCCCACCATCCTCTGCACAGGTAAGCCGGCAGACACACACCTGTTTGGTTTATCTAAATAAACAAACGTGAAGCTGCATTAAGAATTTCTAGAGATGTCTTGTATCTAAACTTGATTATTGTGAAAAATATTTGGCTCTCAGTGCCTGAAGACAGGAATATACAGAAAAGAGGTCATCACCAGGAGCTCCAGGACTAGGGACAGCAGACCCTGAGGGACTTTTTTTCAAGAAGGCAATCTCGAGAAACAAGAGTGAAGAAGAAGGGAAGTGAAGTCAGGAACTGGACATTCTAGCAACTGGCCACCACCTAGGGGCACTCATAGCTCCATCTTGCAGGACTATCTACCAAGAGGTAGAAACTGCTTCTCAGGACAATCCATCTTGAGAGAAAGTGAGATAAACCTATCCTCCTCCTGACAGGCACTGATGGAAGGTTCTTCCCCTGAGGTATCAATCCCTCACCATTTGTGTGCAATGCGCCACTTCTCCATTGGCCTCCCTCAGTCGCACCTCAACACCACAGGAGAAGCTGCAGACAGGAGGGCAAGGTTCAAGCCTGGGTGACTGGCGGCAGCCCACGCAGAACTCGTTGCCACGGTGATGGCTGTGGCTGACAAGGGTGACAAAAGGTCCCAGAGATAGGGAGGCTGAGGGGATCTGCAGCCTCATGTAACAAGTGTCTGCTACAAAGGCACACAGACTCCTCACACCCTGAGGGGTGCAGACGTCATGAGATGCTAAGTTCTTCACATTCTTCTGGCTCTTGAGACAATCCTTCACACACTGTGACTATTCAATAGAGAAGATGAGCAGTCAGAGAAGAGAGAAGGGACTATAAGGAAGGAGCAGAAAGGAAGATGAGAAAGGAGAAGAGAAAGGGAAAAAGAGAAAGAGGAAGTGAAGCAGAGCTGAAACGAACATGAGTGTGTGCTTTTACCTTGAAGTTCTAGAAGAACATGTGTCCTTCCTTATGTTGTATTTCACGGCGGAATTGAAATATGCAAGTTCAAACAGAAAAAGACTTTCTAGAAATCAAGTCCAAATTACATTCAGACATGATCACCTTCATCTCCACTGACAACGGGGCCTCGGGGTGGCAGGAGTGATGCTGGGCTCTAGCAGGAGAGAGGGGACAGAGAAATGTCCCCTGAGGAGGCCTGGAGGCCTGTGAGATGCCTGACAGAAATTATTTAATTCTGTCTCATGTTTCCTATCAGTTATCTGTTTCTTGTTTTGTTTTTTGGGTTTTTTTTTACTTACTTATTTAAATTCAAGTTAGTTAACATCAGCGTAGTATTGGTTTTGGGAGTAGAATCCAGTGATTCATCACTTACACACAACACCCAGGGCAACAATCCGAACAAGTGCCCTCCTCAATGCCCATCACTCATTTAGCCATTTGCAACAATGTGGATGGAACTAGAGGGTATGACGCTACGTGAAATAAGTCAGTCAGAGAAAGACAAAAATCATATGATTTCACTCATGTGTGGAATTTAAGAAACAAAACAGATGAACATAGGGGAAGGGAAGGAAAAATAAGATAAAAACAGAGAGAGGGAAACCATAGGAGACTCTCAGTTACCTGTTATCTGGGATCCTGAGGTGGGAAGGATGTGGATACGGTCACTAGAACAGAAATGCTTGTGTTTTCATGTTTCCTTCCAGCTACTTAACATTTCAGCTCTATAAACAACTCCATAGAGTGTGTGCTTTGGATGCCAACTCATCCGAAAATAGAAGTGATGCATGAGGAAAATTGCTGTTGTATTTTTTCATGTTTCCACTTTGTGTGTTTCTGTGACCTCCCTATCTAAAACTTCAAGCATGGCTGACGTCAATATTTCATTTCTACCTTCTTGGATTAATTTTCTTCTTAGCATTTATTGCCATCAGAATGTTATGAAGCTTGCTTATTTATATGTCTTCCACATTACAGAGTGTCTGCTCCTCAAGGGCAAGGGTTTCCATTTTTGTTGTTATTTTGAAGCGACTTTATCCCTGGCATCTGGAACTGTATCTAATACATTGTGGGTGTGATAATAAATATTTATTGGGTGAATGACTAGCTTCAGGCTGTGCTTGCCATGACTCTGACATTCTTGGGGTGGGACAGGGACATCCTCTCTCTGTTTATTTAAATTAGACATCCACCATTATTTCCTGGAATCAGATATAAGGCCTTGAATGAGTTGGCCTCCTGGGAAAGAGTTTCCAACTGATAAGTCTTATCAGCTTCAGGATTCTTAGCCAATCCCAACGTCCTTGGAATAACACCTTGGTTTCACCCTAATGGAAACAAAAAGCCTACTTTTTCCAGAAATGCATGCATGTACTTCAGGCAGCCTATCATTTAAAATAAGTCTTAAGGCCATAAAACTGTAGACATATTCTAGGGAATAAATTTGGTCACTCTGACTTTAAAACATAAATAAAAATACCAACTCTGTGAGAATTGTAGCTTATTGAGCATAAAGTTTACTGGCATAGTTACTGAAGCATAGTAAATTTTTACAAAAATTACATCATTATTGAGAATGTTTACTGCTATGACTCACTGTCAAGAAAAATAATAGTTTTGGGGTGCCTGGGTGGCGCAGTCGGTTAAGCGTCCGACTTCAGCCAGGTCACGATCTCGCGGTCCGTGAGTTCGAGCCCCGCGTCAGGCTCTGGGCTGATGGCTCAGAGCCTGGAGCCTGCTTCCGATTCTGTGTCTCCCTCTCTCTCTGCCCCTCCCCCATTCATGCTCTGTCTCTCTCTGTCCCAAAAATAAATAAACGTTGAAAAAAAAATTAAAAAAAAAAAAAAAAAAAAAAGAAAAATAATAGTTTCAAGAGTAAAATAAATGCCACATACTGTTGATGATAATGTCCACCTGTAACTGTAGCACAAAGACGCTGACTATATTTGTCAACAAAAAAATAGGTTAATTATTCAGTCATATTAAGGAGATGCCTCTTGTTGCTTTTCAATAGCCGATTAATGCAAATTTTAAAATATGAACTGGTGACTCAAAAAGCTGTTTTAAATGGAAAATGTATTTGGTTTTTTCTTGTTTGCAAAATCTTCATGGTAAAATGGTATGCTCACCTGCATCTGAATTAATAGAAAGGGTCAGTGATTTCATAAAGACCTCATCAAAAACTTCACATCTTACTTTTATTTTAGGATTATTTTATCTAAAGTCAGAATTTTAAAGTCTCGAGTTTTGGATCACTTAATTGTTTGGGCTGAGGGAAATGTCACATGGCCAAGTTCATTGCCAATATGTCAGAACATCATATAAAGATAATCTATTGCAGGCATGGTTGACATGAGGTAACACATTCACCCAAATACAACATGTTAATTCTTAAAGTGTTTTAAGACAACTCTGCATTGCGCTTTGTTAAACAACACCTGTGCATACCAACACCTTCTGCAAGATTTCTAATCAGTTCGTATGTTTCTACCACCACGCTTCCATTTCATGAAATCACAAAATCTGCTGAGGAACAGTGACCTGTCCAAGGGCGGAGAGTCAGAAGACTTTTAGACTTAGTTAAGAGCCTCCGGTTTAAATTACAGCTCTAATATAACAAGCATCAATATTTCTTTTAAGTAAAATATTATTCGACATACCTTCAATAAAGTCAAGACATAATAAATAAATACAAGACATACATTTTAATCTCATCACAGAATGTATCAGTAAGTCTTTATCATACCTATTGTATCTAGGTACTTAGAAATAAAGAAATGTCTCTGTGTCATAAGTACTGAAACTGTTAAAGATGCCATATTTCTAGTTTCAGAGAATCTGGAGTTTCTTATATATATGGATACTAACATTTTAATATTTGTGAAAGTAAAAAAAATGATCAAATTGAAGTAAATCAAGCCTTTTATCAGCTTTGGAATAACTGAGATCACAAGGCTCTGAGCATGATCTTACAGGAATGCAGTTGTGCTTTTCATTTTTTTATTGAAATTAGGAAATTTTGGGGGCGCCTGGGTGGCGCAGTCGGTTAAGCGTCCGACTTCAGCCAGGTCACCATCTCGCGGTCCGTGAGTTCGAGCCCCGCGTCAGGCTCTGGGCTGATGGCTCAGAGCCTGGAGCCTGTTTCCGATTCTGTGTCTCCCTCTCTCTCTGCCCCTCCCCTGTTCATGCTCTGTCTCTCTCTCTGTCCCAAAAATAAATAAATGTTGAAAAAAAAAATTAAAAAAAAAAAAGAAATTAGGAAATTTTTTAAATGACCAGCCAATATTCATCTGTACTTTAAATATTAACACTGGTTTTAATGCTGCAGAATTCACTTAAAATGCTTTAAATATAGCTTTAAAAGGTTTAGCTACATGACAGCAAAAAGCAAAAGTTCTTATATGCCTGATTCCGAAGATCTCTTGCAAGAAACACGGAAGCCAGACTCTACAATAGAAGTAAGAATTCTCTAGCCTAGGGGTGCCTGGGTGGCTCAGTTGGTTAAGCATCTGACTTCAGCTCAGGTCATGATCTCACAGCTTGTGAGTTTGAGCCCCACATCCGGCTCTGTGCTAACAGCTCAGAGCCTGTAGCCTGCTTTGGATTCTGTGTCTCCCTCTCTCTCTCTGCCCCTCCCCTACTCATGGTCTGTCTCTGTTTCTGTCGCTGTCTCTGTCTCTCTCTCTCAAAAATAAATAAACATTAAAAAAAATTAAAAACAAAAAAACAAAAACAAAACAAAAAAAGAATTCTCTAGCCTAAAAGGTTGTCTTTATACTATTGCTTACCTTCAAACTCTAAAAAGTAATTAAAAACATAAAGTGTAGCATTTCCAGCCCTAAAAACATCTTTCATAGACCCAGTATATTTTTTTTTATTTTTTTTAACGTTTATTTATTTTTGAGACAGAGAGAGATAGAGCATGAACAGAGGAGGGGCAGAGAGAGAGAGGGAGACACAGAATCTGAAACAGGCTCCAGGCTCTAAGCTGTCAGCACAGAGCCCTACGCAGGGCTCGAACTCACGGACCGTGAGATCATGACCTGAGCTGAAGTCGGACACTTAACCGACTGAGCCACCCAGGTGCCCCATATAGACCCAGTATATTGAAACACCTTCATTAACATCAAGAAGCAATCGGGTATTAATAATTACATGGCTGTGGCTGCAAAACAATGAATTTTCTAACTTTATGGTAAACATCTATTTTTATTTGGTTTTCATAAATCAACTGCGTGTGCATTTATTTCGCCCTGAATTGACAACTCAGACCAGAAAAAGTGCCCCAACCCTAATTTTAAAATGATATTCACAATTTTCTCAGAAACATTATTATATGAGCATTGGACTAGGTACCCTATTATGATCTTTGCAATTAGCTCTCAGTGACCTTGGGAAAGTCACATAAATACTGTGTCTCTGTTTGGTTATCCTTGAAGTGAAAAGGTTGGATGGGATAAACTATACATTCCATTGGATAGAGAAGCCCATTATTCTCTGGATATAGACATTAAAAAAGGAGGTGGCACATATAGAATACAATTCCCAGGAGGGTAAATGCCGTTTAGAAGGTGATTCCAGGGATCCTCTTAAGGCATTTTTGTACTCTCTACTTACACTGCTGGGGATCTAACTCCACAAAGGGAATTTGAGTTCAGTGGAGAAGGATTTTTTTACGAGTGATATAAGGCCACACTTATCCAACCTTAAATGTAAAAGTCAATATGGCCGGATGGCTCCTATGTCGGAGAGGAAATAATCTGAAATGAATAACAAAGAAACAGAAACAAGGACTTTCCCTAAAGATCCAGTAATGAAAACATCTCACAACCCAAAACCAGCATTGGCTTTCCCTGAAGGACTTAACAGAATTTCAGGTGAGACCCCTCACTGTTTGGGCTGCATGAAAAGCCATCCAGGTATGCACCCTGATTCTCACAACTCACATTTTTTTTTGTCCAAGAACCTATGACCAAAGACTATAATCAACTCCCTTAGCAAGACAACAAGCTCTTTACACTGTGCGCTTATACTGATTCCCCAAATTGCAACTGAGTTAGAATTCTTTCCACATGCTCTGTTCAATGACAGAGTCTCAAAAGGAGTGAGAAAGAATGACATCCCAGGCTTGTGTATGTGTGTGTGTGTGTGTGTGTGTGTGTGTGTGTGTGTGTGTGTGATACCTGTGTCTTTTATCTCATTTCTCCCACAAAGATTCAAGCCCTTCTCATCTTCTTAGACAGGGAGTCCACCCACCTGGCCCTGCCCAAGGCTGGTGGATTGCAATGGGAGGGCTGCTTCTGCTGAGGAAACTATATCCGTGTGTAGGTGCGGTAGGTCAAATACCCAACCATTGCCCCTCTGCCTGTCTGTTGATTGGCATCTCCCCCCTGCCAGCCCACAGCTTCTCCCTGGGACTCACTGCCCTTTTTATGCTCCCCATAGCTTCCTCCTGACAACTGGCATTCTCTCCCAACACATTCTCAACTTTTTCATTGAGTGAGTGGAGACATGTAAAGACTGGGGGTCCAGGAGCTGCACACAGGATTCATTCACTCATTGCTCCTCTCCTTGGGATTCACGGTTGATCTTCATGCAGTCTCGGCAGTTATGATGGCAGAAGAACCAGACTTTTGTGCTTCATACAGCTATGCTACATCACCCTTCCTCTTTCTACCTTTCCTTCTACTTTTCTTTCCTCCACCGACACATTTCCAGGACTCACCCGGAGATGCTCTCTCACTGCAATTTTGGGACTCATAATTCCATCCCAAGGATGTGCTGGTGGTTGAACCTCTTTAAATGGAAGGGTCCTTTCTAGTGACCACATTCTATGAGTACATGTTAGCTACATAAGGGGTTACTTTGCCCTCTGAGCTGATAGCTATTTGTTGTAACAACCATGAAAGCTCCATTCAATCAAGAAATGCACACCCCTCTATCATGTTGTGGACTCGAAAATTTTAGACTCGGCTCTGGGGCTATAAACACTCTCGTGAATGTTCCTCCAATCAAGATTAAGTAGAAATAGCTTCAGAAAGAACCAGTTTACTGAGACATTGGATAGCTCTTAAAATAGTAGCATTTACTCTATAAAACTGAAAGCAACATTTCTGTACCTCTGCCTAGGTAACTGAAGAATTGCACCAGAGACATATCAAATTTAAAGTCGAGATCTTGACCAGATGCATAACATCTGGAAAAAGTCAAAGATGGTTTTCCGCATTAACTGGCTATACTAGATAACACTAAGAAGAAAAAAGTTTAATTTCTTTTCTACCTTTATCTTCTGTCTCCCCCAAATAGATGTATTTACTCATAATGATGTAATTCATGGAAGGATGACAGATAAAAACATCTATACATTAAAGGCGAGCTGAGTCTGAAAATATAGGGTATAATCTTATCCTTCCCAGAAGCTCTTTCTCAATTTTATGGTTTGGTATTGAAACACACATAGTTGATGTCTGACTTGGACATGAAGGTTCCTGAGCATATCAATAGTTGCTAATTCAGGGTATGGTCATCTGCATTTGGGGGAATCTACATTTTCTACTAGCATTTCAGTTTTTCAGGCTTATTCAGAATCTCCTCCAAATAGAATTTCAAGTTTCACAATAAAAAGAAACATGGGATGGGGAGCGGAAAGCAGGAGAAAGAGAAGCAGCAGGAGAGGCAGATATATTAATGAAATGAACTCCTACAGGATACTGAAGAAGCCACCTTTCCACCAGGCCTCGGAGAAGAGTGCCTTGTGCATGAGCAAAGCTCACCTATTGGTATCAAAGAAAGGACTATTTAATCAACAGTGATGGGAAACCTACTATCCATTTGGGGCGGGAGGGCGGAATCCATTCTCCAAGGTTTCTATGCACAGTAAACTCCAGAGGAATTAAAGACTTGCATCTAGTTTAACACGTAAAAAAATTAAAAAGTCGAGTACAATAAATATCAGCTCTGTAAATTTACAGCATTGAAGCGATAAGAAAAGCTAGGAGAAATGGATTGCAATTATTAAAATGAAAAAACTCAATGTAATGAAAGTTAACCAAAATTAGGATTTAAAAAAAATGTTTATTTATTTATTTTGAGAGACAGGGAGACAGAAAATCCCAAGCACAGAGGGGACAGAACAGAGCCCCAACGTGGGGCTCAGTCTCATGAACCGCAAGATCGTGATCTGAGCCAAAACCAAGAGTCACTCTACCGACTGAACCACCCTAACAAAAATCAATTTTATTTTATTTAAAATTTTCTTTAAGTTTATTTATTTTTAGAGAGACAGAGACAGTATGAGTGGGGGAGGGTCAGAGAGAGAGGCAGAAAGAGAGAGAATCTCAAGCAGGCTCCGTGCTGCCAGCACAGAGCTCCATGTGGGGCTTGAACTCACGAACCATGAGATCATGACCTGAGCCGAAATCAAAAGTCAGACGCTTAACCGACTGAGCCACCCAGGTGCCCCACAAAAATCAATTTTAAAAATCAAACTTGTAAAATATATTTACAGAGAATAATATGAACAATAATATGAGCAATACTATTCCACAAAAATAAATAGTAAACATATGGGGAAATGTTTGTTTTTACCAATAATTATTTTTAGAAAAAGCATTGGTTTAGGGGCACCTGGGTCGCTCAGTAGGTCAAGTGACCGACTCTTGTTTTCGGCTCAGGTCATGATGTCACGGTTTGTGAGTTTGAACCCCACATCAGGCTCTGTGCTGGCAACGTAGAGCCTACTCGGGATTCTCTCTCTCCCTCTCTCTGCCCCTCCCCTTCTTGCACTCTCTCTCTCTCAAAATAAATGAGTAAAACATTTAAAAAAAAGAAGAAGAAGAAAAAGCATTGGGTTATTTAACACTGACTAGGGCAGCAAAAATGCTTTCTTCAAATGCTGATGAGACTTCAGTGACTATGGTACACTTCTTTATTATTTTTCTCCTTTGCGGAGATGAAATTCATATACATAGGGTTAAGTATCTGGAAGTAAACAATTCAGTAGCCTTTAGTACATTCACATTGTTATGAAAACCTCACTTCTCTCTAGTTTTAAAACATTTTCATCACCCCAAAAGAACACCCCACACTCATTAAATACTTATTCCCTGTTGCCCCTCCCCACATTGGGTTTATCCATTCACCCTTTGATGGACATTTGGGTTTTGTTTCATCATTGGCTATCATGGATAATGCTGCCATGAACATTCACATATAAGTATCTGAACGCCTGCTTTCAATTCTTTTGAGCATCTACCTAGAAGTGGAATTGCCAGATCACCACGTCATTCTGTTTAATACTTTAAGGAACCACAAAACTGAGTTCCAAAGTGGCTGCACCATTTATACTTGTAATAGTAATGTATGAGGGTTCCAATTTATCCACAGCCTCGCCAATGCTTGTTATTGTCTTAACATTTTTATTATAGGCATCCTAGTGTTTGCAAGGTGGTATCTCATTGTGGGTATGATTTGTATGGCCCTAATGACTACTGCTAAGCATTTTTTTATGTGTTCCTTGGCCATTTCTATGTCAGAACGAAGCTGTGAGTGAGGATTTCTCTGAGGCTTTCAGGGGTCCCAAGACTTCAAAGTTTATGAGACAGTCTTAAATTTCTCTCTCTCTCCCTCTCTCTCTCTCTCTACTCACTTATTTGCCTATCTATCCATCAATCCAATCTTCCTTCTATTCATCATTTATTTATGTTTACAGGTGGCATTCCAAAAGCTTTACAAGTATGTTGATAAGCAATATGCTACAGTATAAGAAGAGGAATAATAATATTTAAACTCTTTGACCTAAGAAATCCACGCTTGGAAACTTATCCTCAGGAAATAAACAACAGATTTGCTCACCAACAACAGTTGATCACCAACTGCTCATGTGTAACTGCTCACCAACGATACTGAACAGCAAAAATCAAAACCACCCAAGGAAAACTTTGGGACACTCTTATGTATCACGATGAAGAAAGATTATGCCAGAGGTGAAATATTTATAAAGACTATATAGAAATGTGGAAACACAACACATAGCAAAAAAAAAAAATTCTGATTTCCATCAAGGTGACCCAGGTTTGATATCCATCACAGGGACACAGATTGAAGGGATTATACTCAGCCTTCGGGTTTTTGTTTCAGCATCACGTCCTCGAGGGAGTCTCCCACCCAGGCCAAAGGAGGTAAGTACTATGTATATTTCTATCGTTCTTTGTATAGCTTATGCCATACACTAGTGCCTACACCAGGCTATTACTGTCATTCATTTATTTGTCTGCTTTTGCCATTTACTTGTAGACTGGAATGTCTGTAAGGGCAGGAGGGCCTGTGGTGTCTATTTACTGCTGTATCAGAAGCACCTAACAGAAGGAACACACACAGCAGGGATTTCATAAACACTTAGCAAATAAATTAATACATGACAGGATCGTGGAATTATAAATAACCTGAATTATTTAAAACTAATTTTCTTTGGGGCACCCGGGTGGCTCAGTTGGTTAAGCGTCTGACTTCAGCTCAGGTCATGATCTCACAGCTCATGAGTTCGAGCACGTCAGGCTCTGCGCTGACAGTTCAGAGCCTGGAACCTGCTTCGGATTCTGTGTCTCCCTCTCTCTCTGCCCCACCCCTGCTCACACTCTGTCTCTGTCAAAAATGAACACTAAAAAAAAATTTTTTGAACTAATTTTCTTTGTGGTTGTTGTGGTTTCAACTTTATGGAAAATATTTTCAAAATTGACAAGGCAAGATATCATGGTTGTCATTATTATAATTTCAATGTAACATTGTTTCAAATTTCTCAATTAGGAAATTCTGATACTGCAAAAATAAAAAGAAGGAAATCTGTGCGTGCTGTATCCTGATTTGATTCATGTGGTTTATATGTCATGACTGCCTTGGGTTTTGTGACCTGTTGGCAGTGGGGCAGATGCAATCATCACATGGGGATTTTTGGAAATCAGCCATCGCATCTTACTCCACAGCATTGCTACTGAACAATGGTTTGGGGCCCTTTGAGAATGATTGTTCCCTTAAACCTACAGATTATCACTAAATAACAATGCAAAGTAACGAAACAAGAGTATTTGAAGCCTAATTATCAATGTGATGCACATATTTGCAAAGCAAATGCTTTTATCAGAAAATAAATGGTAAACAATATGCAAAACATCTGTCGATAAGTGTTATTATATATTTTACAGTAGTATCTTTGATAGTAATAATCTATATATGCCCATAACCTACAATAGAGACGTCAGGAAATGTTTTTGATGCCTCTAAAAATGAACATAAGAGAGAAATTATATTAACAACTTCTCTGCTGATATTCTGCATCCTTGAAATATACTTTTAACATGTGAAATCAAGAGGGATTTTCTGAATCTAAACTTCTGTTTATAAGAAGAAATGGTATTCATTTATGAACCCACATACCTCAGCCCTAAGACATAGATCACTTTGTAAGTCTGAAGAATAAGTGAACTTACATCCACACGATTAATATCTTCTGGAATGTCATGACTATATCTGGCCCAATTTTGCTGCTTGTTCTATGCCCTTGAAATATCCTTCCATTATACCATGAGTTTCAAAACATACACTGATAGCTTTATGTTGTCTATCACTTTGAGGTTAAGTTTATTCCCATACCACACAGACTTGCCTTAGTGCTTTTATGGTAAATAATTTACACTAGAAATGCTGCATCATGAAACTGAGGCTAGGGAAATTGTTATTTAAGCAAACACAATCGATCCCAAATCATTTTAAACTTCCTGCCCTGTGATTTATCTCACAGCAAGGACCGGTGGGCACGGAGCGGGAGCAATGAGCTGGAGGAGAATGGCATGTCTATTATCCTTGGCGGACTTCTCTTCCCTCCCTAATTATTTTTTTTTAATTTTTTTTTCAACGTTTATTTATTTTTGGGACAGAGAGAGACAGAGCATGAACGGGGGAGGGGCAGAGAGAGAGGGAGACACAGAATCGGAAACAGGCTCCAGGCTCTGAGCCATCAGCCCAGAGCCCGACGCGGGGCTCGAACTCACGGACCGCGAGATCGTGACCTGGCTGAAGTCGGACGCTTAACCGACTGCGCCACCCAGGAGCCCCAGGATATAGTTTTTAAAAAGAAGCAAAAGCCGTCGCGTGAATGGATCATTCTATTTCCGCCTGAACTGAAAGGAGGGAATGGCAACGACTACCAGGGTCAGATCTTCAGGAGGCACATAGGGGACAGAGAGAGCGGAGCAAGTTCCTGGTGGAGAGGGGACATCGTACGGGACAGCTGCTCTCCTCAAAGGTTTAACGAAAGACCTCGATGGGGAGGAGTCCCCTGAAAATTGGTGACAAAACAAGACAGTCGTCCCCTCTCATCTTTGTCACATTTTCATTTCCTTTTTTCCCTGCTCTTAACTCATTTCTTTGCTCTTCGAACACTTTCCGGGCCATATACTACACACGGGGCACTGTGGTAGGCACTCAGGTCACAAAAATAAACAAAATGTGATGGTCCCTACCCTCAATTTGATCACATGCTAATGGGAGGATATATACACAATCAGTGATTATAATCAGCACAAGAAGATCAATGGACGATGCGCAGAGCTTTCAGGGAGCAGAAGGGCACGTGACCCAGTAGGCCAGGTCTCCTGGAGCAGGTGCTCAGCACTGAAGGGTGGGCCCAGCGGAGGAGGAATGGGATGGGAGGTGTGGGTAAGAAGACTCTCCCAGGGGAACAACCACAGCAAAGGTACAGATGGGGAATTGGAAGCTTGCAGGACTGGCCAGTGGGGGGGCAGAAAGGACACCCATGGAGACGGGAGAAGTAAAGTTGGTGAGGTCATCTTTCTGCCTTGTCTGTAGCTCTTCCCCTCCCTCTCCTTAGAGAGGCACAATTGACCTGTGGTGCGTGCGCGTGCGCACACACACCATGGGCCCCAGGGAGCCAACGCCATCCTTGTGAGCCTGCAAGTCACATTTGTCACTTTTTAACCAATCAGAACCTATCTCTTCTGTTGCTGTTCAGTCTCTTTAACCGCAAGTGAGTAAAACAGTAAGTACCTTGCAGAACTATGCGATATTGAGATTATTACACAAAAACTATGCCTGGCCCATAAGGGGCAGTTGTACATTAAAGCTGTTACCAATACTGATTTAGAGCAAAACTTAGAACTTAGAAAGGGATAAAAAGATGTTATTTTAAAAATAAGATGAAGGGGCGCCTGGGTGGTGCAGTCGGTTAAGCGTCCGACTTCAGCCAGGTCACGATCTCGCAGTCCGTGAGTTCGAGCCCCGCGTCAGGCTCTGGGCTGATGGCTCAGAGCCTGGAGCCTGTTTCCGATTCTGTGTCTCCCTCTCTCTCTGCCCCTCCCCCGTTCATGCTCTGTCTCTCTCTGTCCCAAAAATAAATAAACGTTAGAAAAAAAAAATTTAAAAAAAAAGATGAAGAAGCAGCTGGGTGTGAGATACGGTGAGGCCAAAGCAAGAGTGAAGAAAATAAGACTTACTGGCGTGCCAGGAGATACACACATTTTACTTCATTTAGGGATAAGAGGAGGATGCTGCATGGTAAGGAAAGAGTTCTACTCAAGGAGAATCAAAATCCCAAGTCAAGGATGGGGGCACATCTGCCTCAAGGGGATTAGAAGTTGGATTCACAAGAAATAGATCTGATATCTTAGGTGAAAAAAGATCTACATGGCAAATATACAATCCATGACAGACCCATAAGTTTAGCTGATGGGAAAAAAGGACAGTTTCGAGAACAAGGAAAGTCACAGCCCTGTGAGGTCTGTTATCAGTTTCTGGAAACTGAAACCACAGTTTCCCCACCTGATAAGACATTGACGCTTTCTTATCCGATCAGCCACACAAGACGCTGACCAGCTGAGCAGACAGCACAGGGGAGGGACTCAGGATGGACCTGGAACAAATACTTAGATGCGATATCACAGATGCCTTCAAATATTTGAAAGACTGTTGTCTTCAAAAGAAAAGATCAGACGGTATTATGTGTCATTCTGGAAACTGCCTCAGGACCCAGGATCTCAGAGATTCACATTTCAGGGAAGTAGATGTCCGTGCACCGAAACGCAGCCCACATAATCTTGATTTATTGACTGATTTACCTCTTCAGGAAAAAACAAAACTAAACTCCAATTTTCTAGGCTTGATAAATACAGATTAAAACCGCTCACAGACCAGAAGGCCTCCATTGTTAGCAAGCTGATAGAGGATCCACAGGAGGTGAGGCAGACAGGGACAGTAGACCCGGAAGGACCAGGAAGTACGCATTCCCTGTGGCAAACGTACATCCAGGAAACGCCCAACCAGGAAGCCTCTGTAGAGTCCACATTGTTCGCTTTTGGGGGTGAAGATATTCTTAAACACCAATATTTACCAAGTAAAACATACTACCAACCATTAATGCTTTACCTAGAGTAAGTGCGATTGATTAATTATCCTCTCCCTCAACAGATCCTCCAAAAAGTGTGCGTCCTAGTCTTATCTATCTTTCAAAATCTAATTAGCCAAAGCCCCATTTCTCCATAAAGTTTTCCCCACACACTTGTAAGGCTGCACAGCACATTAGAAATGATGTGGTCTGTGGAGTCCGAAAGACCTCAGTTTGAATTCTGGTTCTGCCACTAATTGAGTGACCTAACGGAAGACACTCTTCACCTCTAGTCCTCACATCCATGGGAGCGAGAGCCACTATGTTTTAAGAGACATAGGAGGAATTAAGTGGGATAATATGAGTTAAGTGCTCGTTTAGTTTTCCAAAACAAAACAAAAGTTAGCACTTCTCTTCCTAACATTTTCAGCCTTTGCCTTGTCTAAAATTCTGTAACATAGAAAAGGTAGTACAGTGAATATGTTAGTATTTATCCCTCTATGCTGGAGGGCATGGGGTGGGTGACAAGCTTCAGGGCAGGGAAGGAATGAGGAGAGGGCTCTGATGTATTCACGAGTCCAGGCCAGACCCAGCAGTACAGCCATGGGGCAGGGATCTCTCAACGGGGGAGGTGCTCTTGAAGAAAAGGGGAAAAAACAGTACTGAAGGAGGCTGGAGGGTCACTAAAGACACATGTCATTGACACCACCTTCCAATCAGCACCATTTCACCCTATTAGCCATGATTTCGACCACACAGGGTAGAGTTGCATCAATCCAAATGTAACAGAATTAGTAGGCAATTAAGATAAAGATTGGAATACAGAATTATTTGGTACCATGTAAGTTTCACACATTTCATAATTTCGAAGGTGCATCCGTGTGACTGTGTATAATTTGGAGGTGGGATTCAGTTCTGAGAAATTTCTGTCACCTTGTAGCTGTGCTACATGATAGCTGTGCTATCATTATCTAATGATAGTGACAACAGTAATAATAGCTTATACCTAATGAGCACTTGCTATGGGCTGGGCACTGTTCTAAGGGCATTGCCTGTATTAACTCAACCGCCACAAACAGGCCTTGAGATGGCAGACATTTACAAGCAAGGACGCTGAAACACAGAGATGAGTAACTTACCTACCATCACATAAGATCCCGCCTCTGCTCCAGTAGTGAATAGTATACACAATTCTCATGCCAAATATTTCTCACAATAAAACGAATATTCTATTTGAAAAACACTACGTAAACCAAACGTCACTGCATGACTATTAGTCCAAGAGAAATCAGGGTATCAACAAGGTACTGGCCTAAGAGATTCTCATCCTGATGGGGTTTCTCTCCCACATGGTGCTACCCTCTCAATCCTTCCTCTCGCCTGGAGAATTCTGGCTTTTGGCAGTAAAAACTGAATGCATTTGTTATTCCAAGAAAGTAGAAGCCATCAAATCTCAGGTTGCTAGAGTTCTCTTTCAGCAATGCTTCCCATCCAGAGAGTACGGATCATAAATTAGTCTTAGACTGGAACAGCCTTCCTTGCCCACAGTGACGAGCACCAGGCTCTATCACAGGCTGGCACGTGCCTAAGCGTGTCGGGGGATGGAAAAAGCAAGCTGCCTCAATTACCAGGGACTGAAGGAAATAACACCTAAGGCTAACTGCACTTACAATAAATGCAATCGTAAGGTATACGTACAATCCAGACGCTTTTAGACTATTTTAGTTAAGAGAAAATTAGACCAGTACCCTCATCCTGGCACAAATGACCAGGGAACTTGGTCCAGAGTTGTTTTTTTTTTTTTAACTGTTGTATTGAGGGGCAGTTTGTCGATTCACAAAGGTGTCAGGGGAGAGAAGAAGGAGGAGAATCAAGGCTCTTCCCGATGTCACCTGTTGGCGACTCCAGGCTAACTTCAATAAGAAAGCAAGCAGCAGAGGGGCGCCTGGGTGGCTCAGTCAGTTGAGCGTCTGACTTCGGCTCAGGTCATGATCTCCCAGTTCGCGGGTTCGAGCCCCGTGTCAGGCTCTGTGCTGACAGCTCGGAGCCTGGAGCCTGCTTCCGATTCTGTGTCTCCCTCCCTCTGCCCCTTCCCCGCTCATGCTCTCTCTCTCTCTCTGTCTCTCAAAGATGAATAAACATTAAAAAAAAAAAAGAATTACATAAAGAAAGCAAGCAACAGAAAGTAACTTCAAAAATTACTCGTAAAGCAAGTGTAGGGATAGTTTCCTTTTACATATTTTCCCTCCCACTTCATAAATATTCACTCTTTCCTCCATAGTACTGTGTGAAATGTAAAAAATAAAGACTATCCATAGAGGTTACTTCTACAAGGATGGACTCATCAGATGACTGCAAATCTAAGGGTCTGTCTCCAATTAGCACGATTAACGATGAGCATGATTCTGTCTACATGTGGCAAGAGCGAAGTCAGCATTGGCACCAGAAATCAGAATGTCTATAAGAATGGCTCACTCCATGCACCCACCCCATCCGATGAGATGCCGAACTGCCAGGCCCACATCTGTCCCTCAGTGTTCTTGTCCCATGTTAATGTTTCATATATTGGGTCTCAGCACGGAGACCCTCATGTTTTGGGATAGTCGAGCATCAGGATAAAGTACTATTAAGGCCTATAATAACCTCTTGGTCAATGGGCTTCTAGGCCTAGTTTCCCGTGCTCTTAGTGTGGAAAATCAGAACTCTAGATGCTCCCCCACTCTGCCCCAAAAGAGGGAGAAAGCAGTTGATCTGATCCTCTGTCATTCAGGAGGAAAGACTCTAACTGAATGCTGCAATCTAATAAAGCAAAGGAAATATTATGAGGACATACCAGAAACATATGTAAATCCTTTGAAACTAGACTACTCCAAAGTCCTAGAAAGTGCAATGGAGGACACAATCCTAAATAGATGGGGAATCAGGAGTTCCCCAAATAGAAGGAAAGATGGTTGGGGCACCTGGGTGGCTCAGTCGGTTAAGCGTCCAACTCTTGGCTTTGGCTCAGGCCACGATCTCACAGTTCCCGAGTTTGAGCCCCACATCGGGCTCTGTGTTGGCGGCATGAAGCCTGTTTGGGATTCTCTCTCTCCTTCTCTCTACCCCTGCCCTCCCCAAGTAAATATATACACGTTAAGGGGGGAAAAAAAAAAAGAAGGAAAGAAAGTGGAAAGCCAGACAGGTCAGTGCTCAGATCCCAGTTCAGACGTGTGGCAGCGTGGATGACTCACTTGCTCATTTCTTCACCGTCACGCTCAATGCTACCCTCACTCCTCACCCCTGTCTCATCCATCATTAGCCTCATCCCTACCTCAGCGCCACCAGCAGACAGACACCGCATGTATACAAAAGAAAGGCACCATCTTGGGGCAGATGGCTCATAAAAGGCACAGCCCCACCGGGGCAAGGCTTGGCCAGCAGACTGCCTCTTTGTGGCAATAAAATGATCCCCTGCATCCGGCTTACTCCAGCCTGGCTCTCAGAGCCTGGAGTGGATGGCAGCTCCCACTCAACTCTTCAGGGGGTGCCCATAGGCAATGCACAGCTGGCCATCTGCAGACCCTAACCTACCCTAAAGATTTGCTCAGAGAACGGACCAGGGCCATGAGTATGGAGTGCCCTACTTAAGGATATCCGGGCTCATCTGTGACAAGAAAAAGGAATCACTAATTAGAAAGGGAACGTAATGATCCTTGGGGCCTACCAGTTAGTAGACGCTCTACAAATAGCACCTATTATCACCACCGATTTCTCCTTCGGAGTTTCAAACTCAAAAGGTCCTTCCAATCAATAACGCGCTTTAGCACCGCACAAGAAGCCAGACTGGCCTTGAAATGTCACTAATGTTGCCACACATCCACCAGTGAGTCAAACAGACTACTTCTATGGAATCTGTAATGACATAATTGAAACCGGGTTTACATTTATTTAAATAATATAGGTTTGATGGAATGAAAATATTTTAGTAAGCGGCACAACACATGTTTGAGGAAAATTTACACGGGTTCCCCCACCCCTGCCCCATAGATTTCCTCACTTACCTATAAGCACCATTTTGGAAATGAAGAAAGAGAGAGAAAGAGGGGGTGTGGGGGTTACGTTTCAGGTCTGCACAATGGCACCTTTAACAAACCTGCCAGCTAGTCAGAAACTAAATAGGCTGGTTTGAAAAACTCTTTACTACTGCCAGTTAATATTCACAGGGCTCTAGGGGAACGAGAACTTTCAATGACTCAATATTTATAAATGCTACTGTTGTCCCCCAGACATGTGTCTTAGATTCCTGAGGGATCCTGGGAGCTTTTGCTATAATGAGGGTAAGAGTATATGAGTTTCAAATGGGGAAAGGAATAGGTAGGAAAACAAAATTAAACACATATAAATGAGCACATGGTGGTCTTGAATTTGAATATGATTGGGAAATCTGACCTGTGTGGGCTATTGCATTTTCATTTACCAATGTCTTGAGCAGAGAGAAAGCATTCAAAATGCACAGCAATGCTGGCCAAGACACGTTGTGTCTTTTTGTTTGAAATTTTGCTGCTTTGGGTCTACAGATGCCAAAAAAAGGGCTACCCTTCAAATGTGGGATATCAAACTAGCTGGGTTTGTGTTTACAACTCTGATGGTGTAATCGAAACTCCAAATGGTCAAGGAACAATAACATTACTGAAGTGAAGTCAACTCTAAATTAAAAGTCAGTGTTTCCATTACCCACTCTAACAGTATTTTCTGGAGTTTATATAACTTGATCATTAAAAAATGCTCGAGGCTGAAAACCTGGTCTGTGTCAATTTTGGACTAACCTAGTTTGCAAAGCTCTGAAGTTTGTTTGCCTGTCCCTTTTATCCCTTTTCAAGAATGTATTGCTTTTAAATGCTACACACGAAACTGGACCAAAAAACTCTGTAACACCCGATGAGCCAACACTGTTACATGCATCACTCGTTTTTCAGAAGAAATTTATGATTTCTGTAAACTCACTTTCAAGGGGCTTATGACTGAAAGCAAAGAGTTCAAATTCCTTTTTCTAACGCAGTCTTTAGCGCATCCCTTCTCTGTTGGTGACCTCATCAAAAATACTGCAACTGCAAATTGCAATATTAACTTTTGTAGGGACAAACTTCACATTAGAATTTAACGTGGTAGAAATAAAATTTACTGTTATGACCTCCATTATATCGGCTCTCTGTGGAACAGAATAGAGCTTTTGTATGGAGATGTCAAAAAAGGAAGGGAAGGCAGGATGTGAGACCAGGACATATTCCAGTTACACTGCAGCGAACAATGACAGCAGAAGGTAATTGTGCATGAATAAAAATATCTCTGACAGACACATGGAAATATCTTGGTATCTACAAGCCCAAATATTTAGGATGTGAGGTTAGTAAAGGCAGACCTAACTCAAGGTTGAGTTGTACAGAATGCTATGTCAAGAGGCCAGCTTTGAATACACCGAAGATGGCCTCCATACCTTCACCACTGAGAAGTGTGGACTTCTCATGGCATTAATGCAGGGCCCATCCACAGGATCCAGGCAATTTGGATCCTTGCCTGGGAAGGAGGAGACAAGGGAGGAACAAATTTCCATGTGTATGTGTGTGTGTAAGTCTGTATGTCTTCCTGTCTGTCTGTCTCTGTGTCTACCTCATAAGGGAGGCCATGCATAGAGTAAATACATTTATAAATGTGGAAAGGGGAATACTGTTTTAACATTTCATATTACATTTGTGTTTTGACTTTTGTAGAATTGTGGCAAATCATCATTTTGATCTAAAAAAAAACCCCAGAAATACCTAGACTCTGGGTCAGAAGAAATGATGAAGTGCATTTCCTAATCTAGACACCCTCCGGTACAGTTGTTTCCACAATATCGCTCAGTAGAAATGGGCAAGATATTTATAAACTCAAAATTTTAAAATCTGATAAGTTGTAATATATCCTGTGATTAAATACTTCCAGTGACAGACAACTCATTATTCATGAAACAGTCTTTTATTCAGACAACCTTCCTTATGATCCTACGAATGCCTTCTTAAGAAATCTCCAAAGGATTTGTGATGGAAACACATGAGAAAATACAGCTTCTGACATTTCTCCTAAGTCCAAAAAGATCTGAACCTGGCCAAACGTAATAAATGCTTTTTATCATTATAGCATAACTAAAGGAACTAAAGTGTCATGATTTAAACACTTTATTTCTTCAAGTTTTGAATAATGAGCTGACTTTTACCAAACAGCAAAACAACATTGTTAACAATCCATGTTAACAGTGGAATAATCTTCATCCACGAAAAGGAACAAAACAGCAATACATGCTACAACATGGATGAACCTTGAGATCATCATGCTATGTGAGAAAAGCCAGACACAACAGGTTACATATCACATAGTTCTTTGATGAAATTTCTAGAACAGGTAAACCTAACAGAGGCAGAAATTAAATTAGGGCTGGGTGAAAAGGGAACGAGAAATAACTGTTGCATGCACGGGGTGGTTCTCTTTGGGGTGATGAAAATTTTCTGGAATCAGATAGCGGGGATGGCTGCACACTCCAAAAACCACTGAACTATATTCCTTACATAGGTGAAATTTGTACTATATGAATTATATCTCAATTTGAAAAACAAGAACTATATCTTCAATCATAGATTTTTAATCAAAACCATTTTGATAGGCATTGGTATCCAATGAATTTTGAATTCAATAAAATGGCCAAAATGAATACTAACTTTAGATCTGTAAACTGTAGATTCCTAAACGTTAGATGGTGAAGGATACTGAATAATTTATAAATATGAATTTTGCTAAAGAATATCTCACTATATTTATGTTAACAGTCTTTGATTCATGAAGAATTTTGACCTTTTTTTTTATTTGACAGGAAAGATAGGTTTACTTCATATCACTTGTGCTTGCCTTTATGAAAAATCAGGAAGTTGAAAACCTACAAATAGGTTCCTCAAAGAAAAACTGACAATTTAAAACAGTTATTATAATCTTTTTCAAATATCTCAGGGTTTCTTTAGGCCTAACTTAAAACAGGTGGAATGTATTCCATCTACTTGAAATGCTTCTGTTTTTTCAAATGACAGTCACACATCCTATAAAAACTGAAGTCAAATTATCTGATAGCACGTCACTTTTGGAAAGATGATGTCACCTAGATGAAGAATATATATGTTGACTTTCTCAGATCATAACTTCAAAATATAATGCATACAAACATACTATTTCCCTGTGAGTAGCAATAAAATACTCCCAGTTAAAAAAAAGAAACTCTGTGTCATTACATTTTTCCCATAAAGTTATATGAAATCTTACATTATACTGTAGAATAGTATAGAGGTAGAATAGTAGAACAGGACTGAGGTCACAGTCATAAGTTATTCAATTTCTGTACTCATGTTAATCATGTTAGAAACTGTATATGTCTTGCCTCACTAGCTGTACCATATGCTCCAGGGACTATATATGTACATATACATATATATATGTATACATATATAGTCACCATATATATGTGTGTGTATGTGTGTGTGTATATATATGTGCATGTGTATGTATGTACGTGTGTATATATACATATATACATATATGCATGTATTCATATATATACATACACGTGTGTGTGTGTGTGTGTGTGTGTGTGTGTGTGTATATATATATATATATATATATATATATATCTTGATTTTTTTTTAGATTAAGCCCAGTAATAATGTCTTACATACAAATAGGGCCCAAATACCTAATTTTTGTTGAACATTCATTAAGTAATTTACTTGTAATTTTCCATGACAGTTTCCTTATATGTATTTCTCATACAGGATTGCCAAATGACCACAAATGATTGTGGATTTCATGATGTAATTGTTGTACAGATTTCTATAAGCATTACAGCACACAGCTTTATTCATACATAATATGAAGAAAAAAATCACCATAACACTCACAGTTGTAACCAGGTCCGATACGATGTTGAGCTTCCAGGCTGGCCAACGTGATGTGGAAAATGATGTGAAGCAACAGGAAGGAAAGACTGGTGAAGCACAGAGACTTTAATAACCGGCCCGTATGTCCTAGAAGGTAAGAAACACAGAGACGGTGAGGGCGCTTCAGATGCAACACACTCACTCTGACCTTTGCAGCATTCCACGTGGATTCTGTTTCTGCCGAATCTATTATATAGACACACCCAGAAGTGTGTCAAGTGTAATAATTACTCTCTTAATTCTTAGTTTAAAGCTAAAGGTATTTTCTTCCCTTTGTAAAATTGTACAATTAACATTGATTAAAAATCCAATGTGAAAGAACGATGCTTTCCTACTTATTATATGACAAATTACCACAAAATGGACCACAAATAGCCCCTGGCCCAGAAAGTATTATAAGAGAGCTCTGCCAAAGTTAAGGGGGGAAAAAAAACTATCTTATCAAAGTAGTTTCGGAAAATAGGAAAAGAAGGGAAGTTGCCCAAAATATTTTACAAAGTTAGAGTAACTTTAAATTCAAAATAAAACAAGGCTAGAAAATAAAAAGGAATTTGAAGCCAGTTTTACCTATGAACATAGACACAAATTATTAAAAAAAGATATTTGCTAACCAACTGAATTAGCAGAGTAAAAATAGAATACATCACATTAAGCTAGGGGTTAAAAGAGACCTGTAATACAAAAACAAACGTGGCTTTCGAGGGAGAGGGGTAAAGGGACGGGCAAAATGGATCAAAGGGAGTGAAAGATACAGACTTCTAGTTATGGAATAAATAAGTCATGGGAATAAAAGGTACGGCATAAGGAATATAGTCAATGATATATATTATAGCATTGCATGGTGACAGATGGTAGCTACACTTGAACACAGAGAAAAACTGAATCACTATGTTGTACACCTGAAACTAATAAACATTTTGTGTCAACTATACTAAGAAAATAATAATGAGCTAGGGTTTATTTCTCACAGAGACACAAGTATTTAACATTAACAAATGCATATGTGTAAGTCACACACCAGTGGGCTGATATAACTTTCTAAATGGATGCAGAAGAAGCATTCATAAAGTCAAATTCTATTTATGATAAAAGAAAGTAACACTCAATAAACTAGGAATAGAAGGAAATATCCTTAATATGATGAAGGTATTACACCACAGCTAAAACAAGCCATCTACTTGTGGTGGAATTTTAGACATACATTAATGTCAGAGAATGATCAAGGACACTTGCTATCCTTGCCACCACTTAACATATCACTGGGTGCATAGGCCAACGTTATAAGATAAGAAAAAGAATGAAGAATTGTAATAACTACAATTATTTGCAGACAATATGAGCAAATGAAACTATTTGTAGATGATATAATCAATATAGAATGCCAAAGTGAAGCCACAGACCAACTATTAGAATACAAGGATTCAGAAAATGATTTAGATCATCATATAAAAATCAATATAGTTCCTTTATATTAACAATAATCAAATAGAAAACAAGATACAACCTAAATTAGCAACCAAAACTGTATTGTAAATGGTTTTGCCAATGTATCAATTTGGCTGGACTATAGTCCCCAGTTTTTTAATCTAACACTAATCTAGACGTTGTCATGAATTTAGAGATATGATTGAAGTCCATAATCAACTGACTTTAAGTAAGGATATTATCCTTGATAATTTGGGCAGGGCTGATTCAATCAGTTGATAGTCTTGAAAACCAGTCTGAGAAGAGAGAGAAACTTTCAGGCCATCAACAAACATATTCCAAAATATATAAGAAAATAATTTTTGAAGAACTCAAAAAACTTATTTAAAAATGTATTTGGAAGAACAAAAACCTCAGAATTGCCAGGCCAATTTTGAAATTTTGAGATAAAAAATGGGTGAGGTTTATTTGTCCTACCAGACAATTAAGGTATGCTCTAAACCCGGAAGTTAAAAGAAAACAAACAGAAACTTAGTTCCCTTACAGAAAGGAAGAAAAGTCAAATGGAATACCACATAGAGTTCAGAAAAAAAAAAAAACCAAACTAATTTCCTCATATGAGCTTGATGAATGTCAAAGTTGACCCCACAAGCCAAGAGAAGAAGAATAGGCTATCTATCTAGCAGGTGAAAAATTGACTTCAATAAAAAAATAATAAAAATAATACTGAATCCCTGTCATAAAGATGATCTTCCAGTAAATAAAGACCTAAATGTGAAAGATAACATTCTAAAGTCAATAGATGAAAATATGGAAGAATAACTCTGTGCTTTGGATTTCCATGGAGATTGCCTCTAACATAAGACCCAAAATATAAGCTATAAAAATAAATAAAGATAAATAAATTAAGTAAATAAATAAATAAATAAATAAAGATGAGTTTGACTACATTAAAATAGAAAATTCAATAGACACCACTATAAATAGAATTCACAGACAGATGATTAGCTGGGACATCTAAGATTAGACATGACATTACTGAGATTAATATTTCAATAGACAAAGAATGCCTGAACATCAACAAGAAGACCACTGAACCAAGAGAGAAGTGAACAAAACATCTACATAGGTCTTACAAGGGAAAACTTGAGAGGGCAATATATTTATACAGAGAAACTAAAAGTGGAAAGAGATTATTTAAGTCATTAGAGTGAAACCAAAAATGGGTTAACATTTTACACCCATCACATTTAAAAAATTTTTTTTTAATTTATTTATTTTTGAGAGAGAGAGAGAGCAGGGGAGGGGCAGAGAGAGAGGGAGACACAGAATCCAAATCAGGCTCCAGGCTCTGAGCTGTCAGCACAGAGCCCGATGCGGGGCTTGAACTCACAAACTGTGAGATATGGCCTGAACTGAAGTTGGACTCTCAACCGACTGAGCCACCCAGGCACCCCTTACACCCATCATATTAGCAAAAATTATGAAATCTATAATATTGGGGTGCCTGGATGGCTCAATTGGTTGAGCTTCTGACTCCATTTCACTACAGGTCACGATCCCAGTGTCAGGAGATCAGGCTCCATGTCAGGCTCTGCACTGAGCATGAGCATGGAGCCTGATTGGGATATTCTCTCTCTCTGCCTCTGCCCCTCTCCCCCGTGTTCTCTCTCTCTCAAATCTATATATATATCTATATATATATATATATATATGTATATATATATATCTCAAATATATATATAAACATATATAATATGTTTATAAATAAGTATATAAACATATATAATATATAATTATATATAACATAAGTAAATATATAATTTATATATATGTTTATATAAATTATATATTTATTTATAAATACATAAGCATATATATGTGTGTATATATATGTATACGTATATATACATACATATGTGTGTATATATATGTATGTGTATATATATGTATATATTTCCATAATATTGAGTTTGAGTTTTTTTCCGAGGGGAAACAATATTACAGTAATAGCGTGAAATTGGTACAGCCTTCCTGGAAGTCAGTACGTAAGTACGTCTCAGTCTCTGACTTGGCAGACACATTCTGAGTTATGAAGTCCAGAGAAATTTTTGCAACAGGTCTACATGGGGACTTGAGTCATAACATTCATCATCCTTGTCTGTAGCAGCAGAGCTTTGGAGATATTCTAATTTTCTGCCAGTCAAGAGATGAATATGTAAAAATGTGCTGAATGTGCATCTTGAAATATGTGCAACCATTAGGTGCATGAAAGCAGAACCACCTATGTAGATCTTAAAAAAAAATGGGTTAAAAATAATAAGAAACAAAATGGGACAATTATTTTGCGGGACACAGACCACAAAATAATTCAGATTAACCAAGAACACAGATCTGGAAAAATAACATATATGTTTAACACAAATGTGTTTATGTATAGTTAATATATGTCTAAAACACATTTAAGGAGTTTCCTATGGGGAGGTAGGAAATAGGAATGAGAATGCGGTATGAGAGATGCTCTCTGAATAATCCTAAAATAAAACTATTCTGTGAATTAAAGAGTACACTTCTGCAACTGTGCTCTGGAGAGGACTAGGTAGGTCTACATTCTGGTCCTTGGCCTGCCTCTAGTCATGCAACTCTGGGGAATTGATTAGATGGACCCCCAGGCCTTTGAAACTATAAAGTTTTATGTACAAATAAAATTTATTTATATGACAAATATATACCTGATAAGTATGTAGTATACTTATGAATTTGTATGTATAAATAAATTATATCTTTATTTACATAATGATAAATACATAAGCTATATATATAATATAGTGCATATAATTTTATATTTAAGTATACTTGTGTTACACACACACACATCTTTAAGATCTAACCAAAAGTTACATTATCTCATTTCAGCATAAAATCCTTCTTTAGTGGTTAAAAAACTGCTTGCCACAGTCTCACTGCCTTGATTACTAATCTGATGTTGGGAAAGAAGAATGAGCCAGGGTTACCTTAAAATACGGAGACACCATTAGTTGAGTATCTCTCAGGTCTACTTTCAACAAACCCATACAGGAAAGAAGGATTTCTCGGTAGCCCAAGAGAAGATCCCATCAAAACCTGGGCAATATTTATCTTTGAGGCAAAGTGAGAAACCACACACATGTCCTAACTCACTCTTTTCAGCAACTGTGTTAACCGCCCCCATCCACTGCCATGGTTGCTGGGGTGATGGCTCTCCCCAGGCTCTGAGCTCAGGGTATTTACTTCTGTGTTCTAATGTTGACGTGGAAGCATTAGTGAATGCTGCTTGCGTGGACCTAAGATAGAGGAGCCCATAAAATACCCTCAGGGAAAATACGGAACAGTCCCCCCCCCCAAAAAAATGAAGCATAAAGATTTAAAATGTCATAAACATAAAATATATATACAGCTAAAATGTACATTTCATTCTGAAATGCATTTTCTTCAGGTTTCTCTAACTTTTGACATAATATACTTTTGGCATGTGGTCAGTTACTTAAAAACATAGCTTAAGGAAGTTAAATTTTATTAGCCTTTTAGGAAAATGAAAAGCTTAAAATAAAAGGAAGCAGAAGGGAACGGAATTAATCTTCTGATTTCTTCTCAATTCTACTGTAGTTTTTATTGCTTTCATTAGGGACAACTAAGGGTTAACACACAGAGATAAAATTTTCTCAAGATCAGTCAAATAATGTATACTTATATGATATGAATAACTGGGTTTTACTTATCAAGTATTCCCTTACAGTAACATTTTTGATTTATATATTATACATATATTATGTATATAATATATAAATATTGTCTGTGATATATAGATGGCATATGTGGGACACATAAACAATTTCCCAAGACACTGTTTTGCCTCAAAGATAAATATTGTGCAGGTTTTGATGGGATCTTCTCTTGGGCTACCGAGAAATCCCTCTAAGGGTTTGTTGAACGTAGACCTGAAAGATATTCAATTGATTTTATCTCCCTATTTTAAGATAATCCTGGTTCACATTGTGAATATACATATATTCTATATGTATATCCACAGTGTTGTGAAACCATTGCTTCTATATACTTTACAAAACATTTTCATCACTCCAAAAGCATCCATGAAGCAGTTACTTTTTCTCAATTCCTGCTTTTCCTTCTCCCTGGAAACCACAAGTCAGCTTTCTGTCTCTATGGATATTCCATATAAATATTATCATACAATACGTGGCCTTTGGCGTCTGGCTTCTTTTCCCTTAGCATAATGTTCTCAAGGTTCATCCATGTTGTTGTGTGTGTACTTCACTCATTTTATGGCTGAGTATTATTCCTTTGTATGTATGAACATTTCTTCATTTATTCATCTCTTGATGGATATTTAGGTTGTATCTACCTTTTGACTACTGTGAACAGTGCTGGTGTGGACATGTATGTACATGTATTTATGTTAGAGTACTTTTTCCACTTATTTTATGTACATACTTAGGAAATGAATTGCATATGATCGTATGGTAATTATATATTTAGCTTTTCGAGGAGCAGCCAAGCTATTCCCACATTTTACATTCCTGCAAACCATGCACAAGATTTTCAAGTTCTCCATATCTCTGTCAGAACTTGGTATTTTCTGATTTTTTAAATTATTATTTACTATAATAATGAGTCATTCTAGTGGATGTCAAATGGTATCACATTGTGGTTTGGATTTCCATTTCCCTAATGACTAATGATGTTGAGCATCTTTTCATGTACCTGTTGGCCATTTGCACATCTTCTATGGAGAACACTCAATTCTATTTTATTGGCTTACACTTTTATCCTTATAGAAATTCCATATTGTTTTGATTACTGTAGCTTTGGAGTGAGTATTAAAATCTATTAAAATCAGGAAGTAGAGGGGCGCCTGGGTGGCGCAGTCGGTTAAGCGTCCGACTTCAGCCAGGTCACAATCTCGCGGTCCGTGAGTTTGAGCCCCGCGTCGGGCTCTGCGCTGATGGCTCAGAGCCTGGAGCCTGTTTCCGATTCTGTGTCTCCCTCTCTCTCTGCCCCTGCCCCGTTCATGCTCTGTCTCTCTCTGTCCCCAAAAAAAAAAAAAAAAAAAAAAAAATCAGGACGTAGAAGTATGAGTGCTGAAACTTGATTCTTCTTTTTTTCAACCGTTTTGGCTATTTGGGACCCCTTGCAATTCCATATGAACTTGAAGATTAGCTTTTTTTATTTCTGCAAATAAAGGCCATTGGAATTTTCATTGGATTCGCACATTATCTACAGCTTGTTTGGGGTAATAATGACATTCTTAAGAATATTAAATCTTCTAACCCATAAGTACAAGATATCTTTCCCTTTATTTCAATCTTCTTTAATTTGTGTCAGCATGTTTGACATTTTCAGTGTACAAGTCGTTCACCTGGTTAAGTTTATCTGTAGGTATTTTATTATTTGATTTGCTAATGTAAACAGAATTGTTTTCTTAATTTTTCTACAGATTGTTCATTTCCCATGGACAGAAACAAAACTGATTTTTGTGTATTGATCTTTTGTGTGTGTACGTGTCTGTGTCTGTGTGTATGTGTGTGTTGATCTTGCATCCTGAAACTTAGCCGAATTTCTTTATTAACTCTGGTAGTATTTTTGTAGATTCTTTGACATTTTCTATATGTAGGAACATGCTATCTGCAAATAAGAACAGTTTTACTTTTTCTTTTCTACTTTGGTAGTCTTTTACTTTTTTTCACCCAACTTCTCGGCCAGAACTTGCTGTACAATGTTGACTGTCAACTGTAAAAGTAGCTGGACGTATTCATTTGCTAAGGCTGCCAGAACAAAGTACCACAACTGGGTGGCTTAACCAACGGAAATTTATTTTCTCACAGTTCTGGAGGCAAGACATCCAAGATCAAGATGTCAGCAATTTCTGGCTTCTTCTGAGGCCTCTCTGCTTCACTTGCCCTCGGGTGGATGCCTTCCCATTAAGCCCTCACATGGTCTTTTCTCTGTGTACATGTATCCGTGGTATCTCTATGGGTCCAAACATCCCCCTTCTGTAACACCAGACAGACTAGATTAGGGCTCACTCTAATGGCCTCATTTTAATTTACTTTTTTAATGGCCAAATATGGGTCAGTCGAAATGATTGTCATTTTTTCCCCTTTTGTCCTATTCATGTTGTGTGTTACACTGATTGACTTTCTTATGTTGAACCATCTTTGCATGATAAAATAAACTCCACTTAGTCACAATGTATAATCCTTTCAAAGTGCTATTTTTGCTTGTATTTCACTGAAGACTTCTACATCTATATTCATAAAGGATACTCGATTGCAGTTTTTTTTTTCCCCTTTTGTGTTGTCTCTGGCTTTGTTACTTGGTAACACGGGTACCACAGAATGAGTTAGGAAATATTCCCTCCTATTCTATTCTAGTTTTTGGAAAAGACTGAGAAGTATTGGTGTTAATTTTTCTTTAGATATTTGGTAGAATTTATCAGAGTAGCTATCTGGTACAAGACTTTGCTGACAGGTTTTTGATTACTGATTCAATTCTTTACTTTTTAAGTCTGTCTACATTCTCTGTTTCCTTTTTGTGTCAATTTTGGTAATATTTATGTTTCTAGAAAATTCACCATTTCAATTAGGTTATCTAATTTGTTGGGGTATCTTTGTTCATAGAACTCACATATAATTATTTTTTAAATGTTTTTTAACATTTATTTATTTTTGAGACAGAGACAGCGTGTGAACAGGAAAGGGGCAGAGAGAGAGGGAGACACAAAATCCAAAGCAGGCTCCAGGCTCCAAGCTGTTAGCAGAGTCTGATGTGGGGCTTGAACTCACAAACCTGAGCTGAAGTTGGATACCCAACTGACTGAGCCACCCAGGCACCCCACATATAATTATTTTAATTCTGTAAGGTTGGTAGTACTGTCTCCACTTTCATTTCTGATTCTATCATTTACATCTTGTCTCACTTTAGATTTGTGAATTTAGCTAAAGGTTTGACAATTCTGTTGATCTTTTCAAAGAACCAACTTTTGTTGATTCAACAAATTCTCAATTAATTGCATTCAATAAATTTTGATATATTGTGCTTCTGTTTCTTTTGTCTGTAAGGATTCTCTAATTTCCCTTGTAATTATCTCTTTGACCCACTGGTTTTTAAGACCACATTATTTAATTTCCATGTATCTGTGAATTTTCCACTTTTCCTTCTGTTATTAATTTCTAGCTTTATTCCCTTGTAGTTTGAGAAGAGGCTTTATATGATTCAATCTTTAAAACTTTCTTGAGTATTCTTTTATGGCCCAACATATGGTCTCTCCTGGAACTATGTCATGTAAACTTGTGAAAATTATGTGTTCTCTTACTCCTCAGGGCAGTGATCTCTCTCTCTCTCTCTCTCTCTCTCTCTCTCTCTCTCTCTCTCCCTCTCTCTCTCTCTCTCTGTATATATATAATTGGTTTATAGTATTGTCCAAGTCCTCTTTTTCTTTATTGATCTTCTACCTAGGTGTTCTTTCCAGTATTGAAAGTGATCTACTGAAATATTCAATTACAACTGTAGAATTGTCTATTTATCCTTTCAAAACTGTCAAGGTTTGATTCCCATATTTGGGGCTCTGTTGTTTGGTGAGTACATGTTTATAATTGTCATATCTTAAATGTTTTATTTATTTTTAAGAGAGAGATAGCATGCAGGGGAAGGGCAGAGAGAGAGAGGGGGACAGAGTATCTGAAGCATGCTCCACGCTGACAGCAGAGAGCCTGACGCGGGGCTAAAACTCACAAACCATGAGATCATGACCTGAGCCAAGTCAGACATTCAACCAACTGAACCACTCAGGCGCCCCAATTGTCATATGTTTTTGATGAATTGATCTTTTATTGATATAGAATGCTTCCTTTGTGACAGTTTTTTTTATGTAAAGTATGTTTTGTATAATATTAACGTAGCCATTTCTGCACTTCTTCGGTTATTATTTGCATTGAATACCTTTTTCCATCTTCTTCACTTTTAACCAACTTTGTATTTGGATTTTAAGTGAGTTTCCTGAAGACAACATACAATTGAATCATGTTTCATTATCCATTTTACCGTCTTTGCCTTTCACTGGAGAGTTTATATAAAAATGATTACCACTTATATAAAAATGATTGCCGGGGCGCCTGGGTGGCTCAGTCGGTTAAGCAGCCGACTTCGGCTCAGGTCATGATCTCGTGGTCTGTGGGTTCGAGCCCCACGTCAGGCTCTGTGCTGACAGCTCAGAGCCTGGAGCCTGTTTCAGATTCTGTGTTTCCCTGTCTCTGACCCTCCCCCGTTCATGCTCTGTCTCTCTCTGTCTCAAAAATAAATAAACGTTAAAAAAAATTAAAAAAAATGATTACCAAAGATATACTTCTGTCTCTTTGCTATTTTTTTCTGTCTGTCTTATATCCTTTTTGTTCCTCACTTCCTCTATTACTTCCTTCTATTGTGTTTAATTGATTTTTGTAGGGTACCATTTTGACTGCCTGCTCATTTTCTTTTGTGTGTATATTTTTTAGACATTTTCCTATTCATTACCATAGGGATCGCAGTTGATACCCTAAGTTTATAACAATCCAGTTTGAGCTGGTTACCAACTTAGCATCAATGTTATACAAAATCTTGTGGTGCCTGGGTGGCTCAGTTGGTTAAGCATCTGACTTCAGCTCAGGTCATGATCTCACGGTTCATGAATTCAGTGAGATCGAGCCCCGAGTCAGGCTCTGTGCTGACAACTCAGAGCCTGGAGCCTGCTTCTGATTCTGCGTCTCACTCTCTCTGCCCCTCCCTGACTCGCACTCTCTCTCTCTCAAAAATAAATGAAAAAATATATGTGTATATATAGATATAATATTATGCAAAATCTCTGCTTCCATACAGCTTCATCCTTTCTTTATGTTGGTGTCACAATTTACTTCTTTATACATTGTGTACCTATTAGCATATATTTATACTTATTGCTTTATGCACTTGTCTTTTAAATCATATAGGAAATTAAGAGAGAAGTAGTGAACCAAAGATACAGCAATACTGTGTTTTATGTTTACACAGTATCTTTATTGGAGTTTTTCCTTTCTTTGAATGTCTTTGAGTTACTGTCTAATGTTTTTTTCATTTCAGCCTGAAGGATTCTCTTCAGCATTTCTTCTAGGACAGACCTATGAGTGACACATTAGTCTTTGTTTATCTGGGATTTTTGTCTTCTCCTTTGTTTCTAAAGGATAAATTTGCATGATAGAAGATTCTTGGTTAACAGTTTTCTTTTCTTTTTGTTTTCCTTTCAGCACTTTCAAGGTATCACATTTCTGGCTTCTATGGTTTCTCATGAAAATCTGCTCTTAATCTAATTGAAGTTTCCTTGATTGTGGTGAGTCATTTCTTTCTCCCTGTTTTCAAGATTTTCTCCTTGCCTTTGGCTTTGACAATGTGATTATGATGGGATTCAGTTTTCTCCTCTTGGAAGTTATTGACTTTTCAAATGTGTAGTTTCATGTGCTTTTTCAAACTTGTCATGTTTTGATATTCTTCAAATATTCTTTCTGGCCCATTCATTCTCTCCTCTCTCCCTGGGACTCCCATTATGTGTGTGTTGATATGCTTGACAATGGCTAATAATTCTCTTAGGGGAACCTGGGTGGCTCAGTCTGTTAAGTGTCCAATTCTTGATCTTGGCTCAGGTCATAATTTCACAGTTCGTGAGTTTCAGCCCCCTGTGTCGGGCTCTGGACTGACAGCATGGAGCCTGCTTAGAATTCTCTCTCCCTCTCTCTCTACCCCTACCCCACTCACGCTCACTTGCACACTCTCTCTCTTTCTCTTCCTCTCTCTAAATACATAAACTTTAAAAAAAATTAAAAAGAATTCTCCTAGACTCTGTTAATTTTTCTTTATTTCTTAAATCTGCTCTTAGACTGGATAATTTAAACTGACCAATCTTCAAGTTCATTAATTCTTTATTCTGCCTGCTCAGATCTGCACTTTGAAACTTATTTTTCTTTTTAGCTATTATACTTTTCAGTTTCAGAATTTCTGTTTGGTTACCTTCTATAATTCCCATCTCTCTATTTATTTCCTCTAATTTGATTAGAAATTATCTGCATTTCCCTTAGTTCCTTTTTCATGACTTCATTTACCTCTTGGAACACATACAACATAGGCAACATAAAATGTCTAGTAAGTTCAAGGTCTGTTGCCTCAGGGAAATTTTCTGTTGATTTCTGCTGTGAACAGGTCATGTTTTCTTGTTTCTTTTAATGCTTCATACTTTTATCCTGAAAATTAGATATTTTGAATATTGCCATGTGATAATTCTGGAAACCAGATTCTTCCCCCTCAGAATTTATTTTTGTTGATTACAGCTATAGCTGTATGTTTAGTTACTTTTCTTTCTTTTTTTTAAGGTTCTATATTTTTCAAGTCATCGTTATACCCAATGTGTGGCTCAAACTCACAACCACGAGATCAAGAATCACATGTTCTACTGACTAAGCCAGCAAGGTGCACCTAGTTACTTTTCTAAACTAATTTTCATGAAATACATATCCATTTCTATGTGTGGTCCATTCCTCTGTGTTGTCTTTCACTAGTGTTTACACAGAAATGTTTTTAAATATCAGGGACCGTGGATGGTGAGAGAAAGAGTGGGAGAGAGGGAGGAGGCTGCTTACAATTCTGCCTTAGCCTTCACTTCCTACTTGCACTGAGACTAGAGATCTTACAGAAGTGAAAGCTTGGGGTCTTCTAGGGTCTTTTCAGAGTATGCATCCTGCCCTTAGCATGCATATAACTTTCTATATTCCCCAGTATACACGGGCACTTTTGGATGCCAAAAATTCCCAAAGAAATTTGGGAATTTTACTTCTCAGCTTTTACTCCCAGGCTTTCAGCACCCTATTGCTTTCCTCAGCTGTAACCTTCTGAAACAGGCAGCTGGGAGTTGTTCATTTGCCTCACAAGGTTTCTGAGGAATGGCTGGTCTTTTCTGCTTTAAGCGACTTCTGAATTGGGTGAAACAAGTCAAGTGACTTTCAGGCAGCCCCAGACATATTAGAACACACGAAAACAAGTCTTTGAGAATAGGTCTTCTCTCTTCCCTCTGGAACCAGGGACCAGGATCCCACATTGGTAATGTTGGCAGCTGTCTTCGGGACTGCCAACATGCTGGGGCTGGGCAGGGAGCAAAGGCAAATAAAAATGCCAAAAAATTATCCTTCCGTTAAGTTACCTTTTTCTTGATTCAACATTTCTTTGGCCATTGTAAATCTTTCACTGTTTTCTACAGTTCTGAAAAAATTATTCTATTTTTTTCTTGAATTGTACCTCATGCTGTGTAGGGAAAGCTACCTTCTCTGCCATTTTTGCTGACGTCTTCTTTCGGTTTCAAAAGATTTACCTTTTTTTTTTTTTATTTAAAATTTTTTTTTTCAACGTTTATTTATTTTTGGGACAGAGAGAGACACAGCATGAACGGGGGAAGGGCAGAGAGAGAGGGAGACACAGAATGGGAAACAGGCTCCAGGCTCCGAGCCATCAGCCCAGAGCCCGACGCGGGGCTCGAACTCACGGACCGCAAGATCATGACCTGGCTGAAGTCGGACGCTTAACCGACTGCGCCACCCAGGCGCCCCAAGATTTACCATTTTTTAAAAATTTTTTGAGTTTATTTATTTTGAGAGAGAAAAAAAGGACAAGTGGAAAGGGGCAGAGAGAGATAGAGGGAGAGAGAGAATCCCAAGCAGGCTCCACACTGTCAGCATGGAGCCCAATGCAAGGCTTAAACCCACGAACCATGAAATCTGACCTGAGCCAATGTTGGGTGCTTAACTGACTGAGTCACCCAGGCACCCTTATTATTTTTCTTAAGTAGATTCCATACCAAGCGCAGATGCTAATGCAGGGCCCAAACTCACAACCCCGAGACCAAGACCCAAGCTGAGATCAAGAGTCGGATCCACCCAGGTGCCCCTCAAAACATTTTTTATTCAAACTTTTGGTTTTCATTTATTGTGTGTGCATGTACTGTGTATGTACAGTTTTGAACGAACTGAATAGATTATTATTCCTTTATCTAAATAAAATGCAGCATAATAATTACATCTAATACCATCAAACATAGACTCTTTCAAAACTGTTTTTTTCCCTCTAATCCTGCACCAAAGACTGTTCCAGTTGCAAAGCTTCACTGCTGCTACTGCCCTGAAGACCTCTAAAGACCCCCACTTCCTGCCCCCAATTCTACCTCTCTGTGATCAGAAGAACTAGGGAAAGGGGTACCACGAGGTAAAGATTAAAGAGGAGATACCGGTGAGAAGAAAGCCAGAAGGGGAGTTCCTCTAATTCTGTTACAAATCAGCACAAGTCTTGTTCGCATGCCCAAATTACACATGTGTGGAATGGACCCACAAGACCTTTAAGAACTGAACTATGATGCAACGAACTACTCAAGTACCAGACTAATCTCTGAGTGCTGCATATGCAGGGAAGAACCAAAGAGAAAAGCAAAGATTTTGATATTGGTACCACCACCCATAGAACGTGAGATAAACTTGTGACTTAAAACCAAACAGACTAACTGCTTGCTAAAACACAGACACGAATAAAAACAAATCGACAGTTGTCTGAAAATTTTAACATGACCCTGATGTCTCATAACATAATATTCAAAGTGACCAGGATACAATCTCAGATTACTTGACATACAAAACATCAGGAAAATCTGACCAATTGTCAACAGAAAAGATAATAAGGTCAACTTTAAAATTACCCAGATGTTGAAATTATTAAAAAATTATTTTAAAACATCCATTATAACCACATTCCACAAGGTAAAGGTAAACAATCTTGAATGCATGGAAATATCAAAGTTGTCAGCAGAGAATAAATAAATAAAATTTTAGAACTGAAAATATACAGTATCTGAACTTTAAAACTCCCTGGATGGGCTTAATAGTAGAAGACAGATAACAAAGGAGTAAGTCAGTCAATTTAAAAAGATTAATAGAAATTATGCAAGATGAGTAACAGAGAGCAAAAGATTAAAAAAATTAACAGGCCCTCAGGGACCTGAAGTTCAAAAGGCTTATCACTTGTGTCATTTGTGTCCTTAGAGTTATCAAAGGAAGAGAGAAAGAGATTGGTGCAGAAAAAAAAAAAAAAAAGGATAATAGCTAAAACTTCCCCAAATTTGGTACAGACATAACTTACACATTCAATAGGCTTAGTAAACCTTAAAGAGGATGAACTCAAGGAAACCACTCCCTGCCACATGATAACCAATATGCCAGAAGTGAGAGGTAAAGAAATACGGCAAGCAGCAAGAGAAAAATGTCACAGTACATACAGGGAGACAACTATTTGAGTTACTACATATTTGTCACCACAAACCATGGAGACCAGAACGCAGTGTGGAGCAGTACCTTTAAACGTACGAAAGGAAAGAGTACGAACCCAGAATTCTCTAACTTGTGAAAATATCCTTCTGGAATGAAGGCAAAACACAGACATTTTCAAATGAAAAACAAAAACAAAAATACATCGAAGAGTATCTGTCATCTGAAGGATGACATAATGGATAAAAAATGGATAAAAAGGTATTTGTTTCACACACGCGTGCGCACACACGCACGCGCGCGCGCGCACACACACACACACCCCTCTTGATTATAACCATGCTCCAATTAAGTCATGGCATTTCTAGAAATGATCCCTGGGTTTTTTTGTGGTTTTGGAAATATTTCGTGTGAACAGAAATAATTGGGGGTATTATGTTGCCCATGTGTTTTGAATAGTCACTCTTATTTATACAAGAAATATGAAATATCCAAAGATATGTCACCTAATAAATAATCACTCATAATTAAAAACACAAGGAAATGGGGCATATATTAAAAGGATTAAAAATATATATGCTAACTTCAAGATGATTTACAGAAGTACCCAAAAAGCAGATTCACAAAATGAACAATTTATGGCCAGAATTACAGAGTACCAAATTGTGTATTTATATACTATATTTCTCTAATTATTAGAATGCTAAGGCAGAAAAAATTCAGTGCTATCAGAAGAAATAAATAACAAGGAGAAAACATAGAGGTTTTTTTTCAAAAATTTTAACTTAAAGCTTTTTTTTTCTCATAGATTCTCTTTATTTGTCATATATTTCCTCAAATAGAGCTAAAAAAAAAAGACTATTATTATTTATGGATTTTATCCAGGAATTAGGATTTATTTTTTACTTTTTCTGGTATTTATTTATTTTTTGGGGGGGGGAGGGAGGAAGAGAAAGAGAGAGAGAGAGAGAGAGAGAGAGAGAGAGAGAGAGAGGGAGAATGAGTGTGGGAGGGGCAAAGAGAGAGGGAGACACAGAATCCAAAGCAGGCTCCAGGCTCTGAGCTGTCAGCACAGAGCCTGATGCAGGGCTCGAACTCACAAACCATGAGATCATGACCTGAGCAGAAGTCAGATGCTAAACTGACTGAGCCATCCAGGTACCCCCAGGAACTGGGATTTAAAGACAGGTATAAAGGTAACTTAGGTATAAATCTAAACATAAATGTGATAATTTGTTACACTTATAAAAGTAATTCACAGGTTATTGCCTTAGCCAACATTTCCAATTCTTTAGCTTTCAATGTATTCAAAGAGTGACATACAAATGTGAAAGATCCACGGTTTTCATGATTATGCCGATATTTATAAGCTAATTTTGGAATTTTCCATTTGAGAAGTAAGGCATTCCACGGGGCGCCTGGGTGGCTCAGTCGGTTAAAGTGTCCGACTTCAGCTCAGGTCACGATCTCGTGGTCCGTGAGTTTGAGCCCCTTGTCGGGCTCTGGGCTGATGGCTCAGAGCCTGGAGCCTGTTTCCGATTCTGTGTCTCCCTCTCTCTCTGCCCCTGCCCCGTTCATGCTCTGTCTCTGTCTCAAAAATAAATAAAACGTTAAAAAAAATTAAAAAAAAAAAGAAGTAAGGCATTCCATAAAGTTAACAATTCCTATAAGAGAGCTCTGAGCCTTGTGGTCATTCACTTTTTGGTGAAAATGAAACAGCAAGAAGTTTCACTGATTTTCACGGCTTTATAGATAAGTTAATTAATTGAATTCAAATTCTGCATAAAAACAGAGTTTGAAGAGTTCTATATATATTTCAAATTTTTAAGCACCCAAGATATGTTTATTATTTATTTGCAACTTAATTAGAAAGACCCCAGTGGAATTAACCATGTCGCCAATGTAAATGGCATTTACAGAAAAAAAAATACCTCGGAAAGCAAGTATTTATATTTAAAGGATTTCCCACAACTTTATGCGCCAGGTAGAAAAAACGAAAAGCAAGTCAACAACATAAAACCAAGGTTTTTCTCTTCAATTCAAAATGAGGTTAACTATTGATACCTATTGGCTGGAAAAGAGTGTGCTAGGACTTCAAAATGAACTAAGTCGTCAAGCTTGTAGGTTGAGTATACATGAACTTGCTAATCCTAACCATTCTGATCTACAGGAATGGCCACTTCGTTAGTATCAGACTCATACAAATGCAGAGAAGAAATACATGTCTGCCACATATTCTCCTTGAAATCTCATTGAGGTCATCATTTCAACCCTCCTGGAACTCTTTGTTGAGAAAAAACAGCAAGAGGGGCTTTCTGGGAGCACCACAAAGCCAGTGGAAGAATGGATGACAAGATCATTGCCTTCGGAGTCCTCCGCACCTTCACAAATTAGACTGCGAGCTTCTACTGCATGTCTCTGAGTGGGACTTGCAATTCCCCACCACACCCACGTCTTAATCCTCCTTTGCAAATGCTCAAGTTTCTATTTCCAATTTTTTTATTGACATATTGTAGGAGCCAAAAAAAAATATTTTTTTCCCTTCTGCCTTCCCATTTGGATCCGTCATTTATTACCTTGGCTTTATGTGCTATTATTTAATAACTTTTAAAGTATTGTAGTTTCTTCTAAAAGGTTCCTCACAATGAAATGGATATAATCAGAGGGCGGGGGGTGGGGGGCGGTGGTGGTTAAAAGAATGCCAGAGAGAAAGATGACTCTCTGGGCACGCAGAAGAATGCTAGAGGAGGGACCAGGAAAAGGACACGAAGCTGCCAGCATTACAAATGTCCACTCCATCCTTCCTTCTAAATCTATCATTCATGCATGACCAGGTCTCACATCTTTTACATCTTTCCTTACTACTCTGACCCAATGTCTTTATCTGACACTCAGAAATGTATATCTTATATTGTCAGTTGCTGCCCTAGGCTGGGTGACCAGGAATAGACTCAGACTGAGATTGGTGTATAGGAAATTATTGGAGAGGGCTGTGGGCAATATCATCAATAGAGGGGTGAGGGAGGCAGGACTGAGCCAGGGGAGAATCTGGACTGCAATGTGGCTGCAGCGGAGCCCTCAGAGGGTCCTTGGGAAGCTTTGGAGCTGGAATGGCCCTTCACCACTGTCTGGAATTGAGGCAAGGGGGCTAAGCCTGTGTATCCCACTCACCCCCATCACTGGCCAGAAACTAGATGTGAGCTGTCCCCAGAGATGGGTGTTACTTAAGCAAGGCAGCTTCCTACAGTTCATGACAGTGATTGCTGTGAGCAGTCCTGAGTCAACTCTCCAGGAAACCTGGGGGAATCAGTGCCACCATCATGGAGGGGCTAGGGGCAGCACCTCACAGAGCAACTAGGTCATCTTGTTCTAGACATTCGTTGTCCTCAGATGCAGCATAAGCCTCCTGAAAGCAGGCACCATGCTAGCATAATATCTCAAGCTTAACAGGGACCTCAATGGCTAAATATCTGGGGCAAGAAGCAGAACTGAGAGCATGAAGTGGCAGGGCTTTCTCACTCTAGAAAACACAGGGGCCTGGGACTTCCCAGGGGTAGAAAGTTCCTATTTTTGAGGTACCTTTTGCCCGACATACATGGAAATATAATTGACACTTGGACAACACGGGTTTGAATTGGACGGGTCCACTGGTACACAGAATTTTTAAGAGTTAACCACAAAAGCCAGAGACATTTCTCCATAGGACCCAATGGAAGGCAATCTGCACAGGGATCATGGCCACTGACCTCTGAGGACCAAGGAGGCCCCCTGGTGAGCCCAGGCAAGGGCAGGACCTGGCAGGGCTGTAGGTCACCCCATGGATGGGGAGGTCGGGGAGAGCACCAGGGCTGGCTGTCAGGAGGCTGGGCTGAAGCACAGGAACTTGCCCAGAGGGCAGGGATGGCATAGCACCAGAAGCGCCTCCCCACTTTGCCCCCAACCCTAGAGCAGCACCTCAGCATCTCTGCATCCGAAGGCCAATGCACTCATGTGTGGCTTTGGCTGCTGATGGCCACCCATTATTGGTGGGGTACCTCCAGACACACAGGGCAGCTGTCCCTTCCTACAGTTCCCCTGGAAGCTAAGTCCAGGCCCTTGCGCCTGTCCCAGCCTGGCCTGCCTATTCATGGATTTTTTTTTTCAAAAATTTACATACAGCACTGTAAATATATATTCTCTTCCTTAGGATTTTCTTATCAACATTTTCTCTTCTCTAGCTTACTTTATTGTAAGAATACAGCATAGAAGACATGGAAAATACAAAAATATGTGCTAATTGGCTGTGTTACTGGTAAGGATTCTTGCCAATAGTAGGCTATTAAGAGTTATGTTTTAGGGAGTCAAAAGTTACTGGTGGATTTTCCACTGCATGGAGTTGGGGGGGGCTTGCCCCAAGCCCTTGGTTGTTCAAGGGTCAATTGCAATAGGTAAAATACGAAGCTGATCACCAGGAAAATATAACCAGGCACCAGCATAAGATAAACATAAGTAAGGGTCAGGATGAGCAGAGAAATGCAAAGCTGAGTGCAGGCTGGTCTTAAAGCAGGCACACAAAAAAATGAAAGTGGGCTTCATGGTGAATATCTAATGACATGCTTGGCATGAGCAAGGGAGCTGTCGTTAGGAACACTGATTAAAATAAAGGTTTGGTTACAGCTCCCCAGATTTTAAAAGGATGCTGGGAAAGAATGTTCTCCTGACCACTTTGTGATTTACAGTTTACAAGGAGCTGTGTGCTTAGGGAAGAGGGAGAACATGGATACCCCATACCTGGGAAGCCCACACCCCCAACATCATCACAGGACAGATCTCTCCGTCTCCACTGGGATCCCATAGGTCCAGGTGGGAGCAATGGAAAAGTTTTAGAGAGATAAGCACAGAGGGTGTGGAAAAGGAGAAAGCTAGAACCAGAGCAAGAGGGGTTGGGGCGGAGACCAAGGAAGCCTTCTTGTTCGATATTAGTGAACAAACAGTAATTCAAAATACATGAAGAAACACGAATTCATTGAAGGTTAAATGAAACATGCAACAGACTGAAATTGACATTAAACTAAGTTTCTTGGGGTTCCCCCAAAAGAGAAATAAGGTAAATCCCGAAAAGTGAACAAGAAATTGTTTTTTCCAAGACAGAAGAAATGAAATAAAATAGATGACACTGAAAAGAGCAACGAAATGTCTTAGAAATTTAAAATATGGTCATTTAACTAGTGAAATAGATCAACAGGTAAGCTACCCCCTAGATTGGGTGGAGGCCAAGATAAATTCGGTGAACTGGATGACAGTATTGAGGACCTCATGCAGAACTCAGCACAAGGTAACAAAGAAGATGTAAAACAGCAGTCGAGAGCATGGAGGACAGACCGAAAAAATTCAACATAGATCATTAGGAATTCCAGGAAAGCAGCAGAAACAGTGGGAGAATTATTTGATGAATTGCCTTCCATTTATTTGTAAACGTATTCATGAAACTACTGTTTTGCAACTACTATGTGAGAGACACCTTGTTTAAAACTTCACTGTCTTTGGATAGAACAGGACATATTGTACCTTTGAGATCATACATGCTATTGAGAAGCAGAAAATACGCTAGGTACATCAGAAAGGTAATAAAAACTAGAAAGCAACTGGAAATGACATTTTTTTTCTTAAATTATTAGAAACCATGTTTGAAACATACAGTTGACTCTTAAACAATGTGGGGTCAGGGCCACTGGCCCCACACACACAGTAAAAAATCCACATATAACTTTTGATTCCCCTAAAAACTTAACTACTAATAGCCTAGTGTTGACCAGAAGACTAACCAACAATAGTTGATTAACACATATTTTGTACCTTACATGTATTATATACTGTATTCTTACAATAAAGTAAACTAGAGGGGAAAAAAAAGTATTAAGAAAATCATAGGGGCGCCTGGGTGGCTCAGTTGGTTAAGCGTCCAACTTTGGCTCAGGTTATGATCTCACGGTCCATGGGTTAGAGCCCCATATCGGGCTCTGTGTTGACAGCTTGGAGCCTCAAGCCTGCTTAGGATTCTGTGTCTCCCTCTCTCTCCCCTCCCCCACTTGCGCGCGCGCGCTCTCTCTCTCTCTCTCTCTCTCTTTCTCTCAAAGATAAACATTAAAAAATTTAAAAAAGAAAATCATAAAGAAGAGAAAATTTATCTATAGTACTGTACCATATTTACTTGGAAAAAAAACATACACATGGGCTTGCATAGTCCAAACCTGTGTTGTTCAAGGGTCAACGATACATACATGTACATGAGCATGAACATGTAGAGTGGGGAAGATGCCAAAACTTTCATCAGAATTGGAAATTCTAGGCCCTCTAGCTCTAAGGGCCAGATAGTACATATTTTAAGCAAGGACACAATTCTGCCATTGTAGTGCAAAAGCAGTCACAGACAATCCATGAACAAGTTATGGTTGTATTTCAGTAAAATTTGATTTATGGAGACTGAAATTTGAATAAAAGGTAATTTTCCTATGTCACGAAATAATTTCAATTTTTTTTTTGGCAATTTAAATTAACTCACAGGCCACAGTGGTGGGTAGAGACAGTGTTGGTCTGTGGGCTGCAGTTTGCTGATCCCAGCTCTAGTAGAAGAAAGCACATTTGAGGTCAAAAACAACTGTGCTTTGATAGTCAAGAAATTTCCTAGTAGGCTTTGCACTGATTCTGTGATGTCTGAGGGTCCTTCCTCATTTGTGGAGAAGAAACAAAGCCCAGTATGACTCATCCATACCAGGTGTCCCTGTCTCCATTCATGTGGCTCTGTTCCCTGGAGAAGACCCCCCCACCCCACCCCATCCACTTTACTTTCTCTAATTTCCCCATTTCCAAAAGGAGGTCAGGCCAAAAGCCAGAACTCAGGTTGTGGATATATGCCTAATTCTTTTTTTTTTTTTAACGTTTATTTATTTTTGAGACAGGGAGAGACAGAGCATGAATGGAGGAGGGTCAGAGAGAGAGGGAGACACAGAATCCGAAACAGGCTCCAGGCTCTGAGCTGTCAGCACAGAGCCCGACGCGGGGCTCAGACTCATGAACCTCGAGATCATGACCTGAGCCGAAGTTGGACACTTAAACGACTGAGCCACCCAGGCGCCCCTACCTAATTCTTAATATTATGAGGTAGTTGTTCTGTTGTGATGTTTTACAGAAGGAGAAAAAAACGATAGGCAGGTAGAAATGTATTAATATACATAGAAACTTGTGTAAGCACACTTAAAAATGTCTGCTTAAGTCTCAAAAGCTGAACTATGGAAAGGAGGCCAAATTGGAGAACTTAAGCACCCAAATAAAATGGCTTTCCGTGCACATTCTCAGGTCCCTCCACAGGCAGGTTTGGCAGAGAACAGGCCAATACAAGCATCCAACGTGGATATGAAGAAATTCCTTTAGTAGGATCAATTGATTAACCAGTCTCACTCAAACAGAGGAAGGCATTTCCAAGTGCAGTGAGCACTGGGGCTCCCTCATGGAATGGTCAATGCCTTTGCATGAAGTCAAAGGCAGAGATCCAAACACAGGAGACAGGAAGTTGCTCAGCCTTCCGCAGACCCACCCCAGTAATGAGCCTTGTCCTTGTCCTTCCACGTCTTCCTTCTGGAGGGGAGGACAGCACTTGGAGGCTGAATGATACAGTTAGATTCAAGAATATGTACGCTATTTAGCAGAGCACTGAGAAAAGCTTTCATGTAAAAGTGAAACCTCTGAATTGGGGCTTTCTGCCAATTCAGTAAACAAACTATAGGACAAGGGAAGAGAATTAATAGTTGTTATTTTTTGGAGCTTTTCTCTCTCTCTCTCTTTTTTGTTGTTGTCTTTTAAACCATGTTATGGCTTCTGTAACTTTGACTCTAAACAACTGATGGTTTCCCTGTTTTTCTGCCAAGACCTGAGAAGTGTAGGCTGTGAATACAGGCCTATCCACTGCAGAAACTCCCTGTCTGCAGACATCTTCTGACTGAAGACATGTCCTGCCCCATGCCCCTGTAAGTTCCCAGGGGTCTACATATTGCCCATGGGGTGGGTAGTAACACCCCCAGCACTGGGAGTAGGGGGCCGGCTACACTGCCCCCTGGTTCCCTCTGGATAGAGATCCCACAAATTTCAGAGTGAAACAAAAAAAAGAGAGGAACTTAGATATTTACCAGACCCTGCCCCATTCCACCTCTGGTTCTGGGATTTCACAGATTATCCAGACTGAGTTATCCCCCCACACTTATCCTCAAGGAAACTGCATAACAACTCAATGTATCAGGGAGTTGGCTTTTGGGAATAAAAAGCCTTAGTCATGTTTTAGATGATTCCAACTATGAGAAGTTGTCCAAATCGTAAGGGAGAATTTTTTTTAAGGAAATAGTGAACTTAATGGTCTCATTTCTAAGAACCTCAGTGACCTTCATAATTCGTTGGTCGGGGATAGAAAAAGTGCCTTCTGAAATCTGTGTTTCCCCAATTCTGACTGCATTCAACACCACGCAGGCTTGTCAGAGAAGTCCTTTCCAACATCTCGTTCCAGATCATTGATTTGTGTCTTTCTTAATGTTGACCAGACTGTAAGTTCCTTGAAGGTAGGAGCCAAATATCACACCTCTGTAGACACTCCTGAGTGTCTCGTACAGCACTTTGCACACAAGAGTCCCCATTAAATGGTTACTGAGAGGACTTAATAAATGAAAATCACACAAATGAGAGAGAACCTGGTCCTTGTGTACTGATCCCAATGTATGTTGGCAAGAACGTTTCGCATCAAGCCAACAAGAAGTCTGCATACTTCTTGTTATTTTACTAAGCCAGTTTGCCAAATTCTGCACCAGGGGACCCACAAATGGTAATGAATGGGAGAAAACAATCAGGTTATTGAGTCCATTCCCCTTCAAGGCGGGCTCGTTCCCTGTGGAGTATTCTTCCAGCAATTAGCTTTAGATGTTTTCTGTACAGAGTTATTCTGCAATCCCTTCAGGAAAACGGTGAATTCAATTCTGAAAAAAAAAAAAAAAAATGTCTGTTCTGCTACACTTCGTTCTCTTAGATCTACCCATATAACTTCACCTTTGTCTTTTTTTCTTTTGCATCTCTTCAAAAAGGCGGGTTTAGTTCCACACGTATTGTCAGGCATGGATAGATGGAGGAAGGAGTTACTGCCTTCAGCTTCATGTCGATAGAGACTCGGAAAGTTGGGGGGAGAACTGGAGGTGTCCCCACACACCTGAGAGTGGCGCTCACCAAAGACAGGTGTAGATGAGTGACCGTCAGCTTGCTTCCAGCTGTTCCCCACCTTCGTCATGCTTTTTTTCACATCTGCTTTTCCATTGGCATGAGGCGCCCAGATTTGCTGGCCAGGAGAGTCTTTCTGCCCTGGCTGACTGGTCAGGAGAGATTTCTGTGCTGTTATCATGTCGTTTTCCCCACAGGGAACATGCACCAGGTTGCTATGACTAAGTGCATTGTGACCTTCAGTGTTTATGTTCTCCGTTCCTGAGCTCGTCAGCCAGCACTGCCTTCTGTTGGTTGGTTATGCTCACAGCACCAGAGGAATGACTCATCTGCAAAGGCGGGAGGGGGGTGTGGGTCCTCCAGTAAAAGGCACATATTATCCTCAACGTCTCTCCCCAGAAAGAGCCTAGCACATTCTCAAAAAACAGCCTTTTAATTAGTTTTTTGCCATTGCTCCATGGGTATGTTTTCATTTATCTATGAAACTGGCAAGAAGACATGCCAATTTCTCTTTTTAGATTGTACATTTGTCCCCTTCCTTTTGCTCAGGTCTCAGATCAGACATTTAGACCCATCTCTGGTCTGCAAGCTAAAATGGACACCATCTCTCCGCCCCCAGGTGCTCATGTTACCTTGCCTTGCACACGTCACCACTTGCAATAACCTTAATTTGTTTCTTTTTTTATTCTCTCCCCTATCTCTATCTCTCTGTCTCTATCTCTCTCTATCTATAGCTCTCTCTATCTCTATCTCAAATGTGAGCTTCACAAGTCCAAGATCCTACTTGCCCTGCTTGATTATCCTTGCACCCCCAAAGCACAGAAAAGTGCTTAAGTAGCACACAATAAATATTGGTTGAATGGATGAACGAATGAATGAAAAGCAACAGGTGAACGTAAGAAGTCATGTGCTGATGTACAGCTGTTACCACAGCCATGTGGAGGACATAATGTAAAATCTTTAACCTTCACCAGGGTAACAGATTGAATGAAGCAGGACATTAGTGCATGGAAGGGAAAGAAATAGGCAAAACTTGTCTCCTCCCAGTTAAATTCATTGAGCTAAAAAATTTACCTACTATTAGTTTATTGGCGTTGCATTCATATCAACATCCCTATATCTGCTGTGAAACAGAGTGGCCAAATTCACAGATCCCTCCTTCCCATCACCTTCAAGTTCATTCATCCTTTTCCTTTTTTCCTTCCTCCCTTCCTCTCTCCCTCCCTCCCTCCCTTCCTTCCTTTCTCCCTCCCTTCCATCTTTCCTTCTTTCCTTCTTTCCTTCTTTCCTTCCTTCCTTCCTTCCTTCTTTCCTTCCTTCCTTCCATCTTTCTTTCTTTTCTTCCTTCCTTCCTTCCTTCCTTCCTTCCTCCCTCCCTCCCTCCCCTCCATCCTTCCTCCCTTCCCTCCCTCTTCCCTTCCTTCCTTCCTTCCTTCCTTCCTTCCTTCCTTCCTTCCTTCCCTCCCTCCATCATTCCTCCCTTCCCTCCCTCTTTCCTTCCTTCCTTCCTTCCTTCCTTCCTTCCTTCCTTCCTTCCTTCCTTCTTCCTTCCCCATTCTCTCTCTCTCATACACACACACACAAATTCTTAAGATGCTTCCCTTTTAGTTTTTTCTGTTGACACTTGAGTACATCCTTAATATTAAAACCCTTCCCAAGTAATCTAAAAATGATCTTAAAGTACTTTTACTATATCACCTATTTTTTTTTCATTTTAACCAGGACTTACATCATTTAGAGGAAAAAATATACGTGCAGAGATTTTTAGAGTCCTCAGAAACAAAATAGTAAATTGAATTCCCACATTTAGTCATTACAGACTCAATTTTTAGAGAAAATACACGCAGCTCCCATAGGTCATGCTTAAACATAAAAGCTTTAAGTCACTTGTCTAGACTGAATAGTGAAATACATATTTAGTGTAAGATTCAGTGAGTTTTGGCAAATGTCTGCATCTGTGAAACCATCATGACAAGATCTACAACATTTACACCACCCAAAATGTCCTTCACACCCTTTCTAGTCAATTATCACCCATCTTAGAGATTTAAAAATCTCAGTGCACCCTAAGCATAATAAGCTCAAAGAGGAATCACCATGGTATACATCAAACTCAAATTACTGAGAGTCTAAGGTAAAGAGAAAAGCTTTAGAAGAGCCAGAGAAAAATACATTAAGGGAGAACAATCACAAGATTTATGACTGACATCATCAAAAACTATGGAGGCTAGAAGATACCGGAATGACATATTTATTATACAGAAGCAGAGAGGGAAAGGTTTTTCCACCAAAAATTCTACAGCTAGTGAAGCTATCCTTCAAAGGTGAAGGCAAACATGAGGGCATTTTTAGACACACAAAAACCAGGAGGATTCACAACCGCCAAAACTGTACTGTAAGGAATGCTGAAAGTTCTTCAGGAAAGGAAAATCGCACTACCTGGGAACTCAGATCTACACGAAACAATGAAGAATACAGAAATGGTAAGTATGTGAGTAAATATAAAATTCTGGCTCTCACCTACACCAACTCCAGTCCGAGTCTCACTGGCTCCTGACTGCCCCTCAGAGAGTACACCTTCTTCCTCATTTAGCAAGTGCACTGTGTAAGTGACAAAGGGGTGATACATGTACCTACAGAGTAATCCATAAACCCGGAGATCCTCTGTCCAATAGTTTTTCCCATCAATCACTTTGTGGGTATCAAACTCCCTAAACTTAGAAATGTCCCCTTTTTAAAAAAGAATCTTTTTTCCAGATCATTTAGAAAACGACCAAACTACCTTTGCCTTCTGAGCCTGTAATACACATTCCAGCCATAGCAGGCACCTTGTACTCATCACCCAAGATGCTGTCTCTGGACTGAAAACAGACCAACCAACACCAGAGCGCTGGCTTCTGTCCAAACAACAAACATCAAAGTTAATTCCAAATACATATGCCCTTGTCTTAATTAGTTCACACTACAATGGCTAGTTAACTCTTGTGGCAACTTTGCCTCCCAGCTACCTGGATGGTTTAATGACTCAGTGATGATTTTCCCAGTTCTTCAGTTGTTTTCCTATGGACATCTGTCTTTGGCTAGGCACTGGGCCCTATTTTTTATTGGGTTCACTGGCTTCTGCCATATATCCCAGCTTTGCTACCGATAATAATAAATCTTCCGGCTGATTAATTCAATAGGGAGATAGGCACAGAAACTTTTTCATACAATAACTGTTTTTACTAACTTCTCATAGTAGCCCTTACGCTTCATTTATAGGATTAAATTTGCTATATAACGACTCATGTGATTTTTGCTCAAGTCCTTCAAAATCTGTGACACACTCTCTTACTACACCAAATCAGAGGTTGCCTCAAGGCAGAGATTGTGGCTGGCTGTTCTTGAGGTGTAGTTGTCATTTAACTGGACAACATACGCGAAGGGTTTTTATGAAATAATTATTGACTAAGTTTTGAGTCTCTGAAGGGTGCAGGGATTCGCAGAGGTTGCTGCGTTAAAGCTACTCAGGGGTCCTCGCAAACAGTGTGTCCAGATTCCACTCTCAGAGCTTATGATTACATTGCTCTGGGATGGGTTAGATCATAGGCTTGTTGTCAAGTCTCCCCAGGTAATTCCACAGTAAGCCAGGGCTGAGGACTCCTATACAGAAAGTTCTGGATGAGGGAAGGTGAGGCCTGGCTGGGCAAGAAGGCTGGTCAAGGTAAACTGTGGAAATGTTTTAGAGGTCTTAATACCTCTTAATTTTCTAAAGATTACCAAACTTCATTTGTACTCATACAGATGAATACAACGGGCACCATACAAATAAATGTTATGGGCCAAACTGCGTCCCCCTCAGATGCTTATGTGGAGGTCCTAACCGCCAGTCCCTCGGACCATGACTGTTTTTGGAGACAGGATTTACAAAAAGGTAATGTTTCCTGTAAACTAACATGAGGTCGGGGCGGGGTGATAGGGGAGGGCTCATCTAATACACTTAGTGCCTTTATAAGAAGAGGAAATTAGGACACAGACACACACAGAGGGAAGATCATGTGAAGATACAGGGAGAAGACGGCCATTGGCAAGCCAAGGAGAGAGGCCTCAGAAGAAATCAAGCAGTGCTGACCCCTTGATCTTGGATATCCAGCTTTCAGAGCTGTGGTACTTTGTTATGGCAGCCCTAGAAAATGGGCACCTGTGGGCACTGCACGAAAAGAAAAAGATTATGAAGGAACTTCTGAACCTTCACTTCAAGATGTTCTTCAACAATAGATCCTTAGTGAAAGGACTCATTGCAAAGCGCTACATAAAAAGTAGCTTTAATTCAATAAATATGTACTAGGTGCAATGGATTGCACCCGCCTTTGAATAACACATAAACCAGAGAGAAATAAAGGCCCTTAAAGAGATCATCCCTCCATCCTTTGGTTTCCAAATCTGTCAAATTGAGCCATTCAAAATGCTCTCTATCTGCTCCCCAGATTCTATGCAAGATCATGATTTATTGCTTGTAAAATGCTCTGAGAAGGGGAGCTGACTGCATAAAAAACAGGAATGACAGACACCTAATCACACAGTGAAGTCCAGGATGTGACCTCACACTCTTCACATACATCCATAAAGTCTCTGAGGACAGAAATGCACTAATGGAACTCATCTTTGTTCTATGTGTGAGTGAATCAAGTCACTGATTCAAAGGGTCTTAACTCACAAACGCTCACTTATTCTCTAGCTCTGTTTTCGTGGAAAACCTCAAGTTGGAATGGGTGGCTCTGAAAAAATGGAGAGAAACAAAATTACAAATAGTCATCTGTAGTTCATTAAATAATGTAAGAATCGAATATATTGACTATTATTTTGCCTTCCTGATAACTGCCATGAGGATGGGGCTCTTGTCTACTTTCTATGTCTTCACACACTTGTCCAAAGAAGTACTTGGCCCAAAGAGGAAGCCAAATCAATATTTTTTAAAAGAATAAGTATATTGTTATAAACATCCTCCTACTGAATTAACAAATGGATGAAATGTTAGGTTATTCTTTAATTCACTGAATTTATTTGTTCATTCAACATGTATTCATTATACATTTATAGTAGATAAGACACTATGTTTTCAGTGTGGAAAAACAAAACAAAACAAAACAGAGAAGGCACAGCCCTTAACTACAAGTTGCTATACCCAGTCCCTTAGCTATAATATGCAAGGACCTTCCTATAAACTACCAGGATAAAGCACTTAGGAACTTTCAAAACATATATTCATCTCTCTGACATTTTAATTTTCAAATTAAATCTTTTATTTCTTCATTCATTCATCTATTTGACAAGGATTTGTTTCCACATGTTCTGTTTCCTCTAAGTGTACTTTGAAAAAGAGTCTTAATTCAATTATATTACCAATGATTGAAAAATGGGGTGAATGTTATAAGCATCAGTATCAAACTCATTTCTCCTGGCAACTGGAGTCAGACTTTTTCCTCTTATGTAAATCAGAGCATGATTGCATGCTAATCCTTTTCGTTTTGTAGTAGGATGAAACTTACATCTATAGCTAACAAAGACCTTATTACTGCATGTATTAACACAATATTTATATTTTAAATATGCTAGATTTTACTTTAAGCCTCTTACATATAAAAACCACTAGAATTCTATCTTAATTTTTAATTAAATTTTATTTATTTAATTTTATTTATTTTGAAGAAAGAGAGACAGAGTGGGGAGGGGCAGAGAAGGAGGGAGACACAGAATCTGAAGCAGGCTCCAGGCTCTGAGCTGTTAGCACAGAGCCCGATGTGGGGCTGGAAGTCAGGAGCCATGAGGTCAAGACCTGAGCCGAAGTCAGACGCTTAACTGACTGAGCCACCCAGGTGCCCCTAGAATTCTATTTTAAACAGAATATTAAAAACCTTGCAATGGGCATTCCTATTTCTTTTCTAGCATAATTATTTTCCAGCACTCAACTGCTAGAACCTCATTGAGAAGATTTGCAGCCTGGATAGCCCATACCATTGCCTTGGAAGAAATGCCCTTGAAATAGGCAGTTAGCTGCCTATTTCACTTGCACTCCCAACGAAAATTAAGTCCACAATCCTTGATATAGCTAGGACCACCAAAAATATTAAATATAAACGTGCATAAAACTGAAAACTGGTACATTACCAATGGATTTCAGTGTACTGTCCCTTAGCAAAAGGAAAAAAAAAATTTAGGTTGTGTTCTATTTTTGAAGGTGAAATATTTTCAAAAGTATATAAACCTGAATGATTATTACTTGTAACTTTAGAAAATCATTACCGGCATCCTCTTTAACTCCCTTAAGTGCTCCATTATGACATCTAAATGTGAGCTAGAGCATCTACCCACAATGTTTAATGAACATGTTTTTTCTCAAGTACCACACATCCTCAAACTAAGGTACAGGAATCATCTATATTCCCAGCACCTAGGACACGTACAGCGTTCAGTCCTTATTCATCTCATATCTAATTTCTACAGACACTGTGAAAGCCTATTAAATGCCTCTAGATGCTAACAACCTTTAATTAGGCTTCATTTCTATTTAATAATTAAATAGATTCAAAAACTTGTGTGAGCAATTTAAATGTAAATGTCTGATTTTCATCAGATGTGGTAGGCTGCAAGCTCAGGTGGCAATTTAAGTTGATTTTTCTCCATTCCTCATTATATGACACCATGCAAATGAAAACATCTTTAAGCCAGAAAATAGACGGCCATCCTTTTCTATCCATTAGTCCATAAATGAATGTAATGTTTAATTAGATATACATTAGCACTGATTATCAGTGCATTCTTTCAAAACATTAGGTTATTCATAGATCCTAAAATTTTCTGATTAAATCTTTTATTTCTTCATTATCCATTTGAAAAGTTACCTGGCAAAATAATGGCCCTTCAGGATGCCCATACCTTAATCCCCAGAATCTGAAAATATGTTTCGTTACTTGGCAAAACAAACAAACAAACTTTATAGTTGTGATTAAGTTAAAGATCTTGAGATGAGCTTGAAGTACCCACGCATGCCCCGTGTCATCATAAAGGCCCTTACCGGGTTAAGATGAAGGCAGGAAAGAGATGGAATCATGAGAAGGATTCAACCAGTCATTTCTGGCTTTAAAGATGGAAGGGGCCACGAGTCAAAAAAAAAAAAAAAAAAAAAGTGCCCTGGAAGCTTCTAGAAGCTGAAAATGACAAGAAAATGGGTTCTCACCAGAGCCTACAGTAAGCACTACAACCCTTAGTTTCAGCCCATTTCAGGCTTTAGACCTCCAGAACCATCAGAGAATGCATTCATGTTGTTCTAAGACACTAAGTTTGTGGTAATTTGTTAGAAGAGCAGTTGATCTTGACTTTACCATTTTCTATTACACTTCAGTCACTAATTCAAGATCATCCACATACCAGAAAAAAATATGCATTTTTGAGCAACTGGGGAGGTTGTGAATAGAGCAGATGGACCGGCTGCTACCCCTACCAGTTGCAGAGCGAACCACCTAATGGTGAACAATGGGATGCAACATTCTAATTCATTAGAAGCACTGCAAGGCACGTGGGTGGTCTGATGTGGGCCTCAATCCGAAACTAAATGATCTCTTTAAGGTGGTGATATGGGAAACCTAACACTTAGATAAAACATGTCAGAGAGACTTCTACCAGCTGGATGGTGCCCAAGACCATACTGTTTCAATCCTCAAATGCATTATTCCTCCTCAAATAGAGGTCATTCAAAAACACAAAGTTCCAAAATCCATCCAAGGTCTATAGAAGAAGTGATACCCAAGAGCTAATGGGACTTTAAGAACCTTGCAAGTGGACTAAGAAACCCAGAGGAACAGAAGGGAAGTGAAAGTTTATTGGCTCATGAATACAGGGGTCATCTACTCAGTCCCAAATGAAACCCAGAGCTTCTGTTGGCATTAGCAGCTCAGAGGCACCATCACCTGCAACAGGTGTGGCCATAAATCCAAATGACAGACACCTGGGCCCCCGTCCCATGCCTGAAGAGTCCCAGCATCACCAGACCTCCCTGATTTCATCTAGAAATAAAAAAATAAAAAAGAATATTCTCTGGCAATCAAGATTTATCACTTTTCCCACCTTGTCCACTTGGCTGTTTGACCCTGAGGGGCACAGGGCAGAACTCTTATGTACCTTAAGCTACAGAACAGAAAAAAAACTCGTATGTGTAATACTTCATTTCTGTTAACTGGCACGGCCCTCTACAAGCAGACTTGAATTTCTTATGGAAAATTAAAACCCAGACACACATGAAAACCCCTGCATGAGTGTTCAACTTAAAGGTTTTTTTTCTTATTTAAGCAATCTCTACACCCCATGTGGGGCTCAAACTCACGACCCTGAGATCAAGAATTGCATGTTCTTCCGACCGAGCCAGCCACATGCCACTCAACTCCATATTTTCGACATTATTTTGAATATAGAAACCTTTCCAACTATTTTGTAACATTTCCTTGTTTCGGTCACCGCATTAGTGACAAATAGCTAGGCATCAGACACAGTGCTGGTGACACAATGGCACACGCCCTCTTCCTTCTTGCCTTGCTTTCCCTCTCCTTCCTCACCTCCTTCAGTTATTTTTCCCTCATTTCCTTCATTCTGGTACACTGAAACCAACAAGGACAACAGAAACTTTTATTAACCTATGTTTATGTCTCAGTGTTGCAAATGTAATCAGTACTGTGGGCAGGAGGAAGGAAATGAGCCTTTGATGACTCTCTAGGGAGCTGGACTCCCACGGGGAGAGAAACAGAGGTCGAGGGGCCGAAACGGGCTGGACAGAATGACAGTGAACCTTATATCACAATAACCGGACAGATATGAACAGTGAAGGTATGGAAAATAAGAGCAAAGAAATAGACACAGACAAGGCACAACGAGGACAACCTCTGTAGGTAGGTAGTTCATCAAGAACAGGCAACAAGGTAGGCATGAAAACAAGAGATCAGGTGACAAAGAAAGAGATATAAAAGTTGCATGTAGATTGACCCCTAGAAAGGGCAAAAGCAAAAGTGTGTAAAAACAGACACAGGGTATTAAAAAGATCACTTATAATTATAAAAACTGCATCCAGGTGTAGAGTATATTTTTCTTGGAGGCATATTCCCTTCCAGTTTTTATCAACATGCATGAAAGTTTTATGTATTTATTTAGCTTTTTCTTTTTAATTTTGCAGATGCGAAAAGTTCATCATTTCATGCTCAAAGCCTTTATGTTATTTCCTTCTCTCCTCAGTATTGATTTTTAATGAGGACACTCTGACCTGCCGATGTTTAAGCATAGAGTTGGGAAAGATGCTGGTGAGCAGAAGGGAGGGTCAGGGGCTCCCAGAGGGTTGGTGGAAGCCAGAAACAACCTTGGATGGAAGAATCGGTCACACAAAGCTGGGGCAAATTCTCACCAGCAAGCAGCATTCATGCATCTAAATGGCTTTCCAGGTGATGAGACATGGAATTTAACTTTGAGATTTTTCAAAGGACAGAACTCAGGAAAGTTGCCGAAGTCATCAAGAGACGTGTTTTCCTCTCTAAGGTCAAAACTTCCAAATGTCAAATGGCTGGATTCCCTGGAAGCCAATGAGTTGCTTATCTGACCGGACGTGTTTAAGTAGAAATGGAGTGACCTGTTCATGGTAACACAGGAAACCTCAGCTTTAACAAGAGAGTTCTTCCAGAGATAACCTCGAATGTCCCTTATGGTTCTGAAAACGGTGGTATTTTTAATACTCTAAGGAAGTGCAAATGACTTTCACTATAACACATTTCACTGCAAGTAGGCAATCTTTATTAAAGCATGAATGCTTTTTATTTATGTCCACTGGGATAATATAACATAATAATACCTATTTCAATCATTCCAGGGATGGAAACATGCTATAAAATTTCACACCTATTTATTTTCTTAGTGTTTATGATAGTTGCATTGCATAATGATTCTTAAGTATAAATGAGATAACATCCCATTGCCCAAACGAGTGCTCTTCCCTCTGCCTGGAACGTTCTCCCTTAGGGTCTTCTCATCCTCCAGTTCAGACCTCTTTCTCTCAGCCCAGAAGGACTCTTGTGCAAATCACCTCCTTAGGCATTATATTAGCTTCTTGTGGCTGCCATCAGGAAGCTACAAACTGGGTGGCCTGAAACAATAGAAATGTTATTGCCTCACAGTTCTGGAGGCTGGAAGTCTGCAGTCAGATTGTCAGCTATACTCTCTCTAAAGGCTCTAGGGCAGAGTCCTCCCATGCCTCTTCCAGCTTCTGGGGTGGCCAGCAACCCTGCGTTCCTCGTCTTGCAGCCTCATCACTGCAATCTCTGTCTCAGTCATGACGTGGTACTGAGTTGTGTGCGTGTCCGTGCACATGTGTGTGTGTATACATCTCCATGTCTCGCTCTCTTCCTGTTAGGACACCACCAGTCATCTTGGATTAGGGCCCATCCCACTGTAATATGACCACATCTTAACTAGTAACATATGCAATGCCCCAATTTCCAAATAAGGTCACATCCTGAGGTGCTAGGGGTTAGGATGCCATCATATCTTTCTGAGACACAATTCAATCTGTAACAGTTATCTTTAATATAACATGTCACAAGTGAATCTCTTAATTCCCTCCCAAAATGCTTCCCCACCTTTTTATTTCATGTCAGTAAATATCACTATAATCCATCTAGTTGATCAATGCAAAAGCGTGGGAGAAATTCTGGATGTTTCTGCTTCCACCATACTCCACATCCAATCCTTCAGCGACACCTGCTGAGTTACCTCCCAGAAGTCCACTAATCCATCCCCTCCCCCATCTCCACTGACAGTGAGCCCAAGCTGCCACCACCTCTGTCCTGGACCACGGAAAGCAACAGCCTTCTAAGGAGTCTCCCTGGTACCCCTTTCACTCCCTCATCATGTATTTTTGATGGAGGTCTTGTAAAGATGTAGATCTTCTCACATAATCACCAGTAGGGGATTTTTAAGTATAAAACCCTTTATTTAAGACTTCTACAACACTGAGAATGAAATTAATGAAATGAAATCCTTCCCAAGGCCTACAAGATCCCCAGTGACAACCCTCCCACACTGTTCTTACACTGTTCTCCATATCCACATGGGCTTCCTTTCACATCACAGGAACAGGTAAGCCTTTTACCAACTGAGTGCTTTTGCACTTCCTGGGTGGTAAATTCATCGAGACCGTCAGCATGACTGGATGTTGTCCCTCCCTAAAGTTTCAATCTAAATGTCCCGTCTTCTAAGGGGCCTTCCTTGTCTTGTCACACCAAGACATCGTTTGGGCTTCTCTCCTGGCCTTAGCAATGTTTGGTATCAGTGCCCTTGCCATGCCTCAAACTGGTCAGAATGCCCTACATCCTTGCCCCTATACATACAAATGAACAAGAAATGCTGGTTTTTGTATATCAGTGGGATACTGGGATTGTGTGTTATGCAGCACAAGTTGACTTACACACTTTCTATCTCACTATCCTGCTTACTTTCTTCATAGCACTAATTACAACCTATAATGGAATTCTGTACTTGATCACCTCCTTGTTGATTAGCTCTCCTTAGACAGTAAATCCATGAAGACACAAGTCATCTCAGCCCCAACGCTGTGCACATGAAGTGCTTTGCAGAATGCATGCAGGAACTCTCTGTGGGACTGATTTTATTTAGTCTTTATTTGACCCAATATTGTACTCTCTTTAAAAAAAAATGCTTTCTATGAAACAAATTAGACACTTCAGCTTCAATTTCCTAATTCTCAAAATGTGGGATTTGGAGACTGGCTTAAAACAAAACAACTCTTCTCTCCGCAAGGAAAGACAACACAGAACAGACCACTTTCAAAAAGATTAGATGTGACTTTTAATTATATCTTATGCCATTTCATGGCTTTTAATACTTGTCCGCAGTCCTCTACTGTCTGATGGGCTCCATTAACATCTTAAAATCACCACCAGAGCTCTAGGGTTCCAACGCTCCAGACGATTCAACAGTGTTCAACCAGGCATTTCCCACGGTAATATTTCCGCTTAGCCTAAACCGAATTGGCACTTGGGGTACAATTATTTCCCATCGTTGGTTCAAGCCAAAACGAAATGCAAAATTAGGAATTTCTAATTTGCACATTTGCATACGAGCTGTTTTCCTGTCTATGCCTGGCACTAATGAATTACTGTATTTTTTCTGGAAAAATTAACTCTCCCAACTCTTGGGGTTGTGGACAAAATCATGGCAGGCAGCTGGTGTCCAAACTGCCCAATAATTGCAGAGTAGTGTTTTGAAAATATTAAAATCACAGGTCTCTAGCAATTTTCTAACCGCTAAATATAAGTTGGGAATAAGGGACAGGCAAACTCATAGTTTCTATTTCACAGAGTGAAACCTGTCTTTTTAAACAATTAACGGTCTCACTACGATCATCCTTTCTTGAAGCCTGAGGCCTCACGGGTAGCTTTAAGAATACGTGAAATTCCCAAGTTACTAACCTGCTACTGTATTCTTCTGTCTTACGCTTTGAGTTATTTTCTTATGAGCTTTCAAACCAAAAACCAGAAGAAACAAACTGACATGAACCCTAATGGAAAACAAAGAAGTGCGTGAGGTGAAAAGGTAAGAGAGCAGACAGGGATTAGAACCATTTCATCACCTGAGGTGGAGATACTGGCCTAACCCAGGAGCACCGACCGACCTGGGTCCACCATAGGCAACAGGGTGTCTGGGCTAGGCAGAAAAACCCCAACCCCACTGAGGGGTCTACAGGGATCTTCTGGTTCATAAAAGAGGAAACTCCAACCATCTCCACCTGTCCCTGAACCACACCATCTCAACCAGCTCACATGTCACAACCCGGAGGCGCCGGTCACAGGGGCCGGGGAGACGGGCAGTCCCCTCTTGGAAGGACTCAAGCTGGTTTTTCATAGAGTGAAATGGAACGTGATGTCACTTCCCATTTCTTGGTCTCCTTTACTTTGGAGGAAACACTTCCTGTCCCCTTCAACGAATGTGTCACACGGCAAGCAGTCCACGCGGTCTGGGTGTTTCTGAAAGAAAGTCTCGTCTCCTCCTCCACGCCACAGAAAGTTCGACGTGCGTGTCTTCATGGTGGCAGGGTTGGGAATGAGGGCTGAGCTTCTGTGCGGAAGCTAACGCTCCACCCTCTGATGGCTTTCTGCCTCCATCTTGTATTCCCTTGAGGATGAGACACAACGGCTTGAAAACCCCTGCATGGGGCACCTGGGGATCTTCTTTCCCTCAGCTCTCATTATCTAGGTCACGCTAAAACTGTTGGTGGAATAAATGAGAAACGTGTGTCCTTTCCATCCGTGCCTTCATTAGCTCATTCTACTCAGCACGTCCACTTGAACACCTCCAGGGTGCCAGGCATTTTTCTAGAACTGGGGACTACAGACATAAGTGAGGGAAATGCCCGGCCCTGACGTGGCTCCATTCTTCTTGATAATTTTTTTTAAAGAAATTTTTAACGTTTACTTATTTTTGAGAGACAGAGACAGACAGAGCACGAGTGGGAGAGGGGCAGGGAGGGAGAGAGGGAGACACAGAATCCGAAGCAGGCTCCAGGCCCCGAGGTGTCAGCACAGAGCCCGACGTGGGGCTGGAACTCACGAACTGCGAGATCATGACCTGAGCCGAAGTCAGACACTTAACTGACTGAGCCACCCAGGCACCCCCTCCATTCTTCTTGATCTTAATAGGACTGTCCAGGTGCCCGGTGTTCCTGGCAGCATCCTTTGGCCTTCCCTTCTTCTAGCTGTTCCTCAGTCACCCCAGCAGGGTCTCCAACATGAGGCAGGTGAGCAGGAGAGCAGCTCATGAGCAAACCCCATGCATTCACCCTGTGTTCGCAATTTCCTCCAGTTGCCAGGTTTGAAATGCTCTGTGACCTGTCTCTACCAGGGCTCACTTCGGCAAGCGGGCGGGTTGCGTGAAAGCGGGCGACGGAGGGAGGGCGCTTACAGTTGGAGAGATGCTGTCAACCCTTCCAAGTTCGCGGGTCCCTAGAGGCGTGGCCTTCTGCCCACGCAGGGTCACATGCAGCGACACAGCACGCTGGCCGCTCAGATCTGGCCTTTGGACAGGGTGCGACGGTAGCGGCCTCTGCAAGGGAACCGCTCAGTTCTGGTTCTGAGAAACAAATACGAAACTCTTAAACAATTAAATACAGAGTGTTGATGGGGGTGGGGGGGCGCTGGCTGGGATGAGCACTGGGTGCTGCAGGTAAGTGACGAATCTCCTCCTGAAAGCCGAGACTACACCGAATGCTAGCTAACTTGACAAGGAAGAAAATAAAAAAGAAATAAAATAAAATAACCAACCATGCTTGAAGTGAAGTCAGTAAAGAGCAAGCTGGCCTGTCAGGCAGGTTTGGGCTGTCTCCATCCGCTCAGGCTGCCATGACAAAGTATGGCACACCAGGGGCCTGGTCTACCTGTCTTCTCACAATAAACGTGGGGGCTGGAAGTTCAGAATCATGGCATTGACACGGTTGCTCCGGAGGCTTCTCTCCTTGGCTTACAGACGGCCACCTTCTTGCGGTATCCTCAGAGCGATGTGTGACATCCTCTGCGTGAGCAACAGCTCCGCTCTCTTCCTCCTCTTGTGAAAGCAGTCCTACTGGGTTAGGACCCCCTCTTATGACCTCATGCGACCCTAATTACCTCTACAGAGGCCCTAACCCCCCATACGGTTGCAGTGGGGACTATAGCTTCAACATACCAATTTCAGGGGACACAAGTCAGTCCATAACAACCGCATAACACGGGGACCTTACACGCGAATGGAATTCTGGATCTTTACAGTACACAATTCCGTTTAATTATATGAATGAAAATATCTGTACTTGGCTGGGAAATAAAAGTAAAAAAGAAGGATGGGGGAGAGGTAAAGGAGGAGGGCTGGAAGGAGAAAAAAAAATGAAGATTTAAGGGTTTTTTTTTTAAATAACATTTACAATATGTGATTTTTGCCTTACAGTTGGACATGGAACACATCCACCGTGCACAAGGTGGAACTCAACTTGTCACGGAAGTTCTGCAAGCATCCTCTCATTGGGGGTTACTGTCGTGTGTAGCAATGTACTCGGTGCCAAACTGCCTCTGTTCACATCTCAGCTCCTACAGTCAAAAGTGGTGAGCCCTGGGGCACCAGGGTGGCTCAGGTGGTTAAGCATCTGACTTTGGCTCAGGTCATGATCTCAAGGTCCGTGAGTTCGAGCCCCATGTCGGGCTCTATGCTGACAGCTCGGAGACTGGAGCCTGCTTCGGATTCTGTCTCTCTCTCTCTCTGCCCCTCCCTTGCTTGTTCTGTGTCTCTCTCTCTCTCAAAAATAAACATTAAAAAATTTTTTTAAAAGAGTGGTGAGCCCTTACACTACCTTTGCCCTCTGTCCTCCTCGGTAAATAAAGAAGATAACCAAAATATCTCCCTCATCTTTTGGTTATATTAAAATATGTAACACACTTGAAACAGTGTCTTTTAAATAGTAAGTCATGAATATATGTGTCTTATGACTTTTGATCCTCACAAATCCTATGTGAGGTAAAAAGGCAGATATCTGTATTTGTTGTCTTACAGGAAATATTTGGGGTTTGCATGGATTGCCCAGGGATGCACCACAAGTTCCTGGTGGGGCCAGGAACTCAGGTCTGAACTCCCAGTGCTCTTCTGAGTACAGGGCGAACTTGGAAAGAGACAGTGGGCTTCCAGGGACCAGGAGGAACGCCAGGGATCTTATCGCATTATCCCCATTATCCAGGGGATCGTATCCTGGCAGAACTCAGGGAACTCTGTTCCTTTCTCCACCCCAGAGGAGTGTCACATTTTGGGCCTTCCTGGAATCAGAAGACTCTGTTTTTGACCAACATTTCCTGAATGCCTGGCCCCAAGTAAGACCGTGAAGACACAGAACGAAGCCACATCCTTTAAACAGATCAGAGCCTTCAAGGACAACTGTGTGGCAAATGAGAACATCCCCATAATTTACTCTCCCCCTGTGCAGTGGCTGGGGAGGATTTAGCTGGCCCCGCTGAATACTGCACAAGTATCGCTGAGCCAATAAGGGCAGAAGAAGGAGCTTGGCCTACCTCTGCAGATTTTCCACTCTGAGTTCCACTCAGAGAAGGAACAGCATCAAGCCTCAGGAGCCACCAGTCCCTTCTGGGGCCCCCTTTTTGGAGCTACTCTGCACAGACACAAGTAGGAAGTGATTTCCTTCCCAATTCTTGCCAACTGGTTGCTGGTTGAGACCAAGAGAATGCGTTGTCTCCAAGCTTACACGGACCCATCTGCTGTTCCACCGGGGTGCTGGGGATCATTCCTTCTTTGTGAACGTGCTTTTGACTTGTGCCAGATGCCATTGCTAATACCCAAGGCCACCAAAGATATGAGGAAGTAGTTAGTCTGGAGCTGTTCTGGGTGATTGTCTTTATTTTCTTTCACACATTATGCTGATTTTTATTAAAAATTTTTTAATCTTTTTATTTATTTTTGAGACAGAGAGAGACAGAGCATGAGCAGGGGAGGGGCAGAGAGAGAGGGAGGCACAGGATCCGAAGCAGGCTCCAGGCTCTGAGCTGTCAGCACAGAGCCCGATGTGGGACTCGAACTCACGGACTGTAAGATCGTGACCTGAGCCAAAGTCGGATGCTCAACCGACTGAGCCACCCAGGCATCCCTGATTTTTATTAGTATTTTGAAACCCGGGTTGCATTTAGAGTCTGTTGCAGAACTAAACAAAGTAGACAAAGTGTGCCAGGATTGAAACAATGTTTCTGCTCACCTCCCTGCTTCCAGCCTGGTCTCACTCTTTAAAAAGAAAAAAAAAATAATAATGTTTATTTATTTTTGAGAAAGAGAGAGAGAGAGAGAGAGAGAGAGAGAGAGAGAGAGAGGGCACGAACAGAGGAGGGGGCAGAGAGAGAGGGAGACACAGAATCCGAAGCAGGCTCCAGGCTCTGAGCTATCAGCACAGAGCCCGACGCGGGGCTCGAACTCACAAAGCACAAGATCATGACCTGAGCTGAAGTCAGACGCTCAGCCGGCTGAGTCACCCAGGTGCCCCATGCCCGGTCTCATTCTTATACATAAACAGAAAGTTCACCATTCTGCTCCCTTACTTAGAACCCTTCCATGGCTTGCTGATGCCTCAGATAGCTCCAAGCTCCTGGACACAATCTGTGACCTGATCTCATCCACATTTCCATCTTCTAGGACTCCTTGTCTTGAATCTACTAACAAACAGTAAAGATAAACTAAGGGCAAGGCTCCAATGTATCTGCATTCTGTTCTCCATGCCACTGCCTGCACTCCTTGTGGACTGAACTCCACATACCAAACTACCTCATGGCTTCTCGGGACTTCTCCCTCTGTCCAGAATGCCCTCCATTGTCCCTCACCCATTCAACTTTGTTCATCCTTCTCCTGAATTCCCAAAGGCTCAAATGTCTAACTTCTATCTCCCCAACATCCTCTTCAAAAATTCTATTGCTTTACTTACGTATCAGGTATTCAATTAATTCCTGATGTATGTGTCTTCCTAACTAACCTGTAAATGGTTTAAGACACGGACCCACATCATGTTCAGCTGTGTATGTTCAGCCCCCAGACAGGATGAGGGGCAAAGAGGCATTTGCTAAACGTGTGTGGAACTGAATCATGAAGAAGGAAGGAGAAAGAAAGAAAGAAAGAAAGAAAGAAAGAAAGAAAGAAAGAAAGAAAGAAAGCAAGCAAGCAAGCCAGCCAGCCAGCCAGCCCACTGCCCTGGAAAGAACCAAATGTAAGTAGCTATGGCAGACTTGAACTGGTGTTCAACTTCCAAGTTCTGCACAGGACTCAGGCTTACTGGATTTGACTCTGCTGGAGAGCATCTTACAAACTATGTTGTGACACAAGACCATCGCAAAGGAAGTCTCACCGAGTAGTCAACTGCTCAACTGTGTGAAAAGGGATGTGAGCTCAGCCACACTTTTATCATGGAGATTCAGGCAAACTGAAGGAAGTGTCAGAATTCACAGTGGGTTGGCACGGTGTCTGAAGAGCCCCCAGAGTGTGGGTAAAACTTGGAGAGATGAAAACGAACATCATTTGAGATGAAAGAACAGGAGCTAACTGTGAACCTTGACCTCTGAGTGCCTGTCTAGGTAGGACCCTGCTATGTCGAACGTACGCTTGAATAAATGAGGGGCTGCTCCAACTGGTCAACTGAATACCACAGGGACCACTGGGCCACTGCAAATGGTCCCGTTGGGGAGCTCTGGTAATAAAGCTCAAGAGGTTAAAAAAAAATCACATTGGCAGTGAAATAGGAAATATCACTTAAAATTTAATTTTCAAAATAATCTAAGCCGGGCATGAGAGCCATACCTAAAAATCTTCTGGAACAATCTTCAACTTCGTATCTTCTTTGCCTCGTTTTCTTCAGAAACCATGGTCGGTACCATTTTAAAAACTACAAACTGGAGAAAATTTAATTTAAACATCTGTCTTAGGCAATTGGTTGATGGACAAATGCAAGTTCAGTGGGGCTTAAGTTCCATTTGGGGTATACTTTCACAATTATGCTGTACAAACAAACGTAAAAATCATTAACATTAACTGAAAATAGCCATTCGCTGTAACTCCAGGTCTAATAGTGATCCTGATATATCACTTAGAGTTTCAGTTCAATACTGGAGTTTCAGTTTATGACTTGGTAAGTGGTTTTTCCATTTAAGAGGTTTTTATTTTGTTTTGTTTTAACAGCAGAACAGACTTAAAAATAATTGTTACGTAGACTAAAAGAGTTTTACTAAAATAAGGCCTTTTTCGATAAATTCTTCAAAAACCCTATCCGAGAAGGACGCCACAGAAACAGGAGATTTGCCATTTATGGTTAGTTGGGTCCCTATGTTTACACAAAGGCTGTCACAGAAGGGCGAGCACTGGGTACTTCTGTTTATAGATCGGATGCTCACATTCATATTTATGGGTGGTGGCACCAGGAGCTGTAACTTCTAGAAATTCCAGTTAGTATTCCACTTTCAGAACCAAATGCCAGGAAAGAACTCAGGCTTTGCTGCACTGGGGCATCTTACGGAGGGAAGTAGCATCATGGACGTGTGATGGCACAGTCATTGAGGGTTTTCCGTAATGTTTCCTGAGACGACGTGTGACAAAGTGGAGCCAGACCACCAAGTCTGCCATTTTAGGCACCTGTGTTTCCTTGGATAGATCCTCAAATATTCTGGAGAGTGGTGGAACTGACAGTCTGGGCAGTTCTAAATAATACGTGGCCACCCAGAGTTGGCCAGGGGGCTGAGATCATCAGTCTTGGTCTTTCCCGCACTTGGTACTTTATCAGAAGACCTACCAGTTCATCTCCTCAGCAAATATTCAAGCGCCCTCCTTCCAAAGACCACATTCAGTGTCACAGGAGCAGAGTTGGGGGAAGAAAAAAAACAACTAGCTGTGCTGGCAGAGCATATTTTACCTTGCATCTAGAGCACCATGGATTATAAACTGCATCGCCAATTGCTTAAATAATAACCGGGGAAACATCACGCTACGATTTTACGAATTTACAACGGAATAAGATTACCAGGAGATTACATGAAATGCTCACGATCACAGTTCAAATGTAATCGAGGCTTTCTTCATATTCCACTTGAAAATGTATCTGAATCCGGCCCCCATGGCAACACTGCTGGGCAGATTCCCTGCCAACTCAAACACAGCACATCCAAAAGGAAACTCTGGGTTTTTCCTCCGCCGACTCTGCCCTACCTTCGTTTCAGCTAACGCGCACCACCACCCAGCCAGTTGCTAAAACTTGAAACCCAGGGCTTTTCCTTAATCCCGCCCCCCCCTCCCCAACACGTCCCATATCAAATGCATCTGCAAGTCTCACTGCTTTTTCCTCCCAAACAGATTGTGGATGTCTGCCCTTCACTGCTGCTGCCAGTCACATCGGCCCCGCCCCCTGCTGCATTACATCTCTCTTCCCACTCTGGCCTCAGGTGGATTGTTTTCTCGTCGAGCTGTAATTGACATACAGTATCCGTTCCAGGTACACAACGTACTGATGAGATAGATGCATACATATTGTGAGATGAGCAAAATATGTTTAGTTAACATCCATCACCTGGCATAGTTATAATCTTTAAAACAGCAAATAAGACCGCACCATTCTCCTGCTTAAAACCCGTTAGTGGTTCTCCACTGCACTTGGAAGAACATCTAAATTCTTGGCCAGCGCCTACATGACACTGCTCATCTGTCAGAGATGCCCTTGGCATCTCTCACTCCTGTTGGTGCCAGACACTCTGCCCTCCTCCTGTTCCTCAGCAGGCCAACAGGCGTATACAGTTCTCTCCGCCCCAGGGACCCCCTCTGTGTCCCCACCTCTGCCCCATTCTTCACTTGGCTGGCTTTTCATCCTTCACCAGAGATGCCTAACCAGACCCCCTAATGAAGGTGGACCTTTCCATCATCTGTCTCCTCTCTCACATCACCATCCTCATTTTCTTCACAGCGCTGAACCCAATTAGTAACTACATCGCTGTCACTGTCCTTGGTTATTGTCTGTTCCTCTCGCTGGGCAAGCTGTACGAATGGATCTGAACAACCTTAATTAGCTTGAATATGTTTTATCTCTTCTGAAAATTTTGGTGATTTTTACCGCCTTTAAGAAATATAAGAAGGGGGCGCCTGGGTGGCTCAGTCGGTTAAGCGTCCGACTTCGGCTCAGGTCACGATCTCACGGTATGTGAGTTCGAGCCCCACGTCGGGCTCTGTGCTGACTGTTCAGAGCCTGGAGCCTGTTTCAGATTCTGTGTCTCCCTCTCTCTCTGACCCTCCTCCGTTCATGCTCTGTCTCTCTCTGTCTCAAAGATAAATAAACGTTAAAAAAAAATTTTAAAAAAAAGAAATATAAGAAGGCAACGCTCTGCATACATGCCTTTCAATGTCAATGCTTCTCAAACTATGCTATTTGTATGCTATTTATAAAGAATTTTAAATGACGAGTTACCACCCAAAATTTCAGCCAAGAAACCAAGCCCTGTTTGGTGCTTTAATGTACATGAATTCAACTAAGGTGCCAAGCATCTGAATAGATACTCACTGCCCTTGGTCAAGTCCACAGGTTTGATGGAAATAGAGACTACGAGCCAATTTCCTCCTCCATTCTGAGATATTCCATCATTTTCAAAATCCCAAAATAAAGGAGAAAATGTATCCAGGAATCAAGAAAATACAGCACTTCTTCTTAGTATTCTCTATAACACTTCCTTTGATTTTGGGACCGCCTTTCATTTCTTATCTAGAAATATTTCTATGTACTTCTTGAGTTCAACCGCTCAGTTTGTGATGAGAAAATAGAGGCCCAAGACTGGACAACTGCTCAGTGTAATTGGGAGTGCCTGATATCAGTTAGAAAGCTCTGGCATTTATTCACCTGATATCTTCATCAAGTTTAACTTCTGTCCTAGTTTCTGAAAGTCAAACACAATGCCAGCTTAGCTCACTCTCCAGTGAAGGGCTAGAAACTCTGGTCTCCTCTGGGTCCGTGGTGAGGACTCAGGCTGTCCACTTGTGGATTTTGTGCAAGACCTCATCCACAGGGGGCACATTCAAGATGACTCACTGATTCAGACTGTAAAGTATGTCCATTAAGATGAGCATCTAGAAAAAAGGTATGATTTCACTAAAAAATCATATTTTTTATTAACTTGGGTTTTGTTCTAGTTACTCTGCAAAATGCATCTATACTTTTAGCAGGATTTCAGAGTCAATAGACCATTTCATGGTGATAAAATCTTGCTTTGGTAATTTTTTAATTGGCCCGTCAGGATCTTCAGTAAGCTTACTTTTTGTCTTTAAGAAAATAAATTTCACACATCACGGTTTTTAAAATTATATTCCACTCTTAATTCTCAGATTTTATATCAGAAAAAAAAACCATTTGGTGAAGACTCCTAGAAGTCTTTTAATTGGCCTAGTCATTTCTTAAAGCAGCTGAATTTTACAACTCTGAAACTCATACTATTTTGACATTTTAATAATCTTTACAAAGGTGATATTCAAATTGGACTATTTTTATATTTTTCTAATTTTTCCGGGAATAATATTCAAGTTACTTAACCACCAGTCTGACCTAAACACCAACTACTCAGAACTATGCTAGTTTTATCAGTGGGGAATGATTCTGAGGGGGGGGGAGGGGGGGAAGGGGGGGCGGTCTTCTGATGAGCTGGATGTAACCCTCTAGATGCTATACATAAGGTGATCTTATGGTCCTGGAGGAAGAGTTGAGAGCTGGGGCATCTGGGCACTGGAGTCGAGGCTCAGGGAAATGGCTATTTATTAACCAATTGGCTATATTTTAGTATTCTATATTCCACTTGGCTGCACAAGTGCATGCCAGCTGAATATCATCCCAACCCTTTATATTCACCAACACCTCTTCAAGATCTGAGGCAAAACTCTCTGTGTCTTTCTCTCTCTCTCTCTCTCTCTCTCTCTCTCTCTCCACACACACACACACACCCACACCCACACACACACACACACCCACACCCACACCCACGCCCACGCGCGCGCGCTCTCTCCCACAGCTGATTCTAATGATGATTATGACAATAATAATGAGAACTAACATGTCTGAGGGCCTGTCACGTGCCAGAAATACTTGATATTAATTACTTTATTTAGTTTGAACAAGAAACTGATGAAGTGAAAAAAGCCTTTGTGAATGGCAGGAATTTAAAACCCCAGTGAATACACCAGCAGAGAGTCCTCGGTTCCGACATTGATTTTCAGGTCTCCAGTATGGTCTGAAGGATGGAGGACTACATTTGAAACAAACAAAGCTCAGGGGTCTCTTAACTAGGCCACAGAGATTTCTGCAAAGGAATCAACGACACTGACACCGTTAGTGGCCATTCATTTCCGTGTCTGCAGACAGAAGGTAATAGCATCTGCCCATTACAGCCTTCCCTCAGCTGGGAATAAAGACTCTCTGAGTCTCAGCCCCTGCTCTCTTAGTACAGAGAGCTATTCTGGGACTGCCCTAGAGCGAGCATAAATACTTTAGCCACTCTGGCTGCATATGGACAAGAAAGAGGAATTCTAGGTCCTGAGCCCCTTCCGGTCCAGGGCAGTGCTCAACTCACAGTCCAGGAAGATAAGGAATGAGGATACAAGTGACCAGTGACCAGCCACTCCTCTTCCAACTGGCCGGATATGGACAGGTGGGGAAATAATGATAGCTAACACCTGGTAAGCCTCCATTCTGAGCCTGACACATTATGTCATTGAATGCTGTCTACAACATGGAGGCGGGCACTATTCTTTTTTTTTTAATTGAAATATAATTGACATACAATATCCTATTAATTTCACGTGAACTTAGGAGTGGTTCAGTATTTTTATGTTACAAAATGATCCCTCATGATAACTCTAGTTACTGTCACCATACAAAATCATTACAATATTATTGACTATATTCCCTATGCTATACATTTTATATATAGATAGATAGATAGATAGATAAATAGATAGATATGGATATGTATATATATCCAGTTATTTTATAACCGGAGTTTGTACCTTTGAATCCCCTTCACCTATTTCATCCACCGCTTCACTCTCTTCTCTGGTAACCAACAGTTTCTTTCCTGTATCTATAAGCTGTTTCTGTTTTGTTTGCTCATCTGTTTTGTTTTTTTTTAGGTTCCACATATAAGTGAAATCACACAAAACTGTCATTTTCTGACTTACTTCACTTAGCATAATACCCTCTAAGTCCATCCACGTTGTCACGAATGGCAAGATTTCATTCTTTTTTGTAGCTGAGTAATACTCGATTGTGTGTGTTTCTGGGCATGTACCGTATCTCTATCCATTCATCTATCAATGGACACTTGGGTTGCTTCCGTATCTTAGCTACCATAAATAATGTTGCAATGACCACATGGGTGCATATAACTCTTCAAATTAGTGTTTTTGTTTTCTTGGGATAAATCTGCAGAAATGGAACTGCTAAATTATATGGTAGTTTTATTGTTAATTTTTTGAGGAATCTTCATGCTGCTTTCCATAGTGACAGCACCAATTTACATTTTCAACAGTATAGGAGGGATTACCACCAAGAATACCCTATCCAGCAAGGTTATTGTTCAGAACTGAAGGAGACGTAAAGAGCTTCCCAGACAAGCAAAAGCAAAAGGAGTTCATCACTACTAAGCCAGCCTTACAAACAATGTTAAAGGGTGCCCTTCAAGCAGAAAAGAGAAGGCCATAACTAGAAATAAAAAACATAAGAAAGAAAAATCTCCCTGGTAAGGCAAATACATAATAAAGACAGTGGATCAGGCACTTAAAAAGTGAGTATTGATGTTAAAAAACAAAAATAATAAAATCAACTATAACTAAAATAGGTTGTTACAAGTCAAGGGGTGTGTAATAACTTCAGGGATGCACATAATAAAAAAATGTAAAATATGATGTCAAAAACAAAAATGGGGGAGGGGGCAAAAACATAGTGCCTTTAGAATGCAGTTGCACTTAGGTGACTTTCTATGCACATAGATATGAACCTCATGGTAACCAAACCCAAAACTTACAATAAATACACACACAAAAACAAAGGAGCCCAAACAGCACTAAAGAAAGCCATCAAGCCACAAGAGGAGAAACCAAGGGATGAAGAAAGGAAAAAAGTAGAACTACAAAAACAACGAGAAAAAAATTAATAAGTATATACCTACCAATAATTACTTTAAATATAAATGGACTCAATGTTCTACCCAAAAGACAGAGGGCAGCTGAGTAGATTTAAAAAAAATGAGACCCATTTTTATGCTGCCTACAAGAGACTCACTTCAGATCTAAAGACACACATAGGCTGAAGTGAAGGGATAGAAAAGATATTCCATGCAAATGGAAATGAACAGAAACCAGTGTAGCAATACCCACGTCAGAAAAAACAGACTTTAAAACAAAGACTGTAACTAAAGACAAAGAAGGGCACTACTTAATGATAAAGGGGCCAATCCAAGAAGAGGGCATATCATTCATAAATACTTACGCACCCAACCAAGAAGCACCTGAATATATGAGGCAAACACAAACAGACATAAGAGGAGAAATGTACAGTAATATAATAATAGTAAGGGGCTTATATATCCCATTTGCATCAGTGGAGAGCTCATCCAGACAGAAGATCAATGAAGAAACATTGGCCTTCAGTGACACATTAGACCAGATGGACTTAACAGATGTTTACAGAACAAAAGCAGCAGGATACAACATTCTTGTCAAGTGCACGTGGAACATGCTCTAGGATAGCACACAGGTAAGGCCCCAGAACAATCCTCAATAAACTCAAGGTGGGTCCTATTCGTACCTTCATTTTGCAAATGAGGAAACTAAGGTTTAGAGGTACGACGTGACTTACCAAAGCCCTAAGACTACTCAGTGGAGGAGGCAGGATGTGATTCTAAGTGCATGGAATGTCTGAATCTAGACACTAGACCACTAGTGAGTTTAAGGCTGACTCTGGCCAGCGATGCCAATCTCTTTCTTGCCAACCTAATGCAGATACGGCACTGGCTGTAGGCCAGCGTTCTGCCATGCATTTGTATTTCGAGTGAGATTAATGTCAAAGCTAGCATGATGTTGACTTAGAGAAAGGCTTATTTTGCCATGGTTTTTGACAGCATGACCTATGAGATGCTGGAGGAACACCTTCCATGACAAATGTTTGTCTCTTGGAAACCGTCTCCAATGCCTAATGTCAAAATAACTGCATTTCACTGAGAAAGCCGGTCTCAAAACATAAACAGTGTGACAAGCGTCATACACATACAGTGCGCGCCAGAGATGAAACACTCTTGTCACGTGAACCCGCCGGGCTCGCTCTCATGACGGCCGCTCAGAGGAACTCAAAATAAGATTTAAAGTTGGCACATGACTGAATTAGGTGCATAATCACTGACAGCTAAGAATGTGCAAAACTGACAAGTAACATTTTTTTCCCCCTTGCATCCTACCAAAAATGTTATCTGCAGATTTTACTGCGTCACGCTTGAAAAACTCAACCTCACTTTGTGCTGAGTTGAAACTGAAGGGAGAAAGAAAGTCACATTTTATTTTCTGACACAATTTTTTTTTTAATTTTTTTTTTCAACGTTTATTTATTTTTGGGACAGAGAGAGACAGAGCTTGAACGGGGGAGGGGCAGAGAGAGAGGGAGACACAGAATCGGAAACAGGCTCCAGGCTATGAGCCATCAGCCCAGAGCCTGATGCGGGGCTCGAACTCCTGGACCGCGAGATCGTGACCTGGCTGAAGTCGGACGCTCAACCGACTGCGCCACCCAGGCGCCCCTGACACAATTTTTTAAAGTCCAAAACTTGGGCGGGGTTTCGCAGTGGCTTCCTCTCAGTCAGGGCTGGCATGCACATTTCCAAGGGCATCTGGAGCTGACCCTGGTCTTTTAGTGCTAACGTGGTCCTGGGCTGCCCCTCTCTCCTGAGATGTTTGAGTCAAACGTTTCACTTTACTCTCTTCTGTCTCAAACAGGAACAGCATTATTTCCTCTATTAAGGAAGGAGTGGGGGAGGAGTACAGTAAATTTATTAAACGTGACATCCTTTTGGGACTGTCTCCACCCAGTCCTACTGCCCCACTGCCTGCTACTGGAACTGAAACAAACACATAGGCATCCATGTGCTGAAAAAGTCTTCCAGCATCGGAAGACTTGGGTGGTCTTCCCAAGTGCCTGGGTGGCTCCACTGGTTAAGCATCCGACTTCAGCTCAGGTCATGATCTCAACGGTTCGTGAGTTTGAGCCCTGCGTCAGGCTCTGCACTGGCTGTGCAGAGCCTTATTTGGGATTCTCTCTCTCTCTCTTCCCTCTCTGCCTCTCCCTCATGCATGCTTTCCCTGTCTTTCAAAATAAATAAATATATGTAAAAGAAAAAGTCTTCCAGCATCAGGTATCCGGCAGTCATAACCATTTTGAAATCGTGTATCATGGGTTCGCCAAATTGCCACTTCCTGAGTGCCAGGCAGATTGCTCTTTCACCAACACTAGACATGAGCCAGGAGGGAACTCAAGGCCATCTTTATCCCACAGCGCAAAGGCAGGAGCAGTCCCAGTTTTCTGGTGTGTAGCAAGCCAATTCGCCAGAGAGAACAAATCATGCATCCCAGCGTGTGGATGTGGACGAGCTGAGGGCCGCTCTGACTCCACCTGATAGAGGTAGACATGGGCAGCCTACTCAGAAGACGGAGGTTACAGGCTAACTGTCAGGAGGCAGAAAAAATATCCAGGACCTCCAATATGAATGGGAAATTGCTTTTGCCCCTGAAAAATGTCCACAGAGGGCTAGAAAGTAAGATATTGATGAGAAAGTCAGTAATCCACACTGTGGGAGGATGTACTAAATGGGTACAGCGCCCATTTGTATGTAAGTTATCTTCAAAAAAATGATGCCCTGACTCCAAAGCCCATGGGGCTCTCTCCTAATGCATAGCAGTAGTATCTACACTCCAGATATCCGTTGGAGGGCAGAAATTCAAGATCTCTACCACTCCCTACCTATGCTTGTTAGCAAAAAGTCCGTGTCTGGAGGATGGCCTGAAAGCCAAGGCACAGCCCTGGCATAGCTCCGGAACATGGGAGGGACTGTCAGAACCACCAGCGCTGGGTCCTCATCCAGACAACTGGACCCAATTTCAGCAAGTCGGTCTGACGTGACTGCAGCATGGGGACCCTCAGGCTCAAACAAATGCAGTCCTCTGTTCCCTGGGAGAATCTCCATTTTATCTTATGCATAAGATACACAAGGGAATCATCTCCATTATTTAACTACTGAAGATATTGTAAGAACGAGGGTCACAGCATCTCACAAGGTCCCTTCCTGAGGATGAGTAAGACTGACTCCACACCATGGTATCAGGAATTGTTATACTTCTGAGATTTCCATCTTAGGGTCTCTGAATACTTTATATGACTCTTTCCCTCTTTGACTTGGCTGTGAAGATGCTTGGTGTTTCCTATGAACCCACCTCTGCTAAAGCCGGCAGAACCTCAGGTATTAACTTTATCCCTGGATTTACCTTTCTTCCCGTGCTATGTATTATGCTATACATTATATTATATATAGTTTGTTTTTTTTTAATTTTATTTTTTAATTTTTTTTTAAATTTTTTTTTCAACGTTTATTTTTTTGGGGACAGAGAGAGACAGAGCATGAACGGGGGAGGGGCAGAGAGAGAGGGAGACACAGAATCAGAAACAGGCTCCAGGCTCTGAGCCATCAGCCCAGAGCCCGACGCGGGGCTCGAACTCACGGACTGCGAGATCGTGACCTGGCTGAAGTCGGACGCTTAACCGACTGCACCACCCAGGCGCCCCTATTTTTTAATTTTTATTATTATTATTTTTTTCAACGTTTATTTATTTTTGGGACAGAGAGAGACAGAGCATGAACGGGGGAGGGGCAGAGAGAGAGGGAGACACAGAATCGGAAGCAGGCTCCAGGCTCTGAGCCATCAGCCCAGAGCCTGACGCGGGGCTCGAACTCACGGACCGCGAGATCGTGACCTGGCTGAAGTTGGACGCTTAACCGACTGCGCCACCCAGGCGCCCCTAATTTTTAAAACTTACATCCAAGGGGCGCCTGGGTGGCTCAGTGGGTTGAGCGTCCAACTTCAGCTCAGGTCATAATCTCACAGTTTGTGAGTTCGAGCCCCGTGTGGGGCTCTGTGCTGACAGCTCAGAGCCTGGAGCCTGCTTCGGATTCTGTCTCCTTCTCTCTGTGCCCCTCCCCATTTGTGCTCTGTCTCTCTCTCAAAAATAAATAAATGTAAAAAAAAATCTTTTAATTAAAAAAAATCACATACAAATTAGTTAGCATATATAGTTAGCATATAGTGAAACAATGATTTCAGGAGTAGATTCCTTAGTGCCCCTTGCCCATTTAGCCCAACCCCCCTTCCACAACCCCTCCAGTAACCTTCAGTTCGTTCTCCATATTTATGAGTCTCTTCTGTTTTGTCCCCCTCCCTGTTTTTATATTATTTTTGTTCCCCTTCCCTTATGTTTATCTGTTTTTTCTCTTAAAGTCCTCCTATGAGTAAAGTCATATGATTTGTGTCTTTCTCTGACTGACTAATTTCACTTAATAGGCTATATATACTTTTGTAAGCCATTTTACATCCTATTTGGAATAAAGTAGGATATAAATTTAAAAGCCAGATATTTATGTTTGATAAAAATAGGTAAGTATTTTATACAAAACTTTTGACAGTGTTGAAGGCACTGAATTATTAAAGGCTGCTTTCACACCAGGTAACCTGTATGGTCCTATTAAGTCTGTCCTACGGGATAAACTGGGAGAAAGTATCACCAAAATCACAATAAAATGAATTTCATGTTTATCTCCTTGAGGCTGAATTATCATAATATTGGCTACATATCTGCATCCCAGATGAGTTACTCCCATGATCTGTTGTGTCCTAGCTTTTCTCTTCCCCAGATCCCAGGCGCCAGAATCGCTGTGCAAGACATGGCCATAACCATCATACCACCAATTCACATAGAATTCATCAAATTATATTTGAATAACACAAACTCCTTGCAAGGAAAACCCATAGCTTTCAAACTGCCTAGCTGAGCAATAGTGTTTCTAGGTTGTATTTTTCCCCCTAGTTTTTAACCCAGACTTACTCAATGACAGGAAATTAAAAGGTAGCCATTTACCACACCAAGCATAAGTTGGGCCATTATTTAGGAATCTCCATCCATGCCAGAAGTGTTAGGCCCGATCCAATTTCTCTTCCTCACCTGTCATTTCTCAACACGCATGGAGGTCTGGGAGACAGCGCTTCTTATGCAAACCTCCCGTGAGCACGTATGATTCCCACTGTCCGTACGCGACAGGTGAGCACCCTGTCACTGCAAAGCAGCATGGGAGTTATTAGCAAAGAGACACACACCTCAGAAGTGCAGGTTCCTATGTTGGTTTCATCTCTAGCTTACTTTGTGGCTTTATATAAATTATGAGACTTCTCTACACTTCAATCTCTCCATGGGTAAAAAGTAAAAGAGAAGGAAAGAGAACAGAAAAGAACAGGGAAGAAAAGAGCTCCATGCAATCCATAAGCATAGCTGCGAGGGACAAAAGGGCTATGCTTCGCTTTTTCCAAGCTTCCCATTTTTCCGCTCCTTTGAGATAGTAGAAAGGACAGTAAGTCTCGTGGTTTTGAAACCACAGTAGCCTTGGTTGGAAGAAGGTGGATAGGTGTTGGATGTGTCCTTAAACAAAATAAGTGACCAAGGGATACTTTTAAGGGGTGTCTAGTTCATAAAATTAGTGTTAGCAAAACTTACATCACGTGTACGATTCCATGAAGCTGAAGAGGAAAGGAAAGGAGGGAAAGGAAGCCAGTATTCTCGCACAGCTTAGGGCAATAAGCAGGAACACATTAGCACAGCCTGGTCCGCATGCAGAAAGCCCACGGGCTTTGATTAGGTGACACTCAACCAGTGATTAGGTGACAGTAGCGAACCCTTTGCAAGGTAACACCCAAACACTGCCTTTACTTTTTCAGACAAATGGAACATTCTATAGGCAGAAAGGAAAAAAAAGCTGTGCCAAGTTCCACAATATGGGAGAGACATCATTTTAACAGATTTCTTCTAAAACCAGTCTGCTCTGGGCAAGGTTTTTGTTATGCTCTGCTTTCTGGCTTTATGTTACAGAACAGTACTATCCTCCTTTAAAATGTTGAGGCAAAGCCTCCTGACTTTCCCATTCTTCCCGTTCTTCTCATCTCCTTGACCGAAATAACCCACTTCCTAAGTTGGATCTATGTTAAATAGACATGTACGCACTACATGATGTACATGATGCACATATAGAGATGAATACACAGGTACACATGAATACACACATGCATGCACACACACATATACACACATACTCAGGTACACACAGGTACACAAACATACACCCACATGTACACACACAGACACAAAAATGCACATTCACATGCACATATATACATGCATGCATACACACACACTCACATACACATGTCCACAGACACATAACACACATATACATGCACACACATACACACATGCACACACATATTTACACATACACATATGTACATACACAGGCACACTTTCTTCCCCTTTACATCACTACCTTCAGGATTCAAAATTAGCAAAAACAAGCTTCCACACTGGATACGTTAAGATTCCCCCAAGGACGTCTTTTCCCGATGCTTTACTATGAACAGGAACTACAACTGCTCCAACCTTCCCAATCCTCCCTGCTCCCTAAAGACACACAAACAGACTCAAACTTTTTTAACTGAGAGCTGTAATAGTTGAAGCAGACTGTGCATGAACCGTAGCCCAGAAAATCACAGATATAGCTCGTCACACATGACATGGCCCTGTTTTCACTTTTCAGGAGAAGCCGTAAAAACATACAGAGCTGTTATTGGCCAAACACTGTCTGAAAGAGGGGCTAAATATTAATTATGCCAAGCTAAAATCAGGACCCTCAGTAGATGTTCCTCACCATCCAGGACAAGCCCACCCCCTTTAGTTACAAAACAGTATACTTTAACTATAGTTCCTATTATGGACACGATGTTACGTTGTCTGACATTATTTGCAAGTATAATCTCAGAATTAGATGGCAAACTCCTTGAGTTTAGAGACACTTGATTCTTTCTATTTCTTTGTATCCTAAGTCCTAAGTTTAAAACTCTCCAATAAAGATCTCAGAGATAATGGGTATAGTGATAAGAACATAATGAAGACCTGTCATCTTCACTGTTGATAAAATAATTGCATCCCATGTCTGCAATATAATTAAATTTGTTACATAAGTGGATGTTTTGCTGCTATTCTTGAATGACAGACACCACAGAGGGATGTGGCTGGGGAGGCCACATAATGCTCAGGGTTCGATCATTCATGTAGAAAACACATTTGGGGCACCTGGGTGGCTCAGTCGGTTGAGCATCTGACCTCGGCTCAGGTCATGATCTCATGGTTTGTGGGTTTGAGCCCCTTGGGTTGACATCTTAGAGCTTGGAATTTGCTTCAGATTCTGTATGTCCCTCTCTCTCTGCCCCTCCCCTGCTCACGCTGCATCTCTCTCAAAACTAAATAAACATTAAAAAAAGAAAAAGAAAAGAAAACACAGTCTACTATCATCTATGTACCTACTCATGAGGGTTACTTTCTGGCTTTGTACTTACAGCAGTGTACTTACCTTTATGAAATCTTTCTCCTTCTCTTTCATCCCCACCCCCAGAGTTAACCTAAATTTGGAGGGAAAGAGTGTCTTTTGGTTTCATCATTAAGATCGGTTCTTGCATTAGTGCTAATTTTTCTTTCCAGGAAGGTTGATTTTCATGAAGCTGTGTTCTGTTTGTCTCCTTTCCAAAAACATTCTTGTCTTTCTCACAACTTAAATTCAACTAATAGTCAAGATAAGATAAAGGATTATTGAAAAGTAATTTTATTTTTCTAGAGAAAAGTATAAATGAGGCCAAGTAAATGGGCTTCGTGGGAATTGTCTGAAAGGCCTTGAAGTACTGAAGTTGGTAAGCTGTCTGGGGCAAAATGGCTCCCTCTGGTGGAAACAGAATCCTCTCTCTGATGGGACATGTTACATAACCCACAATGTGAGACTGTCCCAGGTGTCACGGTGAGAAGGGAGAGTCTGCTATTGGTATCCTGATAGTCCGTGGTGGGTGGGAAAACTGAAGAACATTCTAAAACGTGGATCATTAACTGGTTAGCATTCCACTAAACTTCTCTAATCATCGCCCCACACTCTCTGGGGTAACAAGCTGGGGGAATCCTGAACAGTGATGTGTGCCCCAAAACACGCACATTGCGAGTTCCAAGAAACCGCTGAGGAGGTGGTCGGGACATGACTTACAAGTTCCCCAAGATTAATCATAGGGCTCTAGGAATGAAGAGGAAGAACAATTCAATACCAAGCTCGGGAGCTGCAAAAGACCCACAGGCTGGAAGAGTTGTGAGCGGGGCAGTGTAGCCCTGAGCTCGTGAAGGGACAAAGACATGATTTCAAGGCAAAAACAGCACCACAGAGCCCGTCCTGTGTTGCCGACAGCCACTCTCATTGTTTCTAAAGGTCAGTGGGTTCTTAAACTAAATAGTTGGAACCGGAGGAAATCACGATGTTAGTCATTGTTTATTTTACCATATTAGCTCCCCACATCTGTGGCCATTTTGCGTTTAGACTAAACGTGTTCACCATTTTTCTGCGATGTCAACTGTATGGACCTTCTTAACATGAGAAAACATCACAAATCAGCGCTGCTTCAATACAATGCTGTGCAATTTGGAAAATTAAGTATAGAGTCCTGTGAGGAACTAATCTGCCTGCTACTCCATCCAATTTTCCAACAGGGTAACATCCGCTCACTGAATGTCTATAGTGCCACTCGGCAAAACCCAGCAATGTCAAAAATGATACCTGGAGCTGAACAGAATTAGTGTCTCTTCACCGATTATAGCCATGTCCCACCTATCTTTCTCCAGATGGCCATTTTATCCAAGGTCCTGGCTGCCATCTTGTCTCCATGACATCTAGTTCCTACTACTCATAAAGGCCAAGTGTTCTCTCTAGGAAAGATGCTTTCTTTTAGCAGTGTTTTGGGGGGAGGCAACATGGAGCACCCTGTAACCATCTCTCTCCTGAGAGTTACAAATCGTGTTCTCATTCAGGCCAAGAAGAAACCTCTCCCTGACAAGGCAAGATGCTAAGAAATGTACACGGGAGAGAAGGCTACCGGAAGGACAGACCCTGGGGGGCAGCCTCAACCATCTGTTGTCCCCTCCGATCTCAGGAGGACTCCCATCCTTCACAGGCCAGTCACACAGGGTCAGCATCCCGCACACACATATGCCTCCTGGCCAGGGGCACTGACCATGTGCACTTTGTACGCACAGCCCCCACTGACCCTTGTGGGGCCAAGTGTCAGATAGCCAGTGTGGGAAAAGGAAGTTCTGCTGTTTCACCAATAAAAGCATTCCAATGCACGCCAGATTGTGAATAAACACCACCCATGATTACTCAGTGGCTTGTCCACAGAACAATGATAACCTGGACATAGTCCTACCCGGAATGGGTTTGTTAGCAATCTGGAGTGTAGGGACAGAGATGAAACAGACCTCCTGATGGCCTGAGAGGAGGCTATCAGAAAGTCACCTGTTACGGTCAGCAGGATGCGTGTGTTTGACGAAGGATACACCTGGATGTTATCATACAGCTGTGAGAGATGGGAAGAGGAATGCCGGAAATTAACTGTAACATGGAGGCACTTCAGGGACCCTCATCAGCCTCCTCAGTTGAATGAAATTTATAGTTAAGATATAGAAAAATCCTTCTTTAGAGTCTTCTTCTGATAACTTTAAGTTTTAGCTTTATCAGTAAGCAGGCTCTGACTCTCCAAAAATTATCAAAAAAGTGTTTTGGCTTATAAACGGGGCTATTCTAGATGCATGTCGAATCAGCTAACTATAATCCCAGCCTGATGAAATGTCCAATCTGTTTTGTTGTTACCAGGCTACAAATAAACAGTTGATTGAGTAAATCAACATTTTGCATTAAATTGAAAAGCCAAGTTAACAAATGCTTACTGTATAAAGCCCATACTGAGTCAAGAGAATGGTGATCTGAAAAAGTAGGGAATATCTCCTTCCTTTTCATACACACAGTGCGCGCGCACACACGCACACACACACACACACACACACACACTTATCATTAAGGTCACCAGATTTAGCAAATAAAGATGCAAGGAGTCCAGTTAAATTTGCATTTCAAATAAAAGTGAATAATTTAATTTTGTACTATTAAGTATACATTTTGTGTAATTTAGGAAAAATTATACTAAAATGTTGGTGGTTATTTATCTAAAATTCAAAAGTAACTGTCCATACTGCATTTTACCTAGTAATCATAATGTTTCATATTATGTATGCATGTATGGACTATAGATAATTTGCTTGTTTTTTGGACATTTTTCCTCTGTGTAGGCAAGACAGAAGTTTCAAGAGAAAGAACAAACCTATACATTATGCAAGAACCAAGAATTAAGAAACATTCATGAAATTCATGGGGTCTAAGTACCCATTTTCTGCCTTCCTATATTCCTCATAAACAGCTTACTGATATGTTTGAAAATAATACCATTGTTAGTGAAAATGGTCTCATCAACACACTAATCCTGACATTATCTTTTCACACATATTAGATCCACAAATGGGGATTGAAATATTAGAAGAAAAATTACACACACACACACACACACACACACACACACACACAGAGGCAAATTAACCTGAACCTATTCCTCATTTGTAAAGTGGGAAGATAATAATACCAATCTTTTAGGATATTGTTGTGAATGTTATAGAAATTTAGAAAGTAAAAAAAAAAATCTTTGTGAAATGTAAAAACAAATATTATTAAATTAATGGAGAATTTAAACATTCAAAATTTTGAAATTGCAAGCTTCTTTCACATCCCTCCTCTACACCCCATCTTGTAAGGATAACACATATCTCACATAGTGCCACACTCCCAGAGATAGATCTATGTCTCAAGTTTAAAATTCCAGGCCTTTAAGAAAAAAAAATTCAGAAAAGACACAGTTAATTGCAAACCAAACAGAGAACTCCTCAACAAACAGGAAGTTGTAACAACTTCATAGAGGCTTTCCTCAGCCACACTATTTTCCAAGCTGTCATAGCATAACTCACCTTAAAGAAAATTCTAACTGCAACGTTTTAAGAAATCCGTTTCAAACAATATGATAGTTCTACTCTCCTACTTGAAGCTCTGTATCACTATAACCCTAACCTTCACATTCTAGTGTAAACGTATACAATTAATTCTTGTTATTCGAGGCAGCTGCGTTCCATAATGCCGCCATGAACACTAAATTGCAGAATACGGAACCATTGCTCCCAGGGGAAAAATAGGGTTAGGTTCCTGGTTACAATATTTTCATCAACCAATCAATATATAACCTTGTTTTATGTGTGTGCCTGTTTAAAGACACATTATTCAATATATATGGTTGATTCATTAACATCAAACTCATGGCCAACAGCACTATGACTCATGCCGAAACAAAACCTTCCTGATAAATGTAGTTTCTCCATAGGGCACCTCACATCCTTCTTGTACTTGGGAACACTAGGCAGCACTTTAGCACTATGCTAGGGGGCCATTTTATTTTTAACTTTTTAATTTTATTTTAATCCAAGTTAGCTAACATGTAGTGTAATAATGATTTCAGGAGTAGAACTTAGTGACTCATCCCTTACGTATAACACCCAGTGCTCAAAACAACAAGTGCCCTCCTTAATGCCCCATTTAGCCCATCTCCCACCCAACACTCCTCCAGTAACCCTCAGTTTGTTCTCTGTTTAAGAGTCTCTTCTGGTTTGTGCAGGGGTGAGGGGAGCATTTTAAGCAGCAAAATCACCAACAAAAAGGACAAAATGTGGAAAATGGGGCACTAAATAGACTGCAAAAAGGACCCTCGTTTACCAAATGGGAGCTAAAGCAGGAAGAGTTTCACCTTGTTCTTCCCCAACTGGAAACACTCATGGTGGGTGACTCCAAGTTTCTGCCACTCTGCACACGTCCACGAATGACCATGAAAGCACTACGAGCATCATTCTGGCATTACAAATAAATTTTAGCAGGTAGGTGAATTCACAAACACAGAATCTTCGAGTGATAAGAATCTCTAGACTCTAGAACATTTTCTAAATAAAAAACTTACCCTTGAGGATCACTAACTAGACAGTAAAGTTCTGGATTACAGGGCTATGGTTTATACTGCTTATGGTTGTATTACTCGTTCTTAACATATGATTTTCAAAAAGTAACTGCCTCAACAATATTTGTCAGATGAAATCAATCGATCAACCAACACTACAATCTTGCCCTGCCATTCAATATAGTTCTATCTTCCTATAATAGATCGTCCCATGAATAAATGGAGGGGATTGTTCACTCAGATTGTGTTAGGATGTTACAAAGTATAAGAAAAAATCTGCAAAACCCTGGACCACAAATATTTTTAAACTTCCCAGGTAACCATTCCCCAATCCCCTCCTTCCTTCCAACGAGCTGGTACTCAAACAAAAAAGCCAAGCATAGCTTTCAGAAGCCGAGTGTCCTTATTACCTGCTGCATGTGCACGAGAGTATAAAAAGCCTTTGTAAAAGCCCTAGCTGCTGAATATTTGATGAGCAACATATGGCTGAACGATAAAACCAGCGCCTGTTATACAAAGACAGATGCAGCCCAGTCAGCACCTTGTCACTGTTTTCAGCTCACTCAGATGGACAAGTGTTTGCTAAACCCTTGTTTTTATGAAAAAGTAGCCTTCAAAGCCTGCGTCTTTGATCATACCTCTCTAATAACCTGGGCGTTGAATGAACATGGCAGTAAATAGGTAATTAATCCTCACCTATTGCACAGTCTGCTGGCAGGCAACTGTGGACCAAAGAAAGGGTGCCAGGTGGTAACAGATCACACCATCCAGAAGACCCTCATCCTGCAATTTTGTTGCCCATTACTCACCTCTGCAAGGACCTTGCCTTACCATTGGCCACTCTCTGTGCTCATTCTGGCTCTGCTGCTCTTAACAACCTGACCGGTTACTAACTCTCAGTATGTGATAGAGCAGTGATAGATCATATCAACCCTTTAGTTCTGTGACCTGCACACCAAGGTTGCTCCACGGAGGTGGAGGCAGGAACCTTACAGAGTGAGGGCTGCACAATGTCCTGCCATGTCATGGTGTTTCTCAAGAATGCTGAAGAAGTTAGGAGCGAGCATTTATAGGATCGTTTTGAGTGAGATAGGGCTCACCTTCAGGAAAACTGTGCTTTGCTCTAAAATGTGTCTGCGGTGTGCTCTCCTACTTTTTTTCTCATTCTTAGCTCACCCACAGGACTCATTCCTCTGGAAGCAAGTGATTTTGCACTAGACTAGTATTTTGGGGGTCAGCAAAACAGGGGCCAGAATCCAGCCTTTACAAGTCCTCTTGGCCAGAGCCCGTGTGGATCACAGCCTGTACAAGCACTCTGAGACGCCCTGTTTCCCAACCCGTGTCTCCCCACCAGCCCTGCCCCAGGGTCACCTACTCTGTGATATCTCTCATGATTGCCATCCTTGCTCTCAGAGGGAGGAACGGGGGAACCTGGAAAGAGCACTACAGATCCACTCCAAGGAGAGTTAAGGCATTCCCCACGGACTACAGGAGCCCTACCTTGCCGGGTGTCCTTGCATTTTAAAAGAGCAACTTTCACTTTGTAGATGCCATTAAACCCAAAGGAGTGTGATAGACAATGAAGAAGTTGATCCATGAGGGTGACAATCCTTTGCACCCAATTGTCAAGGGATCCTGTAGCACTGATCATGACGAGCCAGTTGTAGAGAAAAAAAGAAAGAGGCTATCTTAAGGATCTGAAACCACTCCAGAATACACGCATGCAATCCTTGATATCTAAATGCCCACAGAGTCTTGGCCTTCAGGTCTGGAGCTCTGGAAAGGGACTGCAGGCCAGCCCAGCCGTTGCCACCTGCAGAGGCAGTATGCCGAGCACCATGTGCCACTTGTCACAGCTTGACAGCTCTGTCTCCAGGCCACCGAAGAGGCTGCTGGTGGCTTTCCCCAAATGCTCCTTAAATGCGCACAGTATTGGCAAGTGGAAATGCAGAAAATATATTTAGGAAAAATTAATTTTAAAAAATGGAGAGAGTGGGGCATCTGGGTGGCACAGCAGGTTAAGCGTCCGACTTCGGCTCAGGTCATGATCTCGTGGTCCGTGAGTTCGAGCCCCGCATCAGGCTCTATGCTGACAGCTCAGAGCCTGGAGCCTGCTTCAGATTCTGTCTCCTCTTTCTGCCCCGCCCCTACTCATGCTCTGTCTCTCTCTCTCTCTCTCAAAAATAAATACACATTATTTTTTTTTAACGTTTATTTATTTTTGGGACAGAGAGAGACAGAGCATGAACGGGGGAGGGTCAGAGAGAGAGGGAGACACAGAATCGGAAACAGGCTCCAGGCTCTGAGCCATCAGCCCAGAGCCCGACGCGGGGGTCGAACTCACGGACCATGAGATCGTGACCTGGCTGAAGTCGGACGCTTAACCGACTGCGCCACCCAGGCGCCCCACATTATTTTTTTTTTAAATGGAGAGAGTAAGGATAGGATGGAGGCAGGAAAGAGAGAAGGGAATGAGGGAGAACCAAATGGTAAGCTATAAGATTAAAAGAACCAGTGTTTTCGGTTACTGGTGGCTCTCGTGCCAAGTTGAATACCTGGCCCACTTCAGACACTCAATAATGCTTATTCAGTGAACAAGCAAAATTAACGCATATTTTGTATCAATATCCTCAGTATATTCTTTCTGCTTAATGCTGAAGAAATACAATAAAAGTGGTTTACAGTACAACTGTCCACTTACATTGTCATAAAGCAATTAGACAACATGCAAAATCTATATGGAGTTATTTTCACTTTGTATTAATTTTATCATATAGTCCAATGAGGGAAATGTCCATGTAGGTAACTGAATTATTTATACTAGACGCTCTCACTCCTTTAATCAATTTACAACTTGTTCATTTCAAGAATTATTCATGAACCTCTGTGTGTTTCTCGGTTTCCTTATCCATAAAACACAGTAATACTAACACCTATCTCATAAGGGAGTTATAAGAATTAAATGAGTACTGTCTAGAAAACTTGGGAGAGTTTTCTGGCATATAGTAAACTTTTAAAAGTTAAAAGTAAGTTTTTATCTCAAAAGGTTATTTTGTATAAATCTGTGCAAACACAGGTGGGTTAAGAGAAATAGTCAAACAGGAGGTAAAGTCCAGACTCCCTAACAAATGAATCAAACAGAAATTAGTCTTGTCCAGTCTTTGAAGTAAGCCAACTTCTAAACTGAAAGAAACTGACTCAAAATACATACATAAGCATATTAAATCAGTTGAACATGTTCAAAGGGAAAATAAATTGTAACAGTTAGAGGAGGTGTGCTCCCTTTCTCTCTTTCTCTCTCTTTTTTTTTTAAATTTTTTATTTATTTTTGAGACAGAGAGAGAGAGAGCATGAGCAGGGGAGGGGCAGAAAGAGAGGGAGACACAGAATCTGAAGCAGGCTCCAGGCTCTGAGCTGTCAGCACAGAGCCCGACGCGGGGCTCGAACTCACAAACTGTGAGATCATGACCTGAGCTGAAGTTGGATGCCTAACCGATTGATCCACCCAGGCGCCCCATCCCTCTCTTTTTCTTGATGAGTCTGTCTAAAAGTTTATCAATTTTCCTTACCTTTTCAAAGAACCAGCTCTTAGTTTCACTGATATTTTCTACTGTTTTTTTTTCAGTCTCTATTTCACTTATTTCCTCTCTGAATTTTATTATTTCCTTCCTTCCACTTAGTTTGTGTTTTGTTTGTTCTCACTTTTCTAGTTTCTTTAGATGGAAGGTTAGATTTGAGATTCTTCTTATTCCCTCAGGTAGGCCTGTATTGTTATAAACTTCCCTCCCAGAACTGTTTCTGCTGCACCCCAAAGATTTTGAACTGTTGTGTTTCCATTTACTTTGTCTCAGAGTATTTTTTGACTTCCCCCTTTGACTTCTTCATTGACCACTGGTAGCATTTAGTAGCATATTTTTCAGCCTCCACCTGTTTGTGTTTCTTCCAGATGTTTTTTGTTGGTTCATTTTTTGTTTTTGTGTAACTGATTTCTGGTTTCATACTGTTGTGGTCAGATAAGATGCTTGACATGATTTCAATCTTTTTTAATCTACGGAGACTTCTTTTAGGGCTTACCATGTGCTCTATCCTGGAGAATGTACCATGTACAGCTGAGAAGAATGTGTATTCTGCTACTTGTGTATAGAATGTTCTGTGAGTATCTATTAAATCCCTCTGGCCTAATGTGTTAAGACTGATGTTGCCTTATCAGTTTTCTGTCTGGTTGATCTTTCCATTGATACAAGTGGGTTACTAAAGTCCCCTAGTATTCTTGTATTACTATCAACATCTCATGTTATGTCTGATATTAGTTGTTTATATAGTTAGGCACTCCTATGTGGGGTGCATAAATTTTACAAATGTTAGATCTTTTCTTGGATTGACCACTTTATCATTATAGAATGCCCTTCTTCGTTTCTTGTTACTGTCTTTCTTTTAAAGTCTATTTTGTTTGATAGGACTATATTCTCATTTCCACTTGTGTGGAATATCTTTTTCCATCCCTTTATTTTTAGTCTGTGTGCATCTTTAAATCTGAAGTGAGTCTCTTGCAGGCAGCACAAAGACAAGTCTTTTTTTTTTTTTTTTTTTTACTCAACCACCCCACATCTTTTGATGGGAGCACTGAGTGCATTTACAGTTACTACTGATAAAAACAACTGATAGATTTGTACTTATTGCCGTTTTGTTGATCATTTTCTGGTTCTTCTGTAGTTCTTCTCTGTTCCTTTATTCTTTTCATGCTCTTTTCCCTTGTGATCTGGTGCCTTTCCTTAGGGTTATGTTCGTATTCCTTTTTCTTTAGTCTTTGTGTATCTATGTTTAGAGCAGTCTATTTTAAGTTGATGGTGGCTTAAGTTCAAACACATTATAAAAGCAATTACATTTTTACTCCCACCTCCTATGTTTTGTTTCTCATGTTGTATTTTACATCTCATTATTTTGTGTATCCCTAGACTGGTTATTGTATATATAGATGATTTGACTACTTTTATCTTTGAGCCTTCATACTAGCTGTGTAGGTGGCTAATGTACCACCTCTACTGTAAGTTTATCAGGAAAAAATAGAAAGGTCCCGAATAAAATCATAAATGAAAGAGAAGTTACATCTGTTACCACAGAAATACAAAGGATCATAAAAGACTACCACAAACGATTATTTACAAATAAATGGACAAGCTGGGAGAAATGGATAAATTTATAGAAACATATAATCTAAGACTGAATCAAGAAATAATATAAAATATTAATAGACCAATACTAGTAATGAAATTGAATCCATAATCAAAAACCTCCCAACAAATAAAAGTCCTAGACCAGATAGCTTCATAGGCAAATTCTACCAAACATTTAACGAAGAGTTAATAGCTATTCTTCCCAAACTATTCCAAAAAAATTAAGAGAAAGGAATGCTTCCAAACTTCTTCTATGAGGCCAGCAATTCTGTGATATCAAAACCAGAAAAAGACATGACAAAAAAGTAAAATTACAGGCCAATATCCCTGATGAACATGGATGCAAAACAAAATTCTCAACAAGATATTAGCAAAGCAATTAGCAAACCACCTTACCAAACAAACAAAAAAGATAAAAACTGTATTATTGTTTCAATAGATAGAGAAAAAGCATTTTATGAAGGTCAACATCTACTTATGCTAAAAAAAAAAACACCTCAACAAAGTGCATATAGAGGGAACACACCTCAGAATAATAAAGGGCATGTATGAAAATCCCACAGCTAACATCATACTCAATGGTGAAAAGCTGAAAGCTTTTCCTCTAAGCTTGGGAACAGGACAAGGGTGCCCCCCCTTGCCACTTGTATTCAGCATAGCATTGGAAGTCCTAGCTACAGCAATCAGACAAGAAAAAGAAATAAAAGGCATTCAAGTTGAAAATAGTAAAACTGTCACTATTTGCAGAAGACAGGAGACTACATATAGAAAAAAACCTAAAGGCTTTACCAGAAAAACCATTCGAACTAATAAATGAATTCAGTAAAGTTACACAATACAAAATTAATATACATTGGGCCCTGGGTGGCTCAGTCGGTTAAGCATCTGACTTTGGCTCAGGTCATGATCTCACAGTTTGGGAGTTCGAGCCCTGTGTCAGGTTCTTTGCTTGTCAGTGCAGAGCCCACTTTGGATCTTCTGTCCCCCCCAACCTCTGCCGTGTGTGCTCTCTCTCTCTCTCTCTCTTTCTCAGAAATAAATAAATATTTTTATTTAAAAAATTAATATGTATTGGGGCACCTGGGTGGTTCAGTCAGTTAAGCATCTGACTTCAGCTCAGGTCATAATCTTGCAGTTCGTGAGTTTAAACCCCATTTTGGGCTCTGTGCTGACAGCTCAGAGTCTGGAACCTGCTTCAGATCCCGTGTCTCCCTCTCTCTCTGCCCCTCCCCTGCTCTGTCTCTGTCTCAAAAATAAACATTAATTTTTTTAAAAAAATAATATACATTAATTCTGCATTTCTATAAACTAATAAACTATCATAAAAAGAAATTTTAAAATCAATCTAATTTACAATTGCATCAAGAAGAATAAAATATGTAGGAATAAATTTAAGCAAGAAGGTGAAAGACCTGTGCTCTGAAAACTATAAGACACTAATGAAAGAAATTGAAGATAAATGGAAAGATATCCATGCTCATGGACTGGAAGAATGAATGCTGTTAAAATGTCTGTACTACCCAAAAGCAATCTACAGATTTACTGCCATCCCTATCAAAATGTCAATTTTT